>NC_080790.1:132468083-132790583 GCF_028018385.1 Neofelis nebulosa | reverse complement strand
TAAATGGAATTGAGGAACTACCTTTGAAATCTAGTTTTCTTCTAGTTATAAATAAACCCTGGCTTTAAGATGATAGCAATAACTAATCATTGAATACATTAATTAGAATGTTAAAACTAGCAGTGAACATTATTTATTATGGGATACACATATTCACATTTATTATTAGGAACATGTTCTGGGTACCGAACGTTATCCTATGGAATAATGATTATTGAAAAGTACCCGTATAATCCAAGCTGGTCTCTGAAACAAACAAAAATTAAATTCATGCAAACAGGTGAAAAATGTTAAACTGAATTCATTAGTATAAATTCAGAAGAACAGCTTTTGTTTTTTGGGGGATTAAAATAACTAGGTCAATAGAGGTAAAGGCACACTTTTAGGTGCCCTTCAGGACGGAAAACACACCAAAAAAAATCTTTGGCTTATAGTTTCTTCTTTTCCACTAATTTTCATTCATTAATTATAATGACAGTACTTAAACAATAATAATTATTATTATTATTTCTGTTTTCTGGAAAGGATGTTGCTAATGCTAAGACTATTGATACATACAGGATAACAAGAAGCTCAATAAGAAAAAGTTCACTCCATCACCTGACTATTCCCAAATATCAGAATGGGGTAGATCAACGAGTTGTGTCCCTTTTGAATTCATGGGTCCCGCTGAGTGTATGAAGGAAGCTGGGCGTTCTGTCTCCCCAAACGGACATGCGTGAGAAATTTCAAGTTTAACTTCAAGGGGTTGACCTTCCTCCCTGGCCAGCCTACCCAGGACCTTCAGTGGGTTAACGATTCCTTCTGTAGTAAAAGTCCTAGAAGGTGGGCGTGCTGGCTACACACTCTGTGGGGTCCTGTGCAAACTGAACATCAGAGGCCTCTTGTTCAAATGTCACTGAGCATTTCAAGATGGTGACCGCAGAGCACAAAACCACGTGTGGGATCCTTCCGAGCACGGGGCTGTGTGCAACTGCACAGATTGGTGTGGCCATCCAGACTTTCAAGTGTAGGGTACTGGTTATGATTTCAGGCTCTGTTGTGGGGCAGACTGAGTGCAAATTGTGGCTCCCCTCGAGGTTTCTTGAACAAGTTCTAGTTGGTGCCTACCTCAGGATTATTGTGAAGGATAAATAAATTAGTAATGTAAAATCCCGAGAACAGTAAGGACATAGGATTAGCTGTTGTTGCTCCTTTCTTTAATTTTTTTTTAATGTTTATTTATTTTTGAGAAAGAGAGAGAATAGAGCACGAGCAGGGGAGGGGCAGAGAGAGAGAGAGGGAGACACAGAATCCAAAGCAGGCTGCAGGCTCTGAGCTGTCAGCACAGAGTCCAAGGTGGGGCTCGAACCCGGCAATGGCGAGATCGTGACCCGAGCCGAAGTCGGACGCTTGACCAACTGAGCCACCCAGGTGCCCTTGTTGTTACTCTCTTCAAAAAAGTGTTGTCAACTGTAACTTACAGCATGTCACTTCCTGGGTTCGGATCTCTCGATGAATGGCCCATAGCACATGAAGCATCCCGCGAGACTTACTGCTCCCTGCCTCCCCAATTTCTTCTCTCAAAACTTCTGCCTTTGCTCAACATACTCGAGCCATCCTTGGCTTCCACTAGTTCATTACACATGCCAAGTCCTTTTTCATCTCAGGGTCTTTGCACAGACTCCCTGCCCGTGATGTTCTCCCCACCCCCAGCCGATCTCTGTCTTTGCCTACACCCCCATGTCGGTTCAATGTCACCTCCTCAGAAAGGCCTCTCTTCTCCGTGTTCACCCTTTCTTCTTTTTGTTTCCTCAACAGCTTTATTGAGATATGATTTACATGCCATGAAGTTTCATTGCGTGAAATTCATGTACAGTTGGGAGACAGGGCTTCACCCCTGTATTAATCTCCATCAGTAACTTAATTACACCCCCAGGTACCACAAAGTGCTTGCAGAGCAACACAGTTTCGGGGCAGATCTTCAAGGCTCTTTCCGACCTGATTCACCAACCATAAGCCCCTCTGTTACTGACATTCACAGAGCATCATTGAGAGAGAGAGAGAGAGAGAGAGAAAGAAGGAGGGAGCAGGCAGGGGAGGGGCAGTGGGAGAGAGAGACTCTTAAGTAGGTTTCACATCCAGCGAAGAGCCAGATGTGGGGCTCGATCTCATGACCCTGGGATCATAACCTGAACTGAAATCAAGAGTCAGCCACTCAACTGACTGAGCCACCCGGGCGCCCTTATCCAGATCATCATTTTCTAGGGATGGCAAGATGATAGTTTATTTCTAGTTTTTTTCTATTTTGATTTTCTTTGTTTTCTATTTCTTCATAAAAAAACACCTATTCCTTTAATTTTTCTAAGCGATACAAACGGTTTATTGAAAAGAAGGAACTTGTGGAAATCTTTTCATGGCGGTAAGTAATCAGGCAAACATACAACACAGGGGGGGTCATTTCCTGGATGTGGTATAGACTGCTCTCCACACGGTAATAGCCAAGGGATTTGTGTGGCCCACCAATTATCCTATCAGCTTTGACACTGATGTCTGAAATCTCCACCTTATTTCTTAGAATGAACGCATCAAAAATCTCTGATGCAATGCATATGGGAAGCTGGTCTTTATCAACTTGGTATAAATTAATTTGTAAGACTGTTTCCACTTTGTGGGAACTTGTAAGCACAGGACCCAGGCTCTCTAGTTTTTATTGAAAAAGGCATGGTGTTAGAAGTTTGGACTTCAGAAACACATCCCTCTAGGGATCAACAACCGGCCCCAACCACACTCCCGACAAAATATAAAGCCTCGTACTTGGATTATGTTTGTCTGTGTTGTTTCATGTGCGTGAACTCATATCGTTTTAGATTCAGAGCCCAGATTGCAAAGGAGTCAGGGAATGATAACCTTAGAATCCTCTTCATTCATTTAAAGAAAATAATAATCATTACCTTTTGTTGTGCACCTAGTATGTGTCAGGCACGGATAATATTTTGTACATATTATCTGTCTTAATGCCTCACGATACATTTATGAGGTTGCTCGTAGTACAGACTAGGAAATGAAGGCATAGGGTGATTAGGAAAGTCTGCAAAAGTCCTAAGACCAACTGGGAAGAATTTGAACTCAAATCTGTTGGACCCAATTTTCATTTTCCTCCCTGAGGCCAGTAGGGATGCCTCTCTCTGAGGTTTCCTTTTGGTTCAAGTTCCAGAAAATGCTCTGCTTTTAAAGGGACCATCGGATTGGATCAGGCCACCTGAGACACATAATCTCTGTGGTGTAAGGTCAACTAAGTTGAGGTAGGCATTACATCTGCAAAATCCCTTTGCTGCAGGACCCGAACAAATGTAAAATGGGGCTCTTAGGAGGCCTTCTTTAGAATTTTGCCTACCACATACAGTCTTTCAAATTTTTGGATGGATGATAATTGAATTATTTTTTAAAAATTTATTTATTTTGAGAGAGAGAGAGGGGGGGGGCAGGGGAAGGGGCAGAGAGAAAGGGATTGAGAGAGAGAGAGAGAGAGAGAGAGAATCCCAAGCAGGCTCCATGCTTCCAACATGGAGCCTGATGCTGGACTTGAACTCACACTGTGAGATCAAGACTTCAGCTAAAATCAAGAGCCGATGCTTAACTGACTGAGCCACCCAGTCAACCCAATAATTGAATTAATTTTTATGTGACCTAAAATGATACTTCTTTTGACAGAGAATCAATTAATACTTGTAAACACTAAGACTAACATACTGGAATTAAGTATCATTAGAATCCTATTTGCCAAAAAAAATCTCTTCGTTTCTCTCGTGTTATTTTCCATTGTGGACCCTTTGGGTTATAGATACTATGTTGTTTCGTCACACATTTTTTTTGAAGTTTGCCATTTGTTTGGAGTTCAAAGGAAATGTCACTTCCCACCTGCCCAATTTTTAATAATGCAAAATATTCTCTAACTGATTCTGGATAAAAACACCGTGGACAGAAAAAAAATCTTTTCACTCAATAAGGGAAAACAGTGAATTAATGAGCATTTAGTTTAATTTTTTAAAAAAACCGAGTATTGGCAGATCAGAAGTCGACAAAAATTATTCTGGCCCAATTTGTAGATCAAATGCAAATAGCCCCTTCTTTGCTTCTTTCTAATGGATTGCAGTTGAAATGTTACATTTTCATTTTAGACCGACAAAAAAAAAATAAAATAAAACACCCAGCAATATTCTGAGGCCAAAAATTATGACTGGAACCTCTAAGTAAGTCATTTTATAACAGCTTTGTTCCCTGGATGCTGGCTTATCAAATATGCCCAAGATCTTATTGGAATGAACTATTCTAATGAAAAAGATTTGATGAGTAGACATTGCTCTAAGCAACGATGGTTTCCCAGTGTCTCCTCTGGTTTCATGTGGGAAAAAACCTGAAGCTTCAAGGTGACCACAGTAGATGGTACTGTTCAGTGAAATCCAGGGTTTCCCAGGTGAAATATTGGCAGAGGAGACAAAAGTGTGTTTCATTTTTGTGCAGAGCAGTTTATAGCTTCCATGCACTATAAAAGCCCTCGGTATCGATCACTCACTCATTTATATGACAAGTATATTTACTTATTGCCTGTAAGGTACCACTGTCCTAGGCCCAGCAGAAGCAGTAGAGAACGAAACAAAATACAAATTCCTGACTTGATGGAAGCCACGTAAGAAAGGCTTTGGCCACGTGCCCTAGGGGAATGTGCTGTCTTAAACGTATCAGGTAGGATGCATTGTCCCTATCAAATTTGTAGCCAGGTTGATAGGCTCCAGGGGGACATGTATTTGGAGTTCGAATCCTTGAAGCGTCTCAAGCCTGACGTTGACGGCCAAACATAACAAAATCCCCACGAGGCCACGGAGGCGGAGCATTTTAAGAGACTTCACCACCTTGGAGATCCCATCCCATCTCAGATTTCAGCTGCTTCCTCCACATTGGTTTTCTTCCCTCAAAATGGTACAGGGGAGTTGTGCTGAGGGGAGGGAGGGCGTTGATGTCCTCGACTGAGCACCACTTCCTGCCTAAAATGAAACCAATTGTGGGAGGCTGGATAATGACCCCTAAAATGTCCACCTCCTAATCCCCAGAGCCTGTGAATACCTTCCTGTACATGGTAGGAGACACTTTGGGAGCAAATGAAGGATCCTGAGATGGGGGAGATTTAATTTGGATGATCCAGGTGGGTCCAGTGACGTCACAAGGGTTCTTATAAGAGGGGAACAGGAAGGGTAGAACCATTAATAGGAGAGCTGAGGACTGATGACATTGGAGTGATCTGAGGCACCGTCTGTGAGCCAGGCAATGCAGGCGGCTTCTGGAAGCTGAAAAGGCAAGGAATCAGATTCTCCCCCGGGGCCCCGGAAGCAGCCTTGGAGACACCTTGATTTTATCCCAGCGAGACTGGTTGGGACCTCAGACCTCCAGAACTATAAGACGATGCATCTGTGTCGTTTGAAGCCAGGGAAGTTTGTGGTAATTTGGTACAACAGCATTAGAAACGGACACCTCGTTGAAGATGCCTTAAAACTGTGTGTCTGGTTACTTAATAATAAGTTCGGAGAATAGTTCAATATAGCCCGGTTCGGACTTCAGCTGGGAAAGCCACACTAGCATTGGGGAGGTGTAGGCACATTTCTTATAAGAAGAGATGTTCAGGGGTACCTGGATGGCTCTGTTGGTTAAGCGTCCAACTTTGGCTCGGGTCATGATCTCTCGGTTCCTGGGGTCGGGCCCCGCGTCAGGCTCTGTGCTGACGGCTCAGAGCCCAGAGCTGCTCTGGATTCTGTGTCTCCCTCTCTCTCTGCCCCTCCCTCGCTCATGCTCTGTCTCTCAAAAATGAATAAATGTTAAAAAAAAAAAAAAAGAAGAAGAAGACTTGCTCAGACCTCAAAGATGAGCCAAGCTATTCTCAGGCACTGTTCTTAATGCTTGGCAGATACATTATTAACTAATTTCATCCTCAAAAGAACTCTTTAAGGTAGGACTAGTATTATGCAATGTGACCAACGAGGAAAGCTAGGCACAGTTTCCCAGTCCGCGGCAGAGGGGGTATTCGAACTGAAGGAGCGTGGCCTCTGAGCCCATCTTCCTCTGTGCCTGCTGCCTTGGGATCACACTGAGACACGCTGTCCAGTCGGGCTTTGCAGAGGGATTGCATCTTTGAGCAAAGCCAGAAGTCGCTTAGAATAAAGGATAGTGAGGCAGACCAGGTCATTTGCTGAGTTAAACTGCTTTTGATCTATGATGAAGTGTAATTATAATGATTATAATCTCGTTATCTCGCTATCCTTGTGGGGCTCATCAGGCAGCTCCCAAAGAAATTTTGCAAAAATCTTTGCAGTCACGGCAACCATGTTGGAATAAATGTTTCATCCTCCTCGAGGACCGCTCTGAAGGAAAAACGTCTATTTACGACGGACACCTTAAGCACATCCTTTTCTAAGAGAAACATTTGGGAAAATGAGGCAGTCTTTACATGAAACAAAAACCAAATACTGAGGAGGTCTTTGTTTTTTGTTTTTTGTTTTTTGTTTTTTTGTTTTACAGTTTTTAGGATTCTATCTTGGCAATTTCCTGGCAGGCTCCCCTCTGTGATTCACCTGCTTTCTGATATCTGCGTGGGTCGTAAGCACATGCTTCCCCAAAGGTCTGGAACTGGAAAAAGGTAGTCACAGTATGGTCTTTGGACACCGTGTATGGAAGGGGAGGTGCGCTGGGGGAAAAGTCCACAAACACTCCCACAAGATCAAGGTTTACACGTCCCTCGAGAGTCTGAAATACACCCGGAGATCCCACCCCGTCTCAGATTTCAGCTGCTTCCTCCACATTGGTTTTCTTCCCTCAAAATGGTACAGGGGAGTTGTGCTGAGGGGAGGGAGGGCGTTGATGTCCTCGACTGAGAACCACTTCCTGCCCAAAATGAAACCGACTGTGGGAGGCTGGCTAATGAGTGACCTACTTGGTTGCAAGGTTGTTCCATTTTAACCAAAGAGGGACACTTCCCTGCCTCCCCCTGCCTTCTGGTGGAAGAAGCCAAGGGACCAAATTCTACTCAAGAACCCAGCCAGGAAGTGGCCATCGGTGAGGTGGGGAACCAGCCTGGCCGGCTGGGCTCTTGGTCAAGGATTAGGAGGATTCTAAGCTTCCTTCCACCAGCCCTGGAGGAGTTTTCCACGCAAAGCTTCACGACCACAATGAGATATTTACTGTCTTTATCGGAGAGATCAAACCCACACACAGATGTCACATTTCTCAAATTCCATCAGTAGATCAGACAAGCCGTCTCTGGAAAGAGGACATTCCAGCCGGCAAGTTCAGAGCGCGCCGGCTCCGAGGGCCGATCCCTTCCTATTTTCTGTCGTGCACCCTGAGCCTTTGTTGTCTCTGCAATGCTGATAAATCAATCCATCAAAAAATTTCCTCAGTGAAACTCAATCAAGAAAGGTCATGTCAGCGGGAGAGGAACAGATTAAATTAGCATCAAATTAGACATGGAAAGTGAGTTCTGTCAAAATCATCGCAGCGCTCAGCACAATTAGAATATGTTAATTATGCATTTCATTAAGGTGGATGTGAGATGAAATGTCACTGGGGTAGGCATCCGAAAAAGGGAAGATTGCCAGGCACAACTTTCTCTAGACAATGTGTGACACCTTCATTAACATCAAGAATCACAAGTCTGCCTTGACTTTTTCTGTAAGGGATTAAACCATTAACTGTTTGCTGGCCCCTCTCATCGGTGCGGGGGTCCCGTCCTCGGAGGGGGCCGGGCCCTCCTGAGTGACTGGCTTCCTCTGCCACCGCCATGGCCCCAGGGGCTGCTGGGAGTGCCCGGTGGGCAATGGAGAGGGTGGCGGTTTTTAATGAACTGCCTGGAAGCTTCGCGGGGATCACTCCACTGCCTTAGGGGTGGCACGAGCTGAGAAATGAGGGGTGAGGATTACAGGGGGAGGGGAGGAGGGGCGGGGGGGGAGGCTCTCGGCTTCATTCTTGGGGATGAAAGATATAATCAGCGTAATGGGGGGCGGGCAGGGGGGATCAGATTTACAAACTTACACCCGGCAAACTCTAATTTGGGGAATTATTTTGTAGATCACTCTCTGACTCATGGTAACCAGGAGGCACTTTCCTGGAGTGAAGCAGCTCCTTGCCAGGCAGCTTTATGAGATACTTGCTAGATGCTGACGGCACTAGGAGATTTAATTCACCCTGCCTCCTTCTGTGACTTCTCACCACATACCCTTCCTAAGGCTTCCTCCGCTGGGGGAGAGAAGGGACCGGTCCTCTGTGTGGATTGGTCCCCTGACGCTTGTCCACTCAGCCCCCTTTTCCAGGGGTCTGGAGGCAATGGGACATCCGTGGGAGTTTCCAGTCACCTCCTTGCGGAATGTTCTCTAACCCCTCACCCATGCCATCCCTCGCCTTTCACCTGCCCACCCCTGCTCCCGCCTCCTTAACACGCACAGAAGCACTCATCTGCATGGTTCCGTCTGCTTCTTCCTCGAGTCTCAAGGGAAACATGGCTTCTTCTAGGATGTTGCCCCTGACTACTCACCTCGGATCTGCGTTCGAGGCCCTGTTTGTTCTCCTGGGATCTTTGCTTGAATTCACCACAATCAGCTTCTGTTGCTTGCCTGAGAAAACTCAAACTGTCCTCCTTAGGGGGCGTGGCATTCACTACTGCAACTATCCATTCACTTGCTAGATGGTAAGTTCTCTCTCTCTCTCTATTTTATTTTTATTTTTAAAATATATTTATTATTGTTATTTTTGAATACTTATTTATTTCTGAGAGACGGGGGGGGGAGAGAGAGAGAGAGAGAGACAGAGAGAGGGGGAGAGAGAGAGAGAGAGAGAGAGAGGCAGAGAAGGAAACAGAGGATTTGAAGCCGGCTCTGCCCTGACAGCAGAGAACCCGATGCGGGGCTCAAACTCATGAACTGTGAGTTCATGACCTGAGTTGGACACTTAACTGACTGAGCCACCCAGGCGCCCCTTTCTCTCTATATTTTAATTTTTTTTCATTTTTATTTTTTAATGTTTATTATTATTATTATTTTTGTGAGAGAGAGAGACAGAGTGTGAGTGGGGGTTGGGACAGAGACGGAAGGAGACAGAATCCAAAGGAGGCTCCAGGCTCTGAGCTGTCAGCACAGAGCCTGACACGGGGCTCGAACCCACGAACCCTGAGATCATGACCTGAGCCGAAGTCAGAGCCTTAGCTGACTGAGCCACCCAGGTGCCCCTTTCTCTCTATGTTTTAAATCTCTCTTTCTTGGTAAATACAAAGTATTCATCAAATATATCTTTTAAAAAAATGAATGTTCACGTTATGGAATTTACCATGACCTAAGTACTCTTTTTTTAGGGAGAGAAAGCAAAGGTTACAGACTTTATTTCTACCCTTTCTCAATAGGGTTGCACATTGTCATGGTAAATTAATACATACACATCAATATATACCCATTTCTAACATAGCCAGTTGGAATCCATTTTCTCTAACGCTTAGCATTCAATACAGTGCATGGCACATCACGGCTGCCATTTTTCTTACTCATACCCCAAGGACATCATTCTGTGAATTTGCCTGATTTTCTTTTTTTCTCCTCTTTCTCCCCCTCCCCCCACTTCTTTTCTTTGCCGTCTTTATCATTCTCTTCCTCTCTATAATAAAACCAATGATCAACTCCTGGTTTCTGAGCAAACTTATAAGGCAATCACTTTTAAATCCCAATTCTTTTGGGGATTTGCACAGTGGAAAATGACCTCAGTGTCACCTACAACAGCCGGACACACAGAACGACCCACTAAGTGATAGGACGGCTTTGGGTGAGGCTATTTTTTTCCCTCTAGGTAACAGGAGAACAACCTTCCTCCTTGCACGCATTAATTGGGAGAATACAGGCAAAATACAAAGGCTGGTGCGTAGCACATGATAAGTCCCTGATAAATGACAGTGATGATGAGTGGGACGATGAGGACGATAAGAATCGTGAGCTGGGAGCCCGCCTAGAGTCCTATCCCGAAACCACTGCATCAGCACAAATATCTCCGTTTACGGGAAGAAAAGACGGCGTCGGCCACCATGACCCTTGTACATTTTGCGTGAGAACAAGGAAACACGCAGGGGATTGGGACCCTCTGGCAGAAACCCTCCAGAGCTGCGAGGTTCTGGAGTGAAACTTTGCCCTGTGCCCCAGGCCCCGGGGAAGGCCAAGGAAACTGACAAGGGAAGTGGAGAGTCTTGCTCAAGCCCAGGACCGGCTCCCAACGTCCCTCTCTCCGAGCGGCCCCATTTTCTGAGTTTCATTTAATGTTTAGGATCACCTGGGGCCCAGCCTGGTAGAAAGGGGAGGACGGTGGAAATTGCTCAAGAGCTGGCTGTGATTGGATGACTCCGACTGCCTCACCTCGTGGCAAGAGCGGGAGTGCGAGAGGAGGAGGGAGAGGCTCGCCCGCCCGGGTACAAAGCTTCCTCCCAGCCTGCCGAGCCTTCCAGCTTCCTTGTCAGCGCTGCCATTGATATTGAAATCAAGGGGTTGGCACAGAGCTCGTGGCGCCCTGGCAGAATGCCAGCCTGGCTCTAATGAGCCTCACCTGGGCTAATTACATTTTGTACAAACCCCGCCGCTGGAGAGGGGAGAGTTGCCAGTGGGTCGTCCGGAAAGATGGCAACCGGGATTTCTCAGCTCTGAGATTTCTTCCTGTCCGCTGGCAGTTGGCGCTCCAGAGGGCCGGGAAGTGACCCGAGGGACCCTGGCTACTTCCTTGTGGGGCCACGTGGCAGTTACCTTATTTGTTCCCGAACGTAAAAGTAAGCTGTCAAGTCAGAGGTGGTCCTCAGCCTGGCTACTCCAGAGAGGGGCCCGCCTGCCATCGTGTTATAAATACGGGACCTTAGGCCTCACCGCAGACTCACGGAATCAGAATCTGCGCTTTTGACGAGATCCCCAGGTGATGGGCGCGTACAGTCAAGCGTGAGAAACCTCAATCTAGACCTTCCGCCTGGGGGGAGAATAAGGCCCAGCGAAACTGGGCCATCCCCAATAGTACCGAACATACAGGACATCTAGAGGCCTTGGTTCAGAGGGGTGGGCGTTTCTCCGCTCTTCCATTTGTCACTTGTATGATTTGGGCCAGGGAATTAACCTCTTTGGACCTCAGTTTCCTTGTCTGCAAAATGGGCATAAGTTTATTCTCCATGACATAAATGACCGTGAGGATTACAGGCTAGAATATTTATGGGCTTCGTAGTGGGGTAGTTGAGACACAGCAAGGACTAAAGATATTCCTTGTCATTGTTGTCGATGTTATGAAGGAATCGCTGGCCCCCCGGGAAAACTCAAATTCTCACTCGGTCCTTTACCGGCTATCACATCTGTAAAATGGAATAATAGTATCTGTCGCTTATGGTTTGTGTGAGCGTTAAAAGAGATACCAGAGGGGCCCCTGGGTGGCTCAGTTGGTCGAGCCTCCAACCGTTGGTTTCTGCTCAGGTCACGATCTCACGGTTCGTGGGCTTGAGCCCTGCATCGGCTCCCGTGCTGATGGTGCAGAACCTACTTGGGATTCTCTCTCTCTCCCTCCCTCTCTGTCCCTTCGCTACTCTCTCTCTCTCTCTCTGAAAATAAATAAATAAACCTAAAAAAAGGAGATATTAGAGTATACCTGACCAGTACCCCTTGAAACTGCCAAGGTCAGCAAATAGAGAAAAAGTCTGAGAAGCTGTCAGAGCCAAGAGGAACGAAAGCAGACATGAGGAATTAAACGTGAGGGGGTATCCTGGATGGGAACCTGGGGCCGGCGAAACTAAGGAAACGCGAATCAAGTATGGATGTTAGTTAATAATAATGTGCCAGTATTGACTCATTAGTTGTGACAAATGTACTGTACTCACATAAGATGTTAGGAATAGGGGACGCTGGGTTCAGGGCACGTGGGAAGTCACGCTATTAGTTTGTCTGGTTTTTTTTTCTGTAATTCTAAAACTGTCCTGAAAAGTCAAGTATATTTAAAAATGAACGAGATAGTACGTGAGAAGCCTTAGCCAAGGTCACCAACTTGCCCCCCTTCACCAGGGACTATCCCAGCGTTGGGGCTGGAAGTCCCAGGAAGCCGCTCAGTCGCGGGCAGACCGGGACAGCCGGTCACCGTTCCCTGAGCGCAGAGCCTGGCACAGCCCGGGACCCCAGTCATCCTTACCCCTCACACACTTGTTGCCTGGAGGTCAGCTCAGCCGGTGCTCCGGAAAGCTGGTAACTGGCGGTGAGAGAGGACGACCCGAGAAGTTCTGATTTCCTATCTCCCTCTTGAGAGGGGAGCAAACCAGGGTGGGGAATTCACTCGCTGACCCGACAAATAGTGACACTATGTGTCAGAGACTGTGCCCTGCCCTGGGTTCGGAGGGGCTGGAGACACACAGGTGCATAAGGTCCCCGACGGGAGGGCCTGTAGTCTCACAGCAGACCTAAAACTTGCACAACAACAACAACACAAGCATTGCAACAAACAAGCCTGCCGAGCAGGTATGATCACCCTCAATTTCTTCCGACCAGGAAATGAAGGTTCCGAGAGGCCAGACGGCTTGCCCAAGCTGACACAGAGTCAGGACCTACCCCACACCCGTCCATGTCCCAAGTGCTGTGTTTTTGCCATTACCCACAGCTGCCTCCCGGGGGTCTGCAGGACAGGGGAGAGAGAGCCGGGCAGTGGGGGTGGGGTGGGCAGGAGGCACGGCTATTGTACCACGTGGGCTTCAGAAGGACTAGTGACCTCAACCTGGGAGAAATCAAAGAGGACTTCCTGGAAGAGATGGGCTCTAAGTGAGGGCTTGAAGGCTACAGGGAGATCCTGCCCAGGAGGCCACCATCTTCACAAACCGGGGGATCTGGGGACGATGATGATGTGTGGTCCATTGCACATGGTGGGATGACACTTGGGGAAAATTGCCTTGAGTTTTGCTAGCATTCCTGTGTTGGCTGCTCTTCCCTCCACCGGGCATTGGTCCTCGTGACCACACCAAAAATGTAAGGACAGGAATCTGAGTTTAGTAAAGGTTGGCTTTGCCAACCCATGATTCCTGAGGCAACTCGGGGACAGGACCAGACACAGTTACAGAGCAAGTCTCCCTGCTGGACGTGACGAGCTAAACTTGTGGGCGGGGGACAGAGGGCAGCTGGAGGTGAACTAGGGAGTCCCATGAGGCCAGGTGGGCCTGATAGGAAGCTTAACAGATTTGAGGGGACTCAGGAGTAGTGACAATCTGGACTCTTTCCCCAGTTGCACCTACGAAAGCCACAAGTCCCCCCAGATGCCCTGGGCTCCCGTGCACTGGGGAGGAAAGGCAGCAGAATGGCTCAGAGAGGTGGGTGTCCAGGCAGGTGGGGTGGGGGTGGGGGTCCCTCTAGGGCCGGGTTCATGGGCATCTAACCCAGGAAGTGACGCAGGGCTCTGCATTTGGTTGAACGCCCTGCTGTTGCCATCTGGAAATTCCGAATCAGTTTTGGAGAAGGAAACCGCCCCCCCCCCCCGCCGCCATTTTCATTTTGCACCTGGCCATGCGCGTGTACAACTGGTTGTGGCTGCCTGACAGGGTGCCCGTGTGCCCCAGAGGGAGAATGCCACGGCCACCTCACGAGGCTGAGGGGGAGTAAATGTACTGAAGCCTCACAGAGCTCAAAGTGGCTCAGGAACTGCCCAGTGGCGGTTGTGGGCTCAGAGGACCAGGACATCTGAGAGGACATCCTTCTCACATCCGTGAGACCTTGCCACCACCTGCTACTAGATGCCCCCTCTGCGAGGGACCCACCTTCCCCGGCCTGCACGTCCCCGCCACCCCTTTTAGTCGTATCCCTTGGGAAAGGAGAGGAGACCTGAACCGACTGGGAATACGTTTCAGCCACCTGAGCACGGACTTGCAATCCACATTTAGTTCAGGTGAAGAATGTAGGCGGAGGTTGTATTTCTTCCCCACCCGGGCTTGGGAGCTTTGTCCCTATTACAGCTACAGCTTGGCTTCTTTTTGGGTGACTAAGCTGGGCTTCGATCCGATTCCTGCCCTCTGTTCTCACTGTCAGTGATGCAGAGGGCAAGACTCTGGAATCCAGTCCCATCAGCGCGTGCGTTGGCCAACTCGTCCCCACTTGGCTCCAACAGCTTCATCGGCGCCTCTGATTTCTGGCAGTGCTCGCCTGGCTCTGCCCGCGGGTTGCAGCGGGCTGACGGAGCCCTGACCTCATGCGACCCTCGTGAAAACCTGCGGGTCAAGGCCTGCGGGGAATCTCGCCCTCAGCAGACTGGCACGTAGAGCTGGGTGCTTCTCTTTTGGGGGGGCTGCTCTGTGCACTGCAGGACCTTAGGCCTGGCCTCTATCCGCCGGCTGCCAGGAGCGTCCTCCCCTACCACGACCACCAAAAATGAGCCCAGGTGCCACCAGCTGTTTCCTCGGCGGGACGATCGCCCCCGATGGTTTTAAATCCCTCATGGCCTATTACTACGGAGAGACCCACGGTAAATTATTTAACCATGAAGTGCCCGGCTCACTCCTTTTGGAAAAAGAGAGAGAGTAATTGCATTGACCGTTCATTCTTGTGGCGTGAAGCTGACGGGTTCTCATAGGGGGACGTCCCCTTGACGGCAAAGGGGCTTCACAGGCGGTTCTCTGCTCTGGTCCCGGCCTCGTGTTCTAGGCGGGGAACATTAAGGCTTGGCAGGGTTAAGAGACTCCCTCCAACCCAGACTCATCGCTCTTCCTTTTTCTTTTAATGTTTTTATTTATTTTTGAGAGACAGAGAGCGGGGGAGGGAGCAGAGAGAGAAAGGGAGACACAGAATCCGAAGCAGGCTCCAGGCTCTGAGCCGTCAGCACAGAGGCCAATGAGGGGCTCAAACTCATGAGCCGTGAGATCATGACTTGAGCCGAAGTCGGACGCCCAACTGACTGAGCCACCCAGGCGCCCCTCGTCGCTCTTTTTATAACAAAATCCTTCAATTTGATGGTGGGGGGGGGGTAGTTATGAAAACATTCCCTCCACTGAGGGAGTGATGGATACAGTGACAGCATCTCCCTGGTTGAGGGAGGCTGAGGGCAGGCCAGGCACCGTGGGAAGCTTTGCAGGATCAAATCAATACGGATAGTAGCTCTGCTTCCCAGGTGAGGACACAGAGGCTCAGAGAAGGAGGTTCACCAGCATTCCCAGGGACCACAACGTAAGCTCCATGAGTGGTGTGGTCGTGAACCTGTGATTTAGCCAAAGTGGGCACGGAGGGGCCGTATTCTAATGGAGGGACTGGGGCTTCAGGGAGTTTGCTTTGGCAAACCACGCGTCCTATTACTTATTTAATACTTTTCTTTAAGTGGATTGACTTTTCGGCTTAAATATTTTAAAAGGCATTTTATGTTGCTCCTCTAAATTGAAAAGCCGTTTCAGCGGCCACGCGTGGAAAGGAAATGAGTTTCTCATGTTAGGAGTCAGTGTTATCTGTCTTTGGTAAATGATGAACAAGAATCGACTCTGGGCAGCACGTGGCTCTTTGGCCTCTTATACTCATTAAATGCCCCATAAATAGGTTGCAGCACGTCCTATAGGTTGGCTCATTCAACACCCACTCACCCCCAGTCTCCTTATAAATACCCTCCGCTAGAGGCTGAAAACCAAAACACTTCACTTCCTGGGTCCTTTGTAGCTGGGGGTGGTCATGCGCCAGTGGGAGGTGGGGGGGGGGGTGTGGAGTCCTTCCTTGATTAAAAAGGCAAAACCTTGCTGGAGGATTTTCTTTCATCGCCTCTCTCTTTGTGCTGATTGGTGTTATAGGTCAGCTTGGCCAGGCTCTGGTACCTAGCTATTCAAACATTTGTCCAGGTGATTGTTGCCGTGGAGGTGTTTTGGAGATATGATGGAAGTCCATAATCAGTTGATTTTTAGTAAAGGAGATTATCCTCCACCATGTGGGTGGGCCTCATGCAATCAGTTGAAGACCTTAAGAGCAAAACCGAGGTTTCCCCGAGGAAGAAGAAATTCCACACGAGGGGAGCAGCTTCAGCTCGGGCCTGAGCATTTCCAGACTGCTGGCTTGCCCTACAAATTTCGGACTTGGCCAGCCAGACTCAGAATTGCATAAGCCACTTCCTTAGAGTAAGCAAGTGAGTAAATAAATAATCCCACAGTCACGGCGCTCGTGCACTCTCTCTCTCTCTCTCTCTCTCTCTCTCTCTCTCTCACTGGATTTGTTTCTCTAGCAGAATCCTGACTGATACACTCTTCTTCTACCCTTTCGCAGAGGGGACATGAGCTATGAAGATGCCTCTGCACCTTGCTGCCACGTAAGTGACAAACCTGTGGACATTGATGTTAAGCCTGGCGGAGCAGGAAGTTTTGCAGGGAACAAGGGTCTGTGATTGCTTCACTGTGCTCGCCTACCAGCTTGGACGGTGTCCCTCTGGGCATCTTAATATATCTGAAATCAGAATGCGCCTCCCGATAAATGACATCTTACAACTAATCGGCAGGGTTGTTTCTATGCTTTCTCTTTCCCCCTTTGGAAGTCCTTAAATAATGACACATCTTACAATGAGTGGTGTCCCTGATTTAGTAAACTGTGGTAACTGCAAACCAAGTATTGATTTGGTTTAAGCGATTGTATATTTCGGGGAGGCGAGCGTGCGTGCACTTGATCTCCCTGGGCTTAAAGCTATGAAACTGCGAGTCCTGGAAGGGAACAGGGAAAATCCGCACGTAGCAGCTTCACGTGCAGCCCCCCCTGCCCCGACACCTCGTCTTTTCTCCCACAGTCACCTGCCATGTAGCAAAGCGGGCACAGGCTCAACCTTTAATTCCTTAATGAAGGTTTCTTTGAAAACAAACAGGGTCCTCCGTCTACTTGCAGTTTAACCTCACAAGAAAATAAAAGCTTTCCCAAATCCTGTCCCCTCTCTCACCCCACCAGATCCACTTTTCTGGCTTAATGCAGGTTGAAATGAGGTGTTTTCTGTTTTTTGTTTTTTGTTTTACTGATGAAAATATTATAGGAATTAAAAACCAAACCCATTAATATCCTGATTAGACTCCCCATGTTAATTGCAGATTCTTTCAGGCGACAGAACAGGTCACTGTCTGGGCTTAATGTGATCGCGGTGTTTCATAAGAGCTGCCCGTAGGAACAGCAGTTTGCAGCGAAAACTTTTGCCACCTGGCAGATGAAGCTGGGAAGTGATTTTTCCTTTCTCACGCTCGCGAGAAGGAACAGCAGGTACTGAGCGCTGCCTTTGGGGAAGGGGAGCCAGATTGGAAAAAGGGAACGAGGGGGCCCGGTTATTTCTTTCCTTTTTCAACACGCTTCCTGGCAACCTCAGTACGGATTTTCCTCTTTCCCTCTCCTGCCTTTCCAAAAGAAGGTGATTGAGAGGATTCTTGCACGCAAACAAAGAAGCAAACAAAAAGCAGCAGGAGGCGCTGTTTGTAACAGAAGTTTCTGGGCTCCCCATCCCTGAAATGCCTTCCTCCTTCATCCATGGGGCTAGAGCAGGGGGCAAAAACAAACACCTAGTATCCACACAGAGAGCACGAAGGGCTGAGTGGGGACTGTGGCAAACTGCAGAAGCCTGGTCCTGTGTTAAGGGACGGACTCAACTGAGTCTTTGCGTGTTGCACAAGCTCTGTGTTTAGGACAGGGTCTGAGCACCTCTCCTCGCCTACAGAGTACACACGTCCGTCCAAGGAGGTGGGAGTAACTCAGCCCCCAGTGTGCATCACAACCACATCAGGGGCTTAGTTAGAGCGCAGGGCTCTGGGCCCCATCCTTGGGGTTCTGATCCAGTCGGTCTCTGGGGAGGCCAAGGGTTTCCTTTTAAACAGGTTGCAGGTGGTGCTGACGCTGCTTATTTGGGGGACACACTTGGGGAACTCCTGGCCCCCAGCCTGGTCGCCTGGGCTGTCGTACAGCCTCCTAACTGGTCTCCGGGGTCTACCCTGCCCGCTTAGAGCCCGTCTTGCCGTGGGGGTCCCCGTTCACAGCACAGCTGTGCTCGCTCACACCTCCTGGCTCCCATCGGGTTCCAGAAGGAACCAAGTACTTCAGTCCTGTCTGCTTCCCTGGCAGACTCACAGTCCGCCCTGGCGTCCGAGAGACAATCCACGTCTTTCCATGGCTTCTCCCTGGTCAGTTACTAACCTTCCATTCAAGCTGCTCTATTAAATTTTCTCAACCGCACAGTTTTATAATTCCAGCTTCTCCGATCTTTTTTAAAAAAATGACTTTATTACTCTTCCCTATCAACGATATTCATGCATTTCCTAAAGACCTGTAGCCTGTGCCCATGAACCCAGCCTCACTCAACACAAATATCAGTGCATCCGGGATCTGCGTGGTCGCTTGGTAATCCTACCCAAAGGGAAATGTGCTCCTAATGCAATAACCACTCATAACATGCCGGCAAGGCTGTTTCCCCCTTTCTCACACAACGTGCCAGAAACTCTGAGAACCCCATGCCTTGCAAAGTGTTTTGTACTGAGGCCAGGCACCTTGTGGGAAGGAGCCCTATGTACTTCAGACGAATCCCAGGCAGATGTCGGATAAACATATTTGAATAAACCAAATGTCACTTTTCTCTTTAATCGCTGGCTTCAGAGGAGCTGAGACTTTCTGGACCTTATCAAGGTGTTGTCATCTTTGATTCCTCCGTTGTATTTCAGGCACATTGTTTTTTTTTTTTTTTAAGTGCCAAGATGATAGGGGTGTAGGAGGGAGAAAGCAGAAAGGGTTATAAGTTTAGGTGCAAATAAAACACGTGAGCCCCGCCAGACGTCTTGGTCAGCACAATGCGAGAGTATCTACTGGCCTGGATTTTTCTCCAGCTTCATACATCAGGTTGGATTCCTGGGGGTTTCCCAGGATACGCTATTCATATTTGTCTCTCTTTACTGTCCTATTGGGTCACTCTTAACTTTAGAGGCATTATATTTCATGTCACTTTTATATTTAAAAAGTGTCTGTATCGCCACCAAGGATTGCATGGAAACGGGTACAATCTGAATCCACTTTGGCCCCGACATTGTTCTATCGCCATCCAAGATGTTAACACTGCTGGACGCTGGGTGAAAAAGCGCATAGAACTTCTCTTTATATTTCTTTGTCACTTCCTGTGGGTTTATAATGATCTCAAAGTACAAAGTAGAAAACAAAAATGTGTGTGAGACTATATCAATATAGATGGGTAGAGACAAAAAGTGTAGATCAAGGGTTGGCAAAGTAGAAAAGGGCCAGATAATAAATAATTAGTATTTTAGGCTTTGCAGGCCATATAGTCTTTGTTCTTACTACTTAGTTCTGCCACAGAATCATAAAAGCAGCCAAAGACAGTACGTAAGCAAATGGCCATGGGGGTCTCCAATAAAGCTTTATTTAAAACACACAGGAAGCGGGCTGAATTTGGCGTAGGGCTTCTGTTAGTCGACCTCTGCACAAGAATTTGTGTGCAAAACACTGGTGTCTACTAAAATGTTAGTAATAAACACTGACATTTTTCTTCCTCTCTCCCCCCCCCCCCATCTCCCTGGTGGTCCACCTGAATGCTTCAATTTCCCTTCAGTGGACATATGTCATTTATATCATTAAAAAAATAAGGTTCTGACCGGTTTTCATGATTTTGTGGTTTGTTTTTTAGAAAAGAGATGAAAGGTACCTAGAATATCTTAAGGGAATTTGGCTCCTTTTTCCCCCCCTCCCCCCTCCCTACCCCGCCACAACTGTTATTCATACAGTTAATCTAGATGCACAACCCGTGTTTATGACTAGGTCCCACACGTGGGATTATCTGGTAATAACTCCAGTGTGGTTATGCTCAGCTGTGGCGGCAAATGCCAGAGCCATGAGACCGAAGTTGATATGGGTGACCGGAGGGAGAGAGGAAGCAGGGCTTTCCGGGGTTAAACTTGGTCATAAATGGCTTTCAGTGCTAGCTCTCAGACACATGGGTCTCGGGTCTTTGTACACTCACCGCCCCCACACTTCCTGCTTTGTAGGAAGCCAAGGAGAAGAGAGGCTTTTCTACTTTTTTACTTTTACTTGAAGTCAATTTTGCAATTAACAGGGTACAATTGAGGTGCTTCCTGGAATTTTGAGTTGGGGACCAAGAATCGAAACTTATCGTGTTGGATCGCTGCCTTAAGCCCGGCTCTAGACAAAACAGTCTCAACAGACAGTTGTCTCTCCGGTTTTTAAAGTTCAACAGGAAAGGAGACAGAAGTTGAAGTTCTTTGGCAAATGCGTTCCAGTGATGAGAAACATTCCTGTTTTATATTAAGCTTAAAACCTTTCTGATGGCAATATTCAGACCTTGAGTTTATGGCAGAACCTGATTTTCTGGTAGAAATGATGCTTGTCCGAGTGCTAATTCTTGGCCAAAGTCCTGAAGCTTCACATTTTATAGAAATTATCAATAATAGTGTATTTAATTGTTAATTCAACTAACTATTCATACCCTGCCACTGGTGGATATAAAATTTCTAAGGTACGTATCAAGCCGACTGGGGGCTATGGCTTTGAAGCATGTAATTTTCTTTATTGATATTCCTCCTCCAGCCACAAAAAGATTTAAGGTGACATAAAATGGAAATAATTAATACAGCTAACGAAAGGAGGAGAAAGCAAATATCTTACTGATAAGAATTAAAATAGTTCCCGTGATTAACCATCCAATATGGATATGAGCTTCCTGGCACCCAATGCAAAAAAAAAAGGGGGGGTACAATACAGCGTTCAGTTGTCTTATGATTGAAATTGAACGAAGAGAAAGATGCTAGTTCCTCAGTAAACTAGAAGAGAGATGTGTCACCAAAGATTCTGCATGGAGAATATCCATTATCAATGGCTTGTCCATAATAAATCACTTATCAGCTAGGGCATAGATGTCCGGGAAAGTTCACCGTGTTTGACATACTCCCGTAGAGATCACTCTTCCTCATCTACGCAGCAAAAAAGTTCGAGTTACCACGTCTCCAGCGTGGGAACTACTCAGAAATAAGGAGCGTAAATGACAACTGACCAGTCTGTAAAGCTAAGATCCAAACTGCTTACAGACAGAGTTGGAGTAGCTGTCTATGTGGATTTGTTTTTAGAAGATGCAGCAAGCTTTACGCACGTCCTGGAGGTTCACCTGCAGGGGCACCCAGTTTCTCTTTCTGGTCACGATGCACGCACAGGTTTGGACCCCGCGCACAGCCCTGCACTGGCTCCCCTCCCCGACTGTGACACCAACAGACACCCCATCCGTCGTCTTTAAACCCCCCCCCATGCCTTCACTGTGCATCCTTTTTGCCATCAATCTCAGGTCCCTGAGGGATCTGGTCCCTTCCTGTCCCCTGTTTCCAAGTTCACAAGGCTTTTCTGTCCCTCAAATGCACCCTTCTAGGGAAGGGTGAGCTTCCTGCTTCCCATGTACGGGTTTCACGCGGGTCAGGACCTTCCCTGACCACCCTGCGTACGCTCATTCCACCGTCATCCTGGGTCACCAGCTCCTCAGCCCGTGTGGATGACTTCAAAGCTCTCATCACACCCAGAAAGAGTCTTGTTCGTTTTCTCTTTTTGTCCGAAGTTATAAGCGAGCCCTGCTGTGGGCGGGGGCTTTCTCTCATAGTTCGCCACCTCGGGACAGTCCCTGGCACATCACAAGCCCTCGGTCGATACGTACTGTGTCAAAGAATGAATCAACCGTCAATCACAGAGCTAATATCGCTTCTCTTGCGGACGACCCTTGACCCAGCGTTGGGAGGGTCTTCCTGGTATCACTGGAGCTGGAAGTTTTGGACCAACCCATTTACTTGTCATGGCTAATGGAGTCAGTGGCTACAGTGTATCCGTAATGGCTCAGGAATCAGCACATTTTGATATTCCTCAGCTACTGCCCGGATGTTGGGGCCCCCCTTTGATGGAAGGAGTAACTTGTTACTTGTGTGTTCCCCGTTTGGTAACTTCCACCCAGCCCAGTTTACAAATGCGACTGGTAGAGTGGTCTCAGCTCTCCGGGGCTGTGGACTGGGTGTGAGCTGAACACACCCGCTCACTCTCATCTGCTCCCTCGTATATAACCCCGTACACATCCTTCGTATCCATCCCCCTGCTGCGTGCGCGGTGCGTGGGGTTTCAGGCTGCCATGACCTTCTTGGCTTCAAATATTTTCTGGGACACGCTCAACTTCAGATATTCTCCCCCTTGATCCCTCCAAGGACAGCTGAACTCCTACGCCATGGGAGCTCATTTTCATCTGGAAAATCTGATCATAATAATTGCAGACCTGCTGACTCTTGCCAGTTTGCAAGGCGTGTGGCGTAAGATCTTCCCAGATTCCCAAATCTGTGAACACAGCCTTGCTGATCTAGGCTCCCGGGATTCTCCCAATTCTTATTTTCCTTGGTAGTCCCATATTTTCCATACACCTTTCTATACAACACCCTTTACAAGTCATGTTTTCTCCACAAACTCGCTGGCACTTCTCCACAAAGGAATATAGTTATAATATCACTTAGCATTGGGGCATGCACGATAATGAGCGAAGGAGGGCAAAGTCTCATTGAGAGTGGATGCTAGGCGGTTGACTTGGGGCACTTACTGGGTTATTGACTTGCTCCTTCTCATTAACATTGCAACACAAATCAAATTTATGACACAGCGAAAAGGTAAGTTACTCCATCTCTATCGTGTGGGTTGCTGAGGAATAAATGGTAGAAATTACAAATAAACCCACAAACGCTGAGATCCTAACTACCTGCAAACTGAGCTGGTTTATGTTTATAGGTCTGTTTATTCCACGGAACTGTGGACTCATCCAGGATAGAAGTCCCCGTCTGAGTCTTTCTTTCTTTAGTACCCAACACATAGAAGGCAACTGCGATATATGGACTGACTTGAATGAGTGGAGTCTTACACACGGTTATTCTCCCAGTCCTGTCTGAAATCCCACCATCAGCAATGCTTTCTTTCATGTTAAGCACTCCCTTCCTTCCCTCCTTTTTCCCAAAGAAGCACGTTGAGAAAGTGGAGGCACAAGTGGGACACACACCGGGCACTTCATCCAAGACACCACGGCTGCCATTTCTAGAACTGGAAAGACCTTCGTTGTTCTTTCTCGCTCCTCTTTCCACGGATACCAAAAGAAGTCACACGGTTAAAAACAAAAAGCAAACAGAACGGTCCCCTCGCCCCTCCCATGTAGCCCATTTGCCTGAGTGAGAGGTACCGTGGCCCTTTGGGAGAGCTTCCAGAAGGCAGACCCCATGACAGGCATTCAGGTGTGCATGTTCCAGGGCCAGGGCCCTCGTCCTCTACCTGGGAGCAGTGACCCTCCGGAGGGGCCCTGCCGTTCCTTCCCCTGGAGGGCAGGGGTGCTCATGCACAAGGGCCAGCTGCTCTCCTTGGACCTGTGGCAAAGTCCAAACAGACTCCCCCCCGATGCTGTGTCCTCACCTTTATTTTTGCCAATGACTTTCCCCCTTAGCTCTAGATTCAGGGAAGATCGTTAAAACCCTCAAATTATAACAAGCGCTCACCTCAGAGATGTTAAGCGGGCCGCGTGCAATTGCACAGGGCGTGCCCCAAGACAGTGAATGGACTGCTTGAGATCTCAGCTCGGGCAAATGACCACGGGCAGACGTGTTAACACCCCAAACAAAACACGGAAAAAAAAAATCCTTCCGGTGCGACAACACGCATCTTCGTTTCACAGTCCCTGTGTTCACCGTGCGGCTTAACCAAGACCAGTGCTGCTTCTGGATTATTCCGCGCCCCTTGGCAAGTCTTCCTCCCAATAATCAGGCCTCAGAAACTGCCAGATGCATGCATTTTGCTGTGGTTGGAACTGTACCGACTCCTGCCACTCCATTTATTAATTTGGTCGTTTGTTGGTTCGTGAATTCAACCCGCCATCTGTTGTTGAGCACGACAACAGCCCGGACACGGGGCTGAGCCCGGGTTCACAGTCCCTGCTCCCAGGTGCTCTCCATCCAGTGGAGGAAAATGGTAGATCAAATGCCTTCGTGCTGCAGTGAAATCAAGACTCTAGCCAGAGACCATGCAGAGGGGCCGAACCACTAGCTTCACAGGGGATGTGACACCTGGTTGCAGACTCTGCTGGTGAAAAGGAGTCTGACTCTCTCCCTCTGCTGACCCAGAGCTGAGAGCCCAGCCTGGCGTTGGGCCAGCGATCACTATGGGAAATGGAGAAGGTGGGGCGCTGTCTGCTCTCCGATAAGGTCAGGAAGATCAGCAGCTCCCTCGAACTCACGTACCTGCGTCCCGGAACGCACCTGCCACCCACGGAACCATGTGTGCGTGTGAAAGCATCTCTCAAGGAGGTCCGAGTTGAAAGGAAGGTGTTGCACGTGGAAGGGTGATGTGAGCACAGTGAGAGACTGAGGTAGAAGGTTAGAGAAGGAGCTGGGAGGCGTCTCATTGGAACTTCTGTGTATAGGTGAGTAGACGGAGGTCAAGGTCAGGGGAGGTTAGGTCCAGGCTGAGAGTCAGAGCCCAGAGTATTCCTCCAGCCCTTCACTTCTTCAGCTCAGGATTTACCCAGGTCAGTGGGTTTTAAAGGATCTAATCAAGAGGATGTGATAAAGCACCTTAAGGAGATAAACGGAGGCGGCTTTGATAGGAAGGAAGGGATCCTTAAGGTACAATTGCCATTCTCTCATTTATCTTTATCCATTCAAGCCTTTAACCTTTAACCATGCCGTTCATTCATTCAGTTATTTACTTACGCGTTAAATAAATATTTCCAGGGAGCTTTCTGTAGCTCTCCTACCGTAGAACATGGACACTGGGGCTAAGATGGCCCATTAATGTCACTTGGTGAACCAGGGAAGGTCACTTGTTGTTGAGAGAGAGACAGAGAGAGACAGAGCGCGAGCAGGGGAGGGGCAGAGAGAGAGGGAGACACAGAATCCGAAGCAGGCTCCGGGCTCCGAGCTGTCAGCACAGAGCCCGACGTGGGGCCTGAACCCACGGATGCGAGGTCATGACCTGAGCCGAAGTCGGGCTCCCAACCGACTGAGCCACCCAGGCACCCCAAGGAAGGTCATTCTGTAAGAGTCACTTGGAACCCTGTCGTGAGAGAGATTCAGCAGCTCAGGTCGGTGTCCCAACCCAAGTAGTGGCTTCATGTGTCAAGAATATATCTGGGGTCACAGTCCTGAAATGTTAGCGCTAAAAGGATCTTTGTGCCATCCATGGTCTGGTCTTGTCTCCAGATCAAGCCTTGGGGGTAAGGTGACCAGCTTGTCCTGCTTTGCCAGGGAGTCTGGCATCTCGGACACCAGCTTTGTCCTGGGCAACTGGGAGGTGGTCACCTGCTGTCTAGGCAGATCTGCTGAGGGCTGGGCCTATATTCTCACAACCTCTAAGACAGTTGTTTCCATGGACACCAAGCATCCAGGCTTCAGTGAGCCGGCAAGGGTGATATTTCATTTCTACGGGCGGCTCCTGATTTCTCAGGCTGGTGGCCGTTAGCCTTGTTGCCAAGAAAACTGCTTTATACTGGGTTCTGGGTCCAAGAAGAGCCTGGCCCAGAAACACTGGCTTGGAAACTTGCATTTGCCGCAGGGTCCTTCCAAGTGGCAACCCTGGAACAGAAGAGCCGGGCACTGGAAGATAAAGAGGAAGGGAATCTTGATGCCTCTTTCACGGGCTCGAGGGGAGGCAGAAAGGCAGCAGAGGCCAGCCAGCGACCCCCGGGGGTGCAGCTGGAGGAGGAGACCCGAAGAGCTGAGTCCAAGTATCTTACTTATAAAATAAAACCACTGTCTTCTACCATGTGACACTAGACATTATTTCTAATCTCCCATAGAATCGACAAGGTGGGATCAAAATCTCTGATTTGCAGATAAGCGAACAGTCCCGGAGAGGTTATCCTTCTGCCCGAGGTGACTCAGGGAAGAAGATCGAGGGCTCAGGCTCCCCAGACCCAAAGTCTCAGCTCTTCCCAGGATACCCTGCTCCATCCATCCCTGCATTTGGCTTAAGGTGGGTTGGTTAATGACATGAAGGGGCTTATGGGAGCCCTCTTGTCTAACTCTCTTATCTACCTACACGACGAGAAGATAAGCTTTGGAAACTCTGAGCACAAGTCCCAACTTGTGGCTTGCCTACCAGCTCCCGTTCCCAGGACTGCGTGAAAATTGAGGTGTCTCTTTCCTTCCACCCCCATCAGATCAGTCATCACTGGTCCACATCCTCCCAAGGCAACAACTCCCGGAAGTGAAAGGCAACAATCCCATTAGCTGACGCCTGGGCTGTCGATCTGTCCTCAGACAACCCCCGCACTCAGTTTATCACCTGCTGGCTCCTTTGGCATGGACAGTTGCAGGAATTTCTGCAAAGAATCACATGAACGGATGCCAGCATTCTTTCTATTTTTTTTTGTTTTTAATTTTTTGTAATGTTTTATTGATTTTTGAGAGACAGAGAGACAGAGTGCGAGCAGGGGAAGGGGCAGAGAGAGACAGGGAGACACAGAATCCAAAGCAGGCTCCAGGCCCTGAGCTGTCCGCACAGAGCCCAATGCGGGGCCCGAACCCACAAACCGTGAGATCATGACCTGAGCCGAAGTCGGACGCTTAACCGACTGAGCCATTCCGCCCCCACCCTGGATGCCAGCATTCTTGAGCTCAGAGGGAACCACTCATATAGAAGTTCCCAGATTTGGAGATATGATGGGCAGACCAGTGAAATTGCCAGAAAAAGAAAGAAAGAAAGAAAGAAAGAAAGAAAGAAAGAAAGAAAGAAAGAAAGAAAACCATATAAGTGACCAGAGTTTTAATTTGCTGGGCATGGTCACACAGAACAAGAGAGAGGAATTGCTACAACCATCATGTAGTAAAAAGAGAAGACGTTTAAATTTTCCCGAAGCAAGGGGAGCAAATCCATCTATTGAAAACCTGTTGCCCACAGGGTGACGGCACACAGTGGGTACTCCACAAATATTGTTGAACGCGTGTTGTTGGATGAATTTCAGATAAAAAACAGAGTCCTTTAAATAAGCTTAACTTTGTGGAAATTGCACTTATATTGGGACTTGTATTTCCAGTTTGCCCAGAAAAAAAATTATTCTGAACCAGAAACAATCTAACAACTGCTTCCTGAGGATTCTTATCTGGAACAACATCTTCATCACTCCCTCCAAGTAGACACAGGGTGCAGGGAGGGGCATTAACCTGCCCAGAGACACACAGCTCATTACAAATAAGTCTTTTGACCCATGGGTCCCTGAATGCCTCCCACTTCAATCTCTCCTAAGATGGGGTGAAATACTGGGGGAAGAGATATATTTTTGTGTGATACTTGGAGAGCATATTTCTTTTCCTTTTTTTGTTGAAGTCAAAGGGGAGCTTTGTGTGATGAATACGAGTCCCTCCCGAACCCTTATAACCTCCCCTTTCTGCAAAGACAGAGCAGGACTTGGGCTCAGAGCCTTCGATCAGCAAGGATTTTGATGCCATTGGCTACTATGATGGCTGGCAGAGATGACAGGTAAAAAGCACTTAGAACAAAGCCTGGCACATTGTAAGAGGTTTGCAAAGGGTAGCAGTGAGGATGATGGCGGTGATGGCATCCAGCCTCCCCCGCCAGGGAAGCCAGCAGCCCTCCCGTTCAGGGAATGACCCCTTCTCTCTCCCCATCTCCCCACCTGCGAGCAGCCCTCCATCTGGCGGGTTCTCCAGGTGTACATGTGCAGGATGCTCCTTTGGCACGCGAAAGTCCGGAACTTCTTTGCTGCCTCTCCTTGGTTACTCTTTGGATGAATCCACATGACAGAGCAATTGTCCTGGATGTAAGTGATCCCGGCTATGTACCATGGCAAGCGCTAGGGGCCGATAGCCACAGCCAAAGCGAAAGGGTCTTTCCCTATTGGAACATAAATTCTACAGGGACAGCACTTTCCCCAAACACCCCATCCATCAGGGCAAGCTGATTGGTACCAATGAGAATGAGGTTGCTCTGTGGGTCTGGTATGAGCAGGAGGGAGGGACCCTCAGGAGGGTTCTCACGAAAAGTTTAGGCTGCTGGCCCAGAATGGGGGAATGCACTGTCTCTTGAAGAAGGGAGAGCAAATGCAGACAGCAATATGACAAGTTTTCTAATGAGAAACATTTTGTATCCAGGCCCTACTATACTGCAATCATCTGTACAACTCTCAGTTGTGACATTCTATTTCTTTATTTTGAGGCAGAAGGAGAGCATGAGCAGGGGAGGGGCAGAAAGAGAGGGAGAGAGAGAGAATCCCAAGCAGGGAGGGCAGAGCCTGCTGCAGGGATCGAACTCACGAACCATGAGATCATGACCTCAGCTGAAATCAAGAGTCAGACGCATAACCAACTGAGCCACCCAGGCGCCCCTCAATCGTGACATTCTTAAAGACAAGCGTTTGTCTTGTTCACAGGTATAAGAGCCACAATTTATTAGTGCCTGCTCTCGCTGAGGCTTTGGGTGAGCGCACAGCATCCACTCTCTGTTAAACAGTTTGTCCCCGTGTTTTAGACGGAGAAACGGAGGCTCAGGGAAGTCAAATGGCTTTTAAATACGTGATGCCCCAGCAGCAGAATCCAAATGGGATCCATCCAGCCCGCGTCTCTAGTTTGTCCCTTGCCTCTCGCTGCCTTGCTCGTGACACTCCAGCCACAGACTGTCCTATCTCCCCCGCAGGGCCGTGGTCTCTTCTGCACTTTCTCCTTGGAACGCTTCTCCCAGATCTTGGCATGGAAGGTCCTCCTCATTCGGGTCACAGCCCAGCCTCATTGCTCAGAGGGCCTTCCTGGATCACACTAACAATTACAGCTGTCCCCTGTCCCAACCCCGATTGACCCCGCAACGGCACGGCGTGGCTAGTCAACAGCAGACTTCGGAGCCACCTGTGCTCCAGATCCAAGTTCTAATTCCTGTTTATACTCTCTATGACTTGGTTTCCTCCTCTGTAACAAGGAAGAGTAAATGTAACTGATCTTACAGGTTTCTTGTGAGTTTGAAATGTATTAAAATGTATATCAAGTACCTAAAACAATGCTCAGCTTATAGTAAGCACTCAATAAACATTCGTGTTGAGAAACACTGTCTTTTTCTACTGAAATATAAATTCTACCAGGGCAGCACTTTATTTGGTCTTTCACAACTGTATCCGGTGCTCAAGAAATATTAGAGGAATGAATCGAGGGGGTGAGTGGATAAATGAATGAACGTTTAAAGCCTGTGTTCTCCCCAATTATGCCAAACTGCTCCTGTGCCTTTTCCTGCTTATGGCCCTGCACCAAGCCTGGTGCCCGACTGTGCTGGGGCTCAGGAAAGGTGGAACGGAATTAAGCCCAGAAGTTCTTTCTGCTTCTTGTCCCAGGGAAGCCCCACAGCATCCCTGCCCAGGATGCCGACCCTGTCTGTCCTCTCACCTGGCAGATCCTGTGCCCCGTGTATGCTGGGCTCCCTCATCCCGTCCTGGGAGAGTTGAGGACTCATAGGCTGCCACTCATCGGGTCCCCTTCAGAGCATCACACAGGACAGACAACTGTCCTCATTGCCAGCCCCTGAGCAATGCCACAAAAGGCAGCAGAAGGAAGCTTTGGTGCATTCTGAATACGCTTGAAGGCGTTCACTTGTTGCATTCCAGAAGGTTTGTGTGCATTTATGGAAAGGCTTGGCTATACTGATTTATTTGCTGCCTATTTCTAGAAAGGTCTCAGGAAGGAAGACCCATCCTCTGTTCCCTGTTGTCAGAAGAATTGTTTTGTTTTATTTATTTATTTATTTATTTTGAGAGAGAGACAGAGTGTGAGCAGGGGAGAGGCAGAGAGAGAGAGAGAATCCCAAGCAGGCTCTGCACTGTCAGCACAGAGCCCAATGTGGGGCTCGAACTCACGAACCGTGAGATCATGACCTGAGCCGAAACCAAGAGTTGGACGCTTAACTGACTGAGCCACCCAGGCTCCCCTGCCCAGAAGAATCATCTTAAGATGCCCTTTTCTGTCTCTCTCCACTCCCTGAACTCTTAGGCATCCTTCTGGGCCCAGAGCAAATCAATCTCAGCTCTTCTCTGGAGCCTGGCTGAATTAGTTATTCTTCGATGATTTCAGCTCCTTTTCGGCTCCTGTTTGACGAACAGGAGCCTACTATGTGCCAGGCCTTGTGCTCTTAGACGACCAAGATGGAAATTCCTGCCACCAAGAAGCCTTGAGATTGATGTCTGTCTCTCCCCATAGACTCCCGGAGGGCAGAGACACGTCCCCAACATTCAGCAGACGGGTTGCCTGGGAGCGGGTGCCTGACCCTGCAGAATACAAGGTTGATTAACCAAATCAGGGAGGGACGCGTAAATATTTTGCCCTGGAACAGGGCTGCAGGATGTGCAGACAGAGGGCCCTTGACCGGCGATGTCTTTCTTCCCTTGAACGGTGAAGGTGCTGCTCTCTGTAAGAAAACCTACACTGCTCATCAGGCCTTGTAATACGATTCAGTCCGACACACTCCTTGTAAAAGCTCCGCGCGCTGCAGAAATTTGTATTCTCCCTGCCCTGAAACGTGGTGCCGGACTCAAGACCTGCATGCTGATGTCAACGGGAGGCTGCAAAAGTACTTTTTCCTTCTGCTGACTCGCACGTGTGCGTTTTCAGTGCGAACCGGCTTGCGGGGTGGGGGAGGGGAAGGAGGCAAGAAAGCTGCACCTTCCACCGGATAAATCTTTATTTTCAGCCTTTCACAGCCTTTCCTTGGCGGCCCACCCGGGCTGCTCCTGTGGCTGGCAGCGATCAATGCAGTCAATATTTTTGACTGCAGAGTTTTCTATGACTTACACATATTTAAAAGGATAAACCACCATCAACAATTCTCTGTGTGGACTTGACCAGTCTAATCCTTATCTTTGATTCTTTGGGATGCAGCAAACAGGCTAAATCTCCAACACGTCTTGCCCAAGACCTGGGAATTCAGACCGGCCGGGACCTTTCGAAACCACGGCCTGGGCTATAAGAGTTTGTTTCACTCTGGGAGATTGGGCTGGAAAACTAGACAGTGCGGCATTTGGGGAATACTGGTGGCCTTTTCCTTGGACCGTTGCCTTCTGCTAAACACCACACTGCTTTCTTTCACTGTTATTAACCAAATAATGAGCCAGGGCTCTCGAGGGTACTCGCCTCTTGAAAGGCACTACTTGAAGCCAACGCTAAGCCCAAACACGGCAGCTTTAATGGTGGGATCGCAGGCAGCTCGTTGTTTAGAAAGAGAAAAGGAACGATTAATTGTGATGACTTTCACCTGGAACAACTTCTCCTCGACTCTAACATTATGAAAAAGATAGTAGGAAGCAAAAGAGCAGAGATCAGCAACATTTTTCTGTTAAAAGAAGAGAGTAAATAGTTCAGGCTTTGTGAGCCATACGGGCTCCTGTGCGACCACTTACCCCTGTAATTATAGCACAGAAGCAGCCACAGAAAATATGTAAACAAAACGGGGGTGGCTGGATTTCAATAAAACTTTATCGAGGGATACAGAAACTTCAAGTTCCATTTTTATGTGTCATGGAATATTGTTCTTTTGTTTGGATTCTTTCGGGTTTTTTCCAACCATTGAAAAATGTAAAATTATTCTTAACTCATGGGTCTTGCAAAAAAAAAAAAAAAAAAGTGGCGAGCAGGATTCGTGAGCCTGGGGGTCATGGCTCGCTGACCCTTACAACAGAGAATTCTGTTTCAGGGCAGACCTTGGGGTCAAGCAGAACTGGTTTCAAGACTTGGCCATCTTTGGATAAATGAGGCTTGGCGAGATGCTTAACCTCTGCAAGCCTCAATTACCCCCATCTGTAAAGTGGGACTAATGGTAGCATCTACTTCATGGTTATTTTGACGATCAGAGGAAATATACCCATAAAGTGCACAGCGAATTATCTGGGACGTAGTAGGGACTCAATAAGTTCATGTGTTTGATAAATATTTATTGAGCAATCATTGTGGGACAGATTGTGTATTTATAATGGTCCTTTGTCTCATTGAGTTTAAAATCTATGAGGCTCACGAAGACGGTTAGCTGCTGTTATTGTCAATAATGCTTGGGCTTTGCGAAAGAGAAGCGGAAATCGTAAATCATCCAATAATATTTTTTTAAGATTATTTATTTATTTTGAGAAAGAGAGAGAGAGAGAGAAGAGAGAGAATCCCAAGTAGAGTAGTGCACACCATAGTGTGGTGCAAGATATGGGGCTTGAACCCACAGACCACAAGTTCATGACCTGAGCTGAAATCAAGAGGCAGATGTTTAACCGACTGAGCCACCGAGGCACCCTAATCATCGGATAATATAATGTGTCATTGCTATGTATTTTTTTTTTTTTTTCAAAAACAGTTAAAACTCCTATGGCCATCTGCTACGTCACTGTCTTTCATGACCATTTGCAGGAACTAAAATGAAAGGTAAAGCACATTTCCCTCCTCTTACATCAGTGGTCTCGATGTGGATGCTGTTGGTCCCTGGACCAACAGCATCAACATCATTTGGGAACTTGTTAGGCGTTCTAATTCTCCAACACCATCCCAGACCCATTGAATCGCAGCCTGCAGTCTGTGTTTTAACAAACCATCAAGTGATTCTGATTCACAGGGATTCGAGTTGGAGAGTCGCTCATTGGTTTGGATGGACCATACACTCATTAACTTCTTCAAAGTCCCACACCTGGGAAGTGACAGAGTCCACATTTGAACAAAGATCTATACAGAACCTTAAATACCAGAACATACCGGGTTCCAGGACAGGGTAAGGAGTCAGCCAGGACTAAGAGAAGGGTGTGCGTGTACTCGCGTGCACGTGTGCACACGTGTGCGTGTGTTAGAGAAGTCTCCCCCACTGCCCTTCTCCTTCCGCGTTGTTTGTTCAGCCTCAAGTGTCTTAAACTTCTCTTCCAGTGCTTCCTGTCTCCTCGCTGGCAGGGGGGCTGGAGGGCAGAGGGAATGATCTGGCCCAGCAGGGAGGAGTCTTTGATCACTGACATGTTGGGGTCACTAGCACGTCGTGATAATGAAAAGCAGAAGAGCTTTTCATGGGTTTTGTTATTCTTCTGCAGACAACGTACTCTTTATTGCCAGTCCCCAGAGAGAGATCACTCCCACCACCTGCCTTGGTATGCTACTCTATCTGTATTAACCTCTCCGTGTGTCTATGTCCCTCTCCTATAAAACGGGCATTGTACAACCTCATGGATGATTTCCACAGGCTCCTGTGTTTGGCTGCTTCTCCTGCCCACGTGCCATCTGTGGTGCCAGCTGCCGACTGCTGTCCAATATCCCGTCTTCCCTTTCCCCTTTAGGAATGAGGCCCCCTTGAGTTTTAGCCAGGAACACGGACACCTGGCTAAAGACTACATTACCCAGCCTGCCCTCTAGGTAAGTCTAACCATGTGACTAGGTCTGGCCAATGGGATATGAGCAAAAGTGGGTGGCACGCTGAGAAGGAATGGACGTGCTTTCCCTTTATCTCTGTCCCTCTTTTCTGCAGCCTAGAGGTAGATGTAATGGTGGGAGCTGAGCAGCCATTTTAGATCACAGAATGAAAGCCACGTGTTGAGCGTGGCAGAGGGATGACGTTAGCTAGGGACCAAGGACCGATACGGTAGATTTACACCATGTTGGTGTAAATATGGGACTGCTTGTATGTGTATCGTTAAGGTAAGAGAGGAGTAGACTCTCTTATTTAAACCTCTGTTATATTAGGGACTTAAAAAAATAGCAAACAAAATTTGTTTCTTTTTTTTTTTTTTTCAACGTTTTTTATTTATTTTTGGGACAGAGAGAGACAGAGCATGAACGGGAGAGGGGCAGAGAGAGAGGGAGACACAGAATCGGAAACAGGCTCCAGGCTCCGAGCCATCAGCCCAGAGCCTGACGCGGGGCTCGAACTCACGGACCGCGAGATCGTGACCTGGCTGAAGTCGGACGCTTAACCGACTGCGCCACCCAGGCGCCCCCAAAATTTGTTTCTTAACTAATGCATCGTTGTTTTTTTTTTTTTAAGTTTATTTATTTATTTTGAGAGAGAGAGAGAGCACAGGGGAGGGGCAGAGAGACAGGAAGAGAGAGAATCCCAAGCAGGCTCCACGCTGGCAGCTCAGAGCCTGGCATGGGGCTCGAACTCATGACCGGTGAGATCATGACTTGAGCCAAAATTAAGAGTCAGACACTTAACCGACCCAGCCACCCAGGCGCCCCACTAATGTATCACTTTTTAAGGTGAGGCTTGATTGGTGCTGCCTCTCCTGTTCTCCTACACCATCCCAGCACCCCAGTGGAATGAACCTACCTCCTCTGTCATACCCTGCACTGGAGTCACTGATAAATTATTCAAACGGTAGGGCAAACCTGTGCTTAGGTGACTGGCACAGTGAGGCCACCAAAAGGTACACAGAAGTAAAAAAATAGCAAAATGAATATAGTTCAGCGGTACTGATGAACTTAGCCAAAATGACATAATCAAAAAAATCTAGCTAGAATTTCTTTTATTTTCAGTGCATGCCTTTTTCTGATTGCTTTTAAACATAAGATATAATTCGGAAATGCATTTGGGTGGAAGAAAAGGCATATAGTAACATTTTCAGTGCTTAGGATCCTCTAAAGATCTAATCTAACCTTCAAATTAGTTCCTCACAGCTCTGATTGCGTTTCGGGGCAACCTTCCATCCTTCTTCCTCCGCTCCCTACCAAATAGGCTCAGGGTTCCTACCGGGATCTTTTTCCCTCAATAAATTCATCTTTATTATATACCTATTGTTATTCATGGTTCTACTCCCATCTGGAACATGGTGCCCGGCACTTAGAAAATGTTATTAATACACTTAAACCCTCGATGATGATTAGCTGGATGGACAGTGAAATTCGCACATATGCCTCTTTGTGGGTGGGGGAGGTTGGAAAGAAGAGTGGCCATTTTCCTTTCTGTTCCTCATTCTAAGGCTCAGAGAATCTGAATATTGTGCCCAAGGGTTATAGCCCTTAAGTGGCTATTGTAGTTTCAATATCACACACATGTCTTCAGCCTGGCTCTTGTCATTCTGGCCTCGTTAGATTTTTCCGTCTCCTTGAACTCACCACATCCCATTCTCTTCCAAAGGGCCTTGGCGGGTGCTATGCCTTCTGCCTTCTGCCTTCCTCCTCAACTCTTTCTTCCAAAGTTCTTTTACCCAACAGACCCATCTCCAGAGTTCAGCTTAAATATCACTTCCTCCGGGAAGCCTCTGCCAGCTTCTCATACTACGACGTCAGGTCCTTATCGTGTAACATCCACCCTTTATACTTTTCCTTTGCAGCATACATTGCCATTGTCAATTGACTACTTATTTCTTTATTACCCATTTTCCATGCTGGAATGTCAACTCCATAAGAGAAGGGCAGTGTCTGCCTTATTTGTTGCCTGAGCTAGCCTGGCACATAGAATATGCTGAGCAAATCTGCATAAATAAATGAATGAGTGAACATCAGGACAGACAAAAGGAATCCACAATTTCTCCAAGAGGAGAAAGGAACCTATTTTCCCTTTGATAAAAAATCAAATAGAATATTGTAGTTGGGTAATTTGATTTGTTGGGTGAGCACTTTTGCAGAATTCTGATAACCACCAAAGGCAAGGGCAGCCATACAGAGAGTTCGGAAGGAGGTAACGCTTCCCTTCACAAGATTTGACTTTGACGCATCAGATGCAGAATCAAAACCCAGACACTTTGCTATATGTGTACAAGAGACAAGTATCGATTTGGAATCCAGTCCAAGAGAAGTATCCAATTCAAAGTGTGGATTTGCTTCTTATTCCTTTCCCACAGGCAAAGTGCTCTTTACCAAACCTACACTACAAAAGGAAACGATTAGGTACATCGAGGCTAATTAATACTTTTGACGTGGAAAGAAAACCTTTAGGCTTCTAATATATAGCATGAAGATGTATTCAAGTGTTTATAGCGAGGGTCCAAACGCGGTTGCCATTAATTCCTTCCCTTCCCCTACACGCACGAATTCTACCCGTCATGACATGGAGCTCTTTCCTCTTCCCTTGAATCTTCTTGAGTTGTGACTGGTTTGACCAGAAGTGATACTGTGCTAATTCTTGGGCTGCCTTTTAAAAGCAACTTTTGCTTTCTTTTGCAGAGAGAAAAAGCAAAAAAGCTAGGACTGGATTATGAATGATGAGACCGGATGGTAGGAGAGAAACCAGGCGGAGGGGCAAAAAGGCATTAGTCGTGTGAGCAAGGACTTCTCTGAATTCCGAGTATAGACCAGCTGCAGCTCGATGGGGAGTTGAGGGAACTCCTCGGGGTTTATACCCTACTGAGCATTAAGTGCCTAGCAGAACCTCGCCTCAATTCCTGAGCCACAGAATCGTGAAAAATAACACTGTTGCTTTAAGTTGCTAAATTTTTGGTTGATTTGTTACATGGCAAGAGCGAGCTGAAACGCGATATTCCAATTACTGAGGGCTCCCTTCCCTGATAGCCTCAACCTTAGTGGAATACAACTGAGAACTGATATATAAGGTAATATACAGCCCATGCACTCTGCTTTCGGCTCACTCACGACCTAGAGTCTCTATGTTTATGCACAATGTTAACATGCTTGTTCATCTCATAGCAGAGTCAAAAATGGTACAAAATTATGCAAATTGGAATAGGTTTTGTGGATTTGAGAGACCATTTTTGCTTGATCCTCTCACTTTTGGACAGTGGAACAGAGGCCAAAAGAAGCTGAGTCACTTGTTCAGGTCGACAAAGTCAAAGACTGTGTTAAAAACCAGAAAACAATCCTGGATTTCTGGTCATCCAAGGGAGACACTCTTTTCACTTTACCTTCCTATTCCAGAAAAGAGACAAATTTTAATGGGTAAGGAAACAAAAGGATTTTTAGGTGTGATAAGAACCCTAACGGTTGAAATGGAAAGCTGGTAGGCACAGTCTCAAAAGCACGACAACTCCCAGTTCCCATTTACGCTCTAGGGATCCAGAGGCATCCCTTTATTTGAGCCGAGAGCAGCCCAGTGGATGATATTCATGACCGTGACCCTGAGTCAGAAAGCCAAGGGTTGATTATGTTTCTCACGTTCTACTTAAGGAGGTAGGGGAGTGTGTAAGGCACCCTCAGAAATATTCCTATGAAGAATGGTTAAAATAAACATGTGATTTGATGGGCAAAACGATAAGCTTCGGTTACGTGAAAAGTCACTTCCATGGAATGGTCCACGTCGAACAAATGAGGCATTGCTGCATTTGCAAAGCATCCGGCAAGTATTCCAAGTCTTGGCCAGTCTGAAGGCTTCCACTAAATGAAAAATGAGCTTTACTTGTGTCTAAATCTGAGCTTAAGCGCACTCTCTAAAACCTTCCTGGGAATTTTTTGGGCAGGTGTCTCTTTTCAAACAGCATAATATTTGGACATTACGTTTTAAATATGTGCAGATAAAGATGATATTCCAAATCTGTATTTCACTTACAAGCAGATGGGATAATAAGAGTGAGAGTTACTGAGAGACCGTCCTTCATGGAAAAGTAACAGAAATAAACGTAACCTCCTCCTAACCCCGCCTGGAGGTTTGCGGCTACAAGTTCTAGATGGATAATCCTGTGACCCCAAATCTGAAATGATTCAATGTGGTCGGAATAGCATAAAATCTACTAGCTTGTTTCCATACAGGGTAACAGTCGTCTCCTTTTTAAAAACCTGGGGATCGAGGGAAAATATAAACAGATTTTGCCACCTGCGGACCCTCGGGGATGTGGAACAATGGCTCATTGGTGGAGTCCAGCTGCAGACCCGCTATGTTTCACCCACGCGCTCGCAAAGCATCCAAACTTGAATCCCTTTTACTGTGACTGAGCCATTTTTTTTTTATGGCATCCTGCTTCATTTCACTGTCTTGTCTTCTGCCTGCTCTTTTCCTTTTCCTTTTTCTTTTTTGAGAGAGAGAGAGAGAGAGAGAGAGAGAGAGAGAATGAGAGCGAGTGAACAGGGGAGGGGCAGAGAGAGAGGGAGAGAGAGAATCCCAAGCAGGCTCTGCACTGTCAGCACAGAGCCTGATATGGGGCTCAACCTCATGAACTGTCAGACCGTGACCTGCACCGAGATCAAAAGTTGGACACTGAACCCACTGAGCCACCCAGGTGCCCCCTTGCCTACTCTTTTTTTTTTTTTTTTTTTACACTGGGCCTGGCTTCTGTGATTTGAATTTTGACCCCAGACTTAGAACTCGAATTCTTTTTAGGGCAGGGAGGATAAAACAAACAAACAATTCACTGCCACCCAGGGTTTTGCAATGTTTCGGGTATGTGACATCCCATCAAATATATCAGATCAGATATACTGATGGCAGACGGCCCGAACTGAGCAGGTTAGCAATTAATACGAGGAGGCCACCATTACAATGGATCCACATTTGCTGGTACTTATGAGTGTTGGTGGTGATTGCATTACATGCCAGGGCACCTTCCAGCAGTCTCCTGGTCTGAGTAGGAATGTCTATTGCCCTGACCTTACTCTTTTATATATTCGGAGACATATGTATTGCATTTCCCAATATACTATATTTCCTTACTACAGGCTGGTCATTTGAGTGGAGTTGAATCATTCCTGATGAAATGTCTGTACAAGATTCATTCAAGTAAAACATTAACCTTCGCTCCATGAAGGTAAGTCCAATGCTCATAAGGATGGGAGTCATTGGGGGCTGACAAGAGGACATACCAACTTGGACAAGCAGGACACCTGTGACCACGGTTTACAACGGTTCCAAAGACTGTGTATGTGTATCTGGGGATCTGATCGGCCAAGGCAAACATCCAAAGTCTGCAAACGTTCATCAAATGCCTACTGTGTTCCAAGTCTTGTGAAAATTTGTTTCATATATATTATCTCATTTAACCCTCACTAATCTAATCTAGTCACTAACCCAAGACTAATCTATTAGGACAGCATAAAGTTTCTGAAGCTTATTTCTAAAGCACAATGGAATAATCTTTGGAGGCCAGAGGAATGCTTTGACATTCTTCATCCATGTTCTCTTTACTGTCAGGGATTTGTATTAAGTCACGATGGTTTGAATGCCCAGATTCTGAGTACAGACTTTCCGTTAGCTTGGCTGAATGATTTTTAAACTTCAAGTTGCATCAGAGTTACAGTTCAAGGTAATGCGCAGTGTAGTAACACAAGGGCATTGAACTCTATGGCTTACGGGATTTTTAATCTGACTGTGGGCAATTTCCCTCTCGCAATCTGCACTTGGCAGTCTGCACCTGCGAGGTACAATACTGCACTGCCCTGTAGGTCTCACTTTCGGCTTTTTGCAAGGTGCATCTTGCTTTTTAGTAGCTCAGGCGATCACCTCAACATAAGGTCCCACCTGACCAGGTGTCTCTGCAGCAGTGTACTCATTTGCAGCAAGAATGAAATTTGCGCGCGGCGGCCCACAGACTCAAGCTGGACCCCATGATCCTCGCCTCCCGGTGTCCGTGCCCTGATGCACTTCCTTCCTCGCGAGAGTTGGCAGGACCCGTGACTTGCTTTTATCCAATAGAATATGGCGAGGGTGATGGCATGTCACTCCCATGATAGTGGTGCATAGCTCCGTGACCTCCATCTTGCCAGAGACTCGCTCCCTCGCTAGCTTTGATGACGTAAACGGTCAGATTGGGGAATCCCACAGGACAAGGAATGGTGGGTGGCTTCTAGGAGCCGAGTGTGGCCCCCAGCCAACAGCCAGCCAGAAACCAAAGCCCCGTGGCCTAGAGCTATGGGGAAATGAATTCTGCCAACAACCCAAGGGAGAGACTCTTCCTCAGTTGAGCCTCTAGGGAGACGCTACGACCCTAGCCAACACTCAGATTATAACCTTGTGACTCAGCGGGCCTGTGCCTGGACTCCTGGTGCTTAGATACTGTGAGATAATACATATCTCATGGAATGTGTTGATGGAATGTCTTCCATCAACAAATACACACATTCATCAGAATTTAATGACACATCTGAGACTATTCAAGGCCAAAAGTTGAGAACCTCTGGTCTAGTATGATAGTGACAAGGAAACTGAGGCCGAGTTAATGCATTTGTCCTGGCTCCTGTGTTCTAATTCTGTCTCTTGCACAGACTCTGTGATTCTGTAACTCTGTTTCCCTATTTATAGAAGGAAAAGTTGGGCTGGCTGACTTGCAAGGATAATTTAGTCTTTATGCAGATCTTCTGTCTCCTGAGCCCTTGGCCTGTTTCAAAACACGTTCTTTAGAACCGTTGTTTTAAAGGATTCTAGGTGGAGAAAATAATTCTGTGGTCAAATTCAGTTGGGGGATGCTGAGTTAAACAACACGTCTTAACAGATTTCTTTACCCGAGGACCTCTCAGAGCGATTAATTTGTTTATGCCCATTGGGAATGTCCAATGATGAAATGGAACCAACAGCATTTGCCAAACTTCTTTGATCTTGAACTCTCCCACTTTTGTCCCCTGAGTTTTGGGACCAGCGCTTCGCCGAACACACTAAAGGAAGGTCCACGACCTCCCTTAAAACGCTCCAAACGCTCCTCTAGATGCGAAGAAGAATCCAATGGAAGAGAGTTCATGTTCTTTCCATTTTCAGATGACTTGGGATGACGGGAAGTTTAGTGCCCTGAGGTCCAACAGACGACGTGACTGACTCTGCCTTGCAAAGGCCAGAGACACTGGTCGAGGAGCCAGCGATAATAATATGGTGATATCACTCTACAGGTAGCAATGCTAACGTGAGAGAGGTATGTGAAATATGCCAGAAATACACATCAAGCTAGTTGCCCCAGAGAATGAGATGTTTTCTTCTTATTTGTAAACCACCCTCTCATGAACTGAAAGCTATCTCCTCAATATTTTTCTAATGTGCAAGGACTTCTTCCCTCCCTCCCTCTTTGCCTCCTTTGTTCCTCCCTCCTTCCTTCCTTCTTTTCTCCTTCCCTTTCTTCTTCTTTCCTCTTTCCTTCCCCTCCTCTCCTTTTCCTTCCCATCTCCTCCTTCCCTTTTGCCAAATGCTTTCTTTTATTTGCTTTCAATGAAGAACTTTGCACACCTTGCTCTGGGATGGGAGTGGGGTGAGAGGGCGGGAGGGAGAATTAATGTCCTCAGATTCTCACATCTGGAGTCCAGAACCCACAGCGCCCTTGAAACACTTCTTGAAGTAGCCGAACAGCAACAGGACGGTCATTCTTTGAATAAAGAGTGGGTTTTGAGCCCTCAGCTCAGAGCAATCATTTCCCGTGATTCCTGAGCTGCCTGGAGAATTTATGAAAAACAAGTGATTTGTATTTTGCTCTATTAGCCATTTTGTGGGATGTTCTAAATGGTCTGCTCTGTCCCACCCATTGGTGAGCAAGCCTTGGTCTTCTCCTCGGGCAGAGACCTGTCATGACCACCAGTCTTTTGCGCCAAGGTCTCGCTATTATAACCACACCCTCTCCTACTGCTGTCTCCCAGTGTGAGGCTTCAGGAATGGAATAATAATACATCTCAAGGCCAGACCCTGAAGCCCTCCCAGCTGCTGAAACATGGCCCTGATTTTTAACCTTGCCCAACAGCGCTCTTGAGTTTACCCACAGCCACGTGGCCTCGCTCTGATAATGGGATGTTTTCTAAGAGAAAAGCAGTAACGTCGAACACCAAGTTGGCAAAATAAAGGAGAATAGAACAGATGTTATGAATAAAATATGTGGGCAGAAAAATATATAAATGATCTGGGGATGCTGACACACTAAAGTCTTTTTAACTGCCCTCCAGGCAAAATACATATTTTTCAAACTCGTAAGTTCTATACATTCGAGGGAAAAAAAAAAAAAAAAAAGATCTCCCCGGGTGACCCAGGGCAGCTAGACATGCATTCGACATGGATCATTCCTAAGTGTCGTTGGCCTTTTGCTAGTACAACATCAATTTCCTGAGCCCTCCGCTTATTTTCGAGCTACACTCGTGGACGCACACACATCACCAGTAAGACGCCCTGCTTTCCCCCCATTTAGAGGTTGACATCAGCTTTCAACACCGCAGAATTACCCTGCAAATCACTGGTCTCACGTATGCACAGACCGAGCGTGAACTCTGCGAGAGAACAAGGCCTGAAATCAACATTTTCCCGAACTTGCCCTTCTTAGGTCAAAGACAAAAGGCAAAAGCCAACAAGAGGCTTGAACGCTGTGTCTGTCTGTCTTCCCAGAGAACCTCAAATAGCCTTCTAAATGGAGATCAAACATGACTCCCCACTACATGTGTCATTTACTCTCTCTCTTTTTTTTTTTCCATCTGATAAATATTCATGATGCATCGGGCACTTTGCTAGGCTCTTGGCCAGATGAAGCCGTCTGCCTTCGAGGCGCCCATTGTGTTGCGGGAGAGGCCATCTCTGCAGACACACAACTGTTAGGACGCGCTGTATTTAAGACCCATGATTAACGGCGATTTTCTCTTCCCTTCCCACCCTCTCTGTCCACTGAGAGAGGAAATAGTCTCTGATAGCTTTAGAAACATGGGTCAACTCTGGCCGCAAAGAGTCCGGGTTCTTCTCAACCAGTAGCACTCGGGGCACCTGGGTGGCTCAAGTCGGTTAAGCCTCTGACTCTTGACTCCGGCTCGGGTCATGATCTCGCTGTTTGTGAGTTCGAGCCCCGCGTCGGGCTCTGTGCTGGTGGTGAGGAGCCTGCCTGGGATTCTCTCTCTGCGTCTCTCTGCCCCTCACCTCTTTCTGCCCCTCTCACAAAGTAAATAAATAAATCAATTCTTTTTGGAAAAGTGAACAATTCCCACGTCCAGGCCTGCTCTTAGAGATTCCCCTTCAGACGGTCCCGGCTTCAGCACGTTGGAAAAGCTCCCCAGGTGACACTCAAGTGCAACCAGGACTGAGAAACAGTCTGTAGGCGATTAAGTACTAACGGCCTGGAGAAGGGGCCGAGGGGAGCCTGCAGGGTCCACACAGAGCTGCTATTGCGTGCTGGCCTTGGCCCCTAGAAGACCACCCAAGTGCAACCCTGTGGATGGGGGGGGTTTTCTTGATGGCTCTCCAGCTCAAAAAGGAGAGGGTCAGCTCTTTAGCGTTTGGGACCGAAACAGAAGGAAGAAGAGGCAGGGAAGGGAAGGTGGTAAGAGTTCAGGGTTCCAGAAGAGGTTTAGCAATCAGGCTGCAGCCTGGGAGGGGGCAGGGGCGGGGTTGGGGGGGGGGAGCTCGGCAGCACCGGACTGGATTCTGGTAACTCCACGCGCCTCGGAGGGGTAACCCTCGGTCCCGCTTTGCTCGTGTGGCGGTAGGCGTGGCCGGGATTTCTCTGGTTTAGCCCTGAAAGTCCTGTGTCCTGGGAAACCTCGTAGTCCCGGACAAACCCAGTTTGTGGCGGTAATTACTACTTCTTAGGGTTGTCCTGAGGACAAACCTTTGTTATGTAAAATGCTTAGCGTGGTGCTTGGCAGAGTATCAGTATCCAATAAATGACAGTGATTATTATCAGTAGGTCTGGCATAAGGGAGGCTTTTTTCTTTTTTTTTCTTTTGGGTTCTATTGAATGCAGCGAGCCCATGCAGTACCTGGCACACAGTAGGCACACAATAAATATTAATAAAATGCACGCTTCTCCGAGCCACGGATTTCATTACCCAAATTAGAAAGCTTCTCCCTTCTTAATTACGAGGGCAATGCTTTCAAACTGTTTAATGACATCTTGTTTTGTAGCCTGCTTAATAAATCTTTGCTGCCAACGGCAAGCTCCTTGTGTCGGCAAATCATCTAAATATTTAACTGATTTTTTTTCTTTCTCCCCGAGGTTTCTTGCAGACTCTTGGCATCGCGTGGCTGATAGGCAGAGAGAGTCAATCGCAAGAAATCGGCCACTTCCAATCTATAAATCTCGGGTCTTTCTTTCTCTGGGGTGGCTGGTCCTACCGGGTTGCTGGTGACTTCCTCACTTCGGGGGCTGGACTGTCCGCCTCATGTCCATCTAGGTGTGGCTGAGTACCCATTTCTGGCAAATGAGATGCTAATGGGATTCTTCCAAAGGGAGGAGGGGTGGTCCACGGAAGGGTCCCCTTTTCTGGCGGAGACGGGCGGAGGAGCTTGGTGGTGCCTTTCCCCGTGTTCTTGCCCTTGTGCACAGTTGCGACGCTCACAGAGCAAGGGTGGCTCCAAGCACGAGGAGAAGGCCATGAGAGCCACAGAGACCCTGAAGTTGGTGCCGCAGCAGACCCTTGGGACTGACTGCCTTGCTAAGTGACAAACAACAGCTTCTGTTTAAGCCTCGTGAGGACGGGATCCTCTGCTACTTGGCGGCCAAACTCATGGCTATAGGGTGTCGATGTGGCGTCCGGGAGGAGCCAGAGCTTGAGATTAAACCCTGTTCGAGGTGAGACATTTGAGGCATCCCCTTGGGGCCCACCCGAAGCCAGAGCTGAAAGCGTGGGAGCAGGCGGGGGGGGGGGGGGGGGAGGGGTGGGGTGGGGGGGAGCTGATGGGGGCCTGCAATTTGCGAAGGAGTGTTTCTCAGGTGTCTGCTGGATCTTTTCTGTCTGCGGTGGTTTGGGGTGTCCCAGGGCAGGTGCTCGGCTACCCAGAAAGCCAAATGACCGTTGCACCAGGAAGGAAGGCAAGAAATGAACCTTCGTCATTCAAAACCGGGGCAGACTGTGGCCTTCTGGGGGGAGGGTGGGGGGAGGCAGAGCCTAATTTACACAGTGTCATCGCCTCCCTTTTTGTTACCCAGACGGAGGGGGCGGGGCAGAAACAAACAAGGTCCCGGAGGTGTTACGGGCATTGGAAAAAATTCACTAACATCTTTGCTTGTGCAAATACAGTTGAAGGCTGACTTTAGGTTTGGGGCCAAGAATGTTCTAGATCTGCAAAATGATGACAGAAGTCTGTTTTGTTTTGCTTTTTCCGCAGAGCAGGGAGACGGTGAGGAGCAGAAACAAGGCAAGAGGGACTTTTCAGTTATTTACAAATATCATATAGGTCCCGAGCAGGATGCTGTTATGGCATGGCTATATGTGTGATGCTTATAGGGAGCACTCCCCAGCGAAATATCACATTATTTGCTCTAATCACCTTCACCCTTGATTGAAAAACTGCAAGACTGTGTTGTTTGTCTTATAACATGTCGAGATGTAGGAAACAGGCAATCGTTCTGGAGAAAGCACTGTGCCCACTTAGGTCAACACCAGGGACGTGATGGTGGAGCTCACTACAAAGAGAAGTGAAAAGCAATACAGTAGGAACAAAATTAATAACGGCAGGCATTTATTGAGCACTTACTGCACAGCAAGACTTATTCAAAGTGCTTAAAAGTTTAACCTATTTAATCCCAACCACAAGCCTATAAAGTAGGACCTGGTTCCCCCATTTCACAGATGTGGTAACCTGAGGGAGCACGGAGGTCTCTCAGCAGTTCCTTCTAGGCAATATGATTCCAGCATTTAGCTCTTCATCACGACCCCATATTGCCTCCCTATTGTAGCCGGAAGTGACAAAAATAAAGTTTCTGGGAAACTCCCGGGGGTTTTAAGAGGGCTCTGGGTTTCCAGAGGGTGTGGAAGTCTGAGCGTTGCTCAGCTGACTGAAAAAAATGTCACTCGATTGACTACTTTAGGTAACAGCTGCCTGAGACTTGACTCAAGCTTTACGGAAAAACGCAGTTGGCCTCAGCGTTGGTTTAAACCATTTTCCAGTTTCGCTGTGGGAGATGAAAATATAAAACAGCTTCCAATTTTGCCTAAAATCAAATGAAGTCTTTTTAAAATTAAAAGATGGGTTTTAAGGGAAATATTTGTCTACTGAAACACGGTTTCTGTAATTAAGCAATTAAGCCTCAACAAGACAGACCTCATCATTGCTTAAAGGTCATTTAAAATTCAAAGAGGACGCCCAACTCAGCCAAGGGCGGTAAATCAGCCCTTCTCTGTGGGTGTCTAAAGGTCTGAATTTTCTTCAACCGCACATGCAGGTTTGGGTATTTAAATATTTGGGCTGTTGCCTAGGTATGTCCAAGAAAAAGAAATCTTTGTTGCATCTTTTGGCTAATCAAAACGCAGCCCTGCATTTGATGATTATTTTATAAGTGAGGTACATGTTGTAGGGGGGATGGAAGAACAGGAAGCGTTCTGGCTCCCTCTTCCCACTGCAGTGGCCGGACGCCATTTGCTTCTGACTCTGCTACCACCGCCTGGGTGTGGAGGGTGTGGTTTCCAATAACGACATTGCTGCTATTTTGAGTAATGAGATGGGGTTCCTCACAGCAAGAGGTAGATTTTACTGGGCTCATTTAAATTTTATGGAAATGAGTATTTATTAGTTGACATCCAACTGAAGCCCCTCTCGAAGGTTTGCCTTTCTTAGCGGCTAAGGGATGGTGTCTCTGAAGGATTAGTCTCCTTACTCCTTTCTTGCTAATATGGCACTGTCTCCACTTAGTTGCCAGTGGGGCTGATGTTTTCCTGGAGCCTAATCCTAGGAAAGGCGAAGAAGGACTTGGGAGACACCAGTAACATCCACTCTCCCACCCAGCACCCCAGCACTGTTGGAAAGACAATGACTTAGCCGTTGAGGCAGCAAAGACCATTTATTTTCAAGGATTGTGTTTGCCACGGGATAAGACAGACCGACTTTCCTCTAATTTTTTTTGCATTCACCAAACAATTGTAATTAGTCATGAAAGAAGTTCTATGGAACCAGATTTTTTTTTTACATATTGAGAGAGAGAGGGAGAAAGAGAGAGAGAGAGAGAAAGTGTGCACAAGTGGGGGGAAGGGCACAGAGAGAGAGAGAGAGAGAGAATCCCAAGCAGGTTCTGCACTGTCATTGCAGAGCCTGATGTGGGTTTCAAACCCATGAACTGTGAGGTCATGACCTGGGCTGAAATCAAGAGTCGGATGCTTAGCAGACTGAACCACCCAGGCATCCCAAAACCAGATTCTGTAGAGACCAAGATGGGTCTTGGAACCATCTAGATTATTGTAGAGAATTTTGCAAGGCTCTTCTCTCCTCCTGGCAATTTCCGCACAATCTCCGCAGCGCTTTGCCATCATTAGGCAAAAACCAAGCACGGGGGGCTTCCCCACGTGTTTCTGCTGTCCTCCTTCCCCTCAATAATGTTTACAAATTGAAGACACGGCTGAAACGTGGCAGTGTCATCCGTCACTTGCATCACACAGAATGGCAGGTAAACAGGAAAATCTGGACTGGCCTGGAGAATGAGCCAACACACATAAATTACAAATAAAAAAAAAAAAAATTAACAGACACCAATCTGCTCCCCAGCACCATTTGCCAGCATTGAAATCTCTATGGTAACTGAACTCCTCCTGGCCTCCCTGGGTAGTCAACCAGTGGATTTTCTCCCCCTTTTCCTTTTGAAGGAAAAGTTCTCAAAACCGACTTAAATATTATGATAGGTCTCATCTCCGAGTACTAAATGAGAGACGGATTCGTGTTGGCTGGGGGGTGCCTTTTCAAACGTATACTTTTCTTCCCTCAAATGGCACCGCCACAAAGGTGTATTTTCTCCTAATAAAAGGTTCTTCTTAAAAAAAAATCTGGATGTCGGGGGTTGAAAGTGACACTGCTTTTCGGGATGACTGGATGAAAGTTGCCAAGCAACTAAGGAATGATGGGAAGGGAAGGGGCACCCTCTGAACAGAACATCACCTTTTGCAAACGCTTATCTGTTGTTTGTGAGGTGCCATCGGCTCTCTCGTACTGTCCTGTTTCTGTGGCACTCGAGGTGTCCTACAGGTATAAATATTCAAGCCTCTGTTTTACCTGGGGGATGGGCAGAGACTAACATTTATTGAGAATTTACTACTGCATCCTGAGAATATCGTTACTGAATGTAAAAAGAAAAGATTTTATTTGTAAGTAATCTCTCAACCCAGCATGGGGCTCGAACTCACAAAATCGAGATCAAGAGTCGAGGGTTCCACCGACCGAGCCAGTCAGGTGCCCCTATCGTTACCAATCTTTTTTTTTTTTTAATAGGTTTTATGCCCAGAGCAGAGCCCAACATGGGGCTTGAACTCATGACCCTGGGATCAAGACTTGAGCTGGGATCAAGAGACAAATGTTTAACTGACTGAGCAAGCCAGGCACCGCATCGTTACTGAATTTTTAATATTCCTGGAAAACCAGCAGGATAGGTATTTTTTAATCTTCATTTTATAGTTGAGGAAAATAAGACTCAGAGAGGGTAAGGGGCCTGCTGGAGGTCACACAGTCATTGACAAAGAATTTGAAATCTGTCTCATTGATTTTGAAGTGCATATTCTATCGGCTATGTGACATTGTTTCTGATATTTACTTCTTTTTCTCTTGGGAATCACTGTCTACAGTTCCTGGTACCCTTAGGGCTGTGTCATCCACAAAAACAAATCCACTATGCCTTCCTCCCGGGATATAATGAGGACAAATGCCTACTCTTGACCCCTTCTCTCCTTGTCTTTTTTTGCAAATCCCCAAGGAGAACTGGCTTATGGTTTCAGCCGTTAGACTCTCAGCCGCGTACTTGAAATTAGAACGTTTGCCCAGCTAATGACGTTGACTGACGTGTTGAGCTGATTTGAGGCTAATTATGTTCATTCACTCACCAAAATCATACCGACACAGGCAGGTGCCACTCATTTTAAGAGAAAAAGAAGACGGGGCCGGGGCCGGGGGGAGGAATAACTCGTATCTTACATAGGAGGGATCAAAAAGTAGGAAGTTTCAGATTAATGAAAGAGAGAAGAAGAAGAAAAGAAAGAAAACAGGAACACTTCAAATCTTTTGTCAAGAAAATCTCTTCCAGGTGAGCATCAAACGTTGCCTTTCTCAAGAAGTTTGAGTAACTGCCATTAGGGTAGGAAAATGAAAAGGCACTGGAACAGAACAAGATGTCCTGAGTGATTTTATGATATTTCTGACCTTAAAAGGCCTACATTGGGAGGTAAGTGCTTTAGTGATTTTGCGGATCCTGAATCGGTACTGACTTGAAGGCCTCTTGAACACAACCTGAGGCTTGACATTTGCTATGCCTTTTTCCCAACCCCCCCCCCCCAAAGATCATTATGAAACAATGCCACAGAATCTTCCAAAATGTGCAAGTCTGGGGGAAGGTACTAAAACAGGTAGTGAGGGTTCGCTGGGGGCTGCACTTAATGAAAATCTGAAAATTGCTGGCTTTGTTGTCGAGAGAAATACACACTTGATTCGCAAGAGTCTTTGGCACGTCTGTGTGTGTGGCTGGGTTGTAGCCATCCTCCCCTGGCAGGGAATTAGATGAACAGCACGGAGGAAGTAAAGAAGATAAACCCTGGAGAGGAAAACACGCTTGAGTTTCATTTTTAAATTCTATTTTATTTTACTTTTTAAGTTTTCCAAGTTTTCAAGAATAAAAATAAGCAATCACATCGGGCAACGTGTCATCGTCTGATGAGCTCGGTAGATCGTTGAGAAGCCGGTGAACTCTGGAATCTGGGGATTACGGTGCAAGGATTAAGTTGTCCAAGGACGAACTCTCAAATTGTAGTCGCTTAATTGAATCCTCTGATGTTTACCAGCAAATAAGGACATGCGGCCAAAATTCAAGCTTCGGTGTTGAGAGCTTGCTTGCTACATTGAGCCAAAGGCCAAAGACGACTTCTCCTAAATTAAGTTTTTTAAAGGGAATCAGATCCACGATATCTATGTGGGATGTATTTTTATGTGGGATTTGCGTATAATAGTTATATAGAACTTAATGCCTTATGTGGAAAGCCAAGGAGTCATTATAATTTTTTTTTGTTTTGATAGAGAAAGAGAGACAGAGAATGGGCTTGGGGGGGGGGGGTGCAGAGGAAGGGGGAACAAGGGATCCGAAGTGGGCTCTGTCTGTGTTGACAGCAGAGAGCCTGATGCAGGGCTCGAACTCATGAACCGTTGAGATCATGACCTGAGCCGAAGCTGGATGCTTAACCGGCTGAGCCACCAGGTGCCCTATAACTTAAGGGGAAATAGCAGTTCAAGTTAGTGGACGTATGATCTTGAGAGGAGGGATTTGAATTCTTTGATTAGCTGCTTTCACTTTTGCTTGATCCCATTAGTATGACTATTTCAAGTTGAGTTCAAACACTGCAGTTCTGTCATAAAATAGGGCATGGCAGATCTCTTTAAGGGACCAGATGGGGTACAGGTAGCTGTCCATCATCTTTTCAGTTGGGGGCTTGCCCAGGAATAAGTTGATGCCCAGGCTCCACACTTCCTTGCCCACCCCGGGAGTTCACAGGTGTTAGGAGACTCTTAGAGCCTGTTTATAAGCCAGAAACTGACTCCCACAAAGTCTCTGGGGATATATAGGCTCTCATCTTGACAGAGGCTCATCATGCACGTCTCAAGAATGAGACAAAAGTTGGGGCGCCTGGGTGAGCGTCCGACTTAGGCTCAGGTCAGGTCACGATCTCATGGTTCATGGGTTCAAGCCCCGTGTTGGGCTCTGTGCTGACGGCTCGGAGCCTGGAGCCTGCTTCGGATTCTGTGTCTCCCTCTCTCTCTGCCCCTGCCCCACTCACACGCCGTCTCTCTCTCAAAAATAAATGAACATTAAACAAGAAAATTAGAAAAAGAAAGGAGACAAAAGTAAGTGCTGGACAGGAGCAATCCTTTTTAAGGACTAAAACATGCAATTTATTTCTTTGGCGTTAAGCAAAGAGAGGCTGGATTCTGAGCTGCATTACTCCACTGTTCTCCTCACTCAGTAGTGTCGGGACATTAGTCCGACGCCTTCTCCCTGGGGCTCACACCTCTTGGATGCCTTTCTGTGTCCTCCCTCTTGGCAGCCTGCATGACCCTGTACTCAGATGTCTGCCCCGCTCTCAACCTCACCCTCTTCACCCCAACTCTTGCCCCATTTTCTGTTTCCCCAGCAAGCCAAGCCCTTTCTTGTATCAGAAACCTGCTTTTGGGGCGCTTGGGTGGCTCAGTTGGTTAGGCGTCCGACTTCGGCCCAGGTCATGATCTCACAGTCCGTGAGTTCGAGCCCCGCGTCGGGCTCTGTGCTGACAGCTCAGGGCCTGGAGCCTGTGTCCGATTCTGTGTCTCCCTCTCTCTCTGCCCCTCCCCAGCTCGTGCTCTGTCTCTCTCTGTCTCTGTCAAAAATAAATAAACTTAAAAAAAAAAAAGAAACCTGCTTTTGCCTTTGCCTGCCACATTCCTTCCCCAGATCTCTGAAGCTAGTGCTTTCTAATTGCTTGTGTCTCAGCCAAAGTCTCACCTCTTCAGATGCTCCCTTGATGACCCTATGAAGGCAGCCACACCCTAATCCATGCCACTTACTAATTCCCGATCATGGCGATGCCTGACATCCTTCACGGCACCCCCAGAAACGATCTTGTGCTTTTTTGTTCGTGTGTTGCTTTTTCTGCCTCTTTCCTCTAGAACGTAAGGACCGTGAGAGCTCATTTTGTTTACTTTTGATGTCCTGCTGCACAGCAGAGTACCCGGCATATGGTGGGTTCTCAAAAAAAAAAACCCCAAAAAACCCTTGTCTCTCTGAATGTATAAAAGATCTCTTGATTGGAAGAAAAGGGGGTGAGGTTGCAGACTTGGGGTTGTGAACGACACTCGAAGGAGGAAGACCACGCATGATATGACTGTGGTGGCAAGAGGCTGGAGAAACAGAGCCCGAGCCCCATTCACCTAAGACATTCCTTTATGGCTACATGATTTCTCCAACTTGCCTATCTTGGAAGAAAAGAACAAGAATTAGGGTTAACGTTTTGTGCAAGGTCATTGCCAATCCTCTCATATAGGTAAGAAGCCATTAAATTCTACAGTAGACGATCCAGGGTTGATGGATGTTTAAATAGGTCACACGATAATTCCAAACAGTATTTAGTGTTTTCAGTGTGTCGGGCACAGATCTGATGAGAACATTTACCCCACACAACAGCCTTAGGGAGTAGATCCTGTTTCTGTCTCCGTTTGATAGGTGAGTGAACAGGGGCTTGGATAAGTTACGTCTGGCTCAAGGGACACAGTTAATAAGTAATGGAATCTAGGTTCAAACTCAGTTATTGAAACTGGGACTCCTTGGCAATGACTTGCCCAAATAATACTGTGGTCAACAGATTAGAGATCGTATCAAGGTTCCGTGGCTTTTTTCATTGAATTATTTTGCCCTAAAGTTTCTGGATTTGAGGTTTTTATCATTCACTGTGAATTTATTTCCTGACATTATTCCTATTTTTTTTTACTATTTTTTTTAACCTTTATTCATTTTTGAAAGACAGAGAGAGACAGAGTGCAAACGGGGGAGGGCCAGAGAGAGAGGAAGACACAGAATCGGAAGCAGGCTCCAGGCTCCGAGCTCTCAGCACACAGACCGACACAGGGCTGTAACTCATGGACCGCAAGATCATGACCTGAGCCGAAGTCAGACGCTTAACCGACAGAGCCACCCAAGCGCCCCAACTATTGCTGTTTCTTAAAGTACACTGAATTCTATTGTACTGGGAGGAGATTATAAGAACATGGTAACTCTTGAGATAAGTTGATACGAACTGCCAGTATCGCTAAATCATTAGGGGTCATAGGACGGGGTGTTACAGAGGGGATGTCAATGTCACGTGCCTTTTTCTGTCTTGGAGTTGTCTGGAGTTGTCCCAAATGGATTGGGAATCTAAGACCCTGCATTTCCTTTGAGTGAATCATTTCCTCTCTGTGCTTTATTTTTCTCATATGTCTAATAAGCAGACTCTGAAGTCCGTTTTGCGGTGGGGTCCCTGGCCTTGTGGAAATTCTCATTTACTTTGCTTGGGGGAAAAATCCAAAGTTTGCATGAGAAACGTGAGTGACTGCAAAACTTGCAATTGCCTTGAACAGGGAAGACAGAAGAGTTGTATGTCTGTGTTGGTATCGCTGTAGCCTTAACCTTGGGCCAGGAATATAAAGGAATATCTAGGAAGATGGCTTTCACCTTAGACTGAGTTATGATAAAGGGCAAAGGTAGTTCAGAGCCCAAGTTTTCAGAAACAGGGAGTGTGGGAGGGAAGGACTGGAGAGGAGCTTTCCCTGGAAGTGCTAACCCAGTGGCCCCGTTGTTTATAGAGCTCCTTGCCCCACTGGGGGTACTGATCCATGTGGGAGATAACGACCCAGTGCTTCATTGGAAGGAGCTTAATTCTTAAATACTGCAGGCACATCGCATGTTGGGCGACGCTGCTATCTGATAGATTGTAGTCTTTTAATCATAAAACTTTACAGCAACTAAACTACATGATCACACCATTCCTATAACATACACTGACGTCTGATCTTTTCCTTGAGTCCGGAGGTGGGCTGCTCAGCATGGGGAGGCTTTGAGCCAATTCCAAATTCCCTAACGAGACATCAATCTCTGGACTTCAGAGGAGATGTGAACCCAGACCTCGATCTGAAGAACTTAGGAAGAAAGCGGACCATTTTTTTTTTTTTTAATTTGGAGAGGGGACATCTGGATAATGAGAACTGGCTTGAGAGGAGAAGCAGTCCTCAAGAATAATATCCATCAAACTACTTGGAGTTTTTTTTGCAGTCATCACAGAACTGGGTGGGAATGAATCCTGCAGCCCGATGATAACTAAGTGTGGGGTGCCTAACAGCATTGGGTGTGTGTGAGAAGCCTTAGGAGGTGCATCAAATCAGCAGTAAAAAAGCAGAAATATGAAAGGCAGCTCTGTTTTAGATTTTCTTCTAACTCCTTCCTGAGAAGAAAGTCTCAGTTCAAGTCTCAAGTTCAAGGATTTAACCCCTCACTAACACTTTCTAACCTTTATCACAGCAAAGGCTGAACAGAGCTCAGCTTCAAGACTTAGGCAGGCGTCAGGGTCCGGGCAGATGTCAGATGTAACAACATTGTTTAGTTGTCTTTCTGTCTGTCTATCTACTTTTTTTTTCTTCCTTGCCATTAGCTCCTTGTTTGGGCAAGTGATATGGGTTTTCAGTTGAGGCTAGTGATTAATTAAATCTCCTCTTGGGGAGCCTGGGTGGCTCAATCGGTTGAGCTTCCGACTTTGGCTCAGATCACGATCTCATGGTCTGTGAGTTCGAGCCCCGTGTTGGGCTCTGTGATGACAGCTCTGAGCCTGGATGGAGTCTGCTTTGGATTCTGTGTCTCCCTCTCTCTCTGACCCTCCCCCATTAGTGCTCTGTCTCTCTCTGTCTCAAAAATAAAATAAAACATTAAAAAAAATTAAAATCTCGTCTATAATAAAAGTGTGTACATTAAGTAAATAAGAGCCCAAGGGGGTATGCAGATATGGCAAAAAGTATGAATTTCCCTTGAGTGAAGTTAGGGAAACACTGCTTCATGATGATAATAGCTCACACACTCTTTTTTCTTTAGTGTCAGCCAGGATACATTGTAAACCCTTAATATATGTATTAACTCACTGAACTTTCTTGACTACACCTCGATGTAGGTCTGTTTATTTATTTATTCTAAGTTTACTTATTTATTTTGAGAGAGAGACAGCCTGAGTGGGGGAGGGTCAGAGAGAGAAGGCGGGGGGAGAGAGAGAGAGAGAGAGAGAGAGAGAGAGAGAGAGAGAGAATCCCAAGCAGGTTCTGTGCTGTCAGTGCCAAACCCAAAGTGGGGCTTGAACCTATGAACCATGAGATCACGACCTGAGCCAAAAGAGTCAGACACTTACTGACTGAACAACCTAGGCCCCCTGATGTAGGTCTTATTAATTATTATGCACATTCTTATGGGAAAAACAGAGACACCGAGAGCCTACGTGGTTTACCCAGGACTCATGCCCGGCGGGATGCAGGGACAAGATGTAGTCTGGAGGATTTTGAACGGCAGAACACAACACGTTCATAACTATGGTGCTGCCCTGCCAGCCAGAGGTCTGGCTATGCCTGTGAATGGACATGATCTGTGACCTTTAGTGTCAGTCTATGGATTTGGGTCGGCAAACTATTCACCAAGCATTTCTATTCGCATATGGAGGAACGGGGACAAGCCCAAACCCAGTGACGAAGCAGAAGGGTGCTACATGGAAGATGCCAAGCTTCTAGTCTGAGTATTGCATTCTCCAGGATCACAGAGAGGGCTGAGCAAACAGTCTAGCAAATCGAAGAGAATGCCCCACTGGAACCTCAAGGAACAGAGATGACTGGCGTCTTTATGCAACCAATGTGGCTTCGCTGAAGGAAGACTTTCTATTGCCTTCGCCTCTAAGACATGATGGAAATCCCGCTTTTCAAAGGTAAACTTCAGCAAGAAGGGCTAAAAACAGGGGATAATTGAAGATTCCTCACAAAAAGGATTAGAGGATTGGGAGCTAAAAGATAAAAAGGATTTAAACCCAAGAGACTCTCAGAACCTCTTGATGGGCTGAATGTTTCACTGAGCTGGTGAGTTTCCAGACCTCTCCCAAGTCAACAGCTTCTAAATGAGAATTAGCCCCAGGAAGTGAGAAGCGCCTGAAAACTCAAGAAAAACATAGTTAGGAAAGAACCAAAAATTATGACTCCATTGTGTAAGTTTTGCCTAGCAAGAGTTCATTCTCTGGGTTTTGACTTGATTTTCATAAAATTACTCTTTTTTTTCTTTTTTTTTTTTAAATGAGCTTGTAACCTTCCAAAGCAGTTGATGTAGATTATTTCATTGGATCTTTAGAGTAATGTGAAAAGAGGCAGGGAACGTATTTTCTTACTATTTTTAAGTTAATGAAATCGAGGCAGAGGCATTAGGGATCTAGCGAGCTAACAGAGTCCCTGCTAGTAATCGTGCTACTGAGTGGAAGTCCACACAGGGCTAGACACGGTGCTAGCTGCTTTCCCACGTTTTGGCATTAATCCTTCGGACAAACCTCGAGGTAGATACTCGCCTTATGCCCAGTCTCTGGAGGCGAGAGAGACTAACAGACTTCCCAGCACACCGAGACCCAGCTTGTCCCCGCTCACAGGAGCTCACGAGAGCTGTCTTGACTGAGACCCAGCTTGTCCCAGCTCACAGGAGCTCACGAGAGCTGTCTTGACTGAGACCCAGCTTGGCCCAGCTCATAGGAGCTCACAAGAACTGTCTTGGCACATCTCGTCCCGAAGTAAGAGAACTTACAGCACAGAAATCGGTAAACCCTACAGATCAAGGCTTGTTTTCCTCGGAAAGCCAGCCATTAAACATTTGCCAGCGTTCCATGGGGCGCATACCTGGTAACTGGCAGAGTAGGATCCAGAACCAGGCAGATCCAGATCCAGACTCGTCCCTTCACGCCTCTCAGTAGGGCCCACTTACTGTGAATAACACCCAACACTGACTAAGCTGCCTGTTTCTGGCAAGGGGCAGGAGTCCAAGTTTACTCTGGAGTTCCTATGTATTGGTTTATATGGAAAAAGTATAGAAATGCCACAGCGATGAAAAATACTCATCTAGTTAGCACTCAAGAGCTCGAGCTTGGTGCTAGATGGATGTGAATTTCAAGTCCTTGCTTTCTTTTTCAGGGATGATTATTGCATCGCTAAAGCTACCTACCAACCCAATTCAAGTCAGGTTGACTACGAATGGCCCAAATGGTAAGGATGAGTCATGAACCAAAGGTGTCCCCCAATTCTATGTCTGTGAGGGGACAAATAGGAAGGATGTGATGCCAGGCGCGTGTGGCTTTGATTCCGGCTCTGCCACTTATTAGCTATGTGACCTTGGCCGAATCACTTCTGCTCTTGAAGACTCAGTCTCAGTCTGAAAAGGACACCAAGGTTTTTGAGGAGATTAAGTAAGCTAATGCCATGGATCCGGATGTAACATACACCCTCAATAAGTTGTCAGCTCCTGGGCTGGGGAATGTGGCTACTATTAGCCCACATACAGCATGGGAAAGCAAATTCTAGCCAGAAAGTGGCTTATGTTTATTTATGGCCCGGGGATGGAACTCAGGTGGTCGTCAGTAAGAGCTCGTGAGAGGCTAGAGAATCCATCATGATTGCTTTGCTACTGGATACAGAAATGCTCCAGGGGCGCCTGGGTGGTTCCGTCGGTTAAGCATCTGACTCTTGATTTCAGCTCAGGTCATGATCTCACGGTTCATGGGTTTGAGCCCCACATCTGGCTCTGTGCTGACAATGCAGAGCCTGCTTGGGATTCTCTCTCTCTCTCTCTCTCTCTCTCTCTCTCCCCCCTCCTCCACTCATGCTGTCTTTCTCTTTCTCTCTCAAAATAAGTAAATAAACTAAAAAAAAAGTGCTCCAAATTAATGGGCAAAAAGTCCTTCCTTGCCAAGGTGAAGATTTAAGGCACAAACTGCTCCCCATTGAATTCTCCTCTATCGTCTACAAGGGAAGACTTACCAGCCCACTGTGCTTTAGTTTCATCAACCGTAACCTGTGGACAATAGTCACACTTTCACCTCCTAGCCTAATGCACCAAAAGCCTCAGTAATTAGTACTTGCTGCTAGTAAGATTGTTGTAAGTGAGACGTTTTCCGTTATCGGCCAGACACTCGCTGTCTGGTGGTCAAAGATATCCTTTCTCACGGGCAGTTTTGGCTGCACCCTGATGAAGATTCCAAACCTGTCCCTCGTTTCCTTAAAAAAATATTATACTGGCCATACTTCTGTGACATATACTGTTCTCTTCAAAAAAACGAATGACACAGTCTGTGTCACGGTGTCGACATCTCAATCATTTGATTGGAAGGAAGGTATTCCTCAAGACAGAAATTAGGAACATGTCTCCCAGCCTCTCCTGCACCTGATAGGTAGGCACAGGCCCCAGGGTCCATCCATCAGATGCGCCAATGGGAGGCTCTGACTCAGAAGGTATATGGTGGGGATGCAGGCTCGGGGTAGCCTCTATCCTGATGACATAAAAGCCACTGGCGCTTCAGAGGCAGCTCTTCCAGAGCTCCTGGCTGGAAGGTCAATTGTCCTACACAGGTGGCATAGGATAGGAGTCTGTGTGCATTGCTGGTGCAGGGATGGCTCTACTGACACAGCCTTGGCTTTGATCCGGGCATGGGTCCTGGCTGGGTGGTCTTCAAGTGTGATTCTCTGGACCACTGGCTGATTTCAAGAACCACTGGTTCATGACCCCTGGTGTAGATTCAGGATGTACAACCGAGTCTCCCGACTGGACCCCTCATTTTGCTCTTAGTGTTTCTGACCGGTATGTTTACGGATGGCCAGCTTCCCCCATTACAGACTGGTGAGCTTTCCTTCAATTTTCAAGTTCTGGGAGGGAGGCATGACAACGGGGCATTCCCCCACCCCCTCACCCCTACGCCTACCACGCATCGACCACATAGGGCAAGGGGTGGCCATCTTTTTCTGTAAGGGGACATATAGTAAATATTTTAGGTTCTGTGGGCCACATAGTCTCTGTCACACCCACTCAATTGTGTTGTTATAACTGGAAAGCAGCCATAGACAACAGGTAAAGAAACGGCATGGCCGCGTTCCAATAAAACTTGTTTAAGTTACTAACAAGTGGTGGGCTGGGTTTGTTGACCCCTGACAGAAAGTTAACACTTTACAGATTACAATGAGCAAAACAGAACCTTCTGGTGGTGGGTATCAACTACAGCTCTAGTCTCGGCTTTGTCCTTGGTGCCTGGGTCACCTTGGACACACACATTCACCTCTCTGTACCCATCTTTCTGCATCTACTGATAATAAAACCAACAATGCTGTTTCCTCCCTCCCAGAATGCTAGGGACCAAACGAGTAACACACCTCAGGGTGTTAAAGCGTTAAAAGCACTTTAAAATTCTGGGGTATATTTTTGAGCCAGCTCCATACCGTCTGGATTACCATACCTTCATAGTGTGACTTGAAATCTGGAATGGTGACATCTCCAGCTTTGTTTTTCGCTTTCAAGAGTGCTTTGGCTATTCAGGGTCTTTTGTGGTTCCATACAAATGTTAGAATTTTGATAGGGATTGATTGCATTAAATCTGTGGGTTGTTTTGGATGCAGTATGGGCATGGCTGAAATAAAAAACACAAGAAACTGCAAGTGTTGGCGAGGATGTGGAGAGAAAGGAACCCTCGTGTGCTGCTAGTGGGAATGCAAACAGGTGCAGCCACTCTGGAAAACAGTATGAAGCTTCCTCACAAAGTTAAACATAGAGCTACCGGACGATCCAGTAATCACACTACTGTTTCCTCAAAGAACACAAAAACACTAATTTGAAAAAATATATATGCACCCTAATGTTTATTGTAGCATTATTTACAATAACCAAATTATGGAGGTAGCCCAAGTGTCCACTATTAGATGAGTGGATAAAGAAGATGTGGTATAGATATACAACGGAATATTACTGAGCCCTAAACAAGAATGAAATCTTGCCATTTGCAACAACATGGATGGATCCAGGGAGTATAAAGCCAAGTGAAATAAGTTAGAGAAAGACACATCCCATGATTTCACTCATATGTGGAATTTGAGAAACAAGACAAATGGATAAAGGGGAAAAAAAGACAACCCCCCAAACTGACTCTTAACTATAGAGAACAAACAGGTGGTTACCAGAGGGGAAGGGGTTGGGGGATGGGCGACACAGGTGATGGGGATTAAAAAGACGCTTATCATGGGGCACCTGGGTGGCTCAGTCGGTTGAGCGGCCGACTTCGGCTCAGGTCATGATCTCGCGGTCCGTGAGTTCGAGCCCCGCGTCGGGCTCTGTGCTGACAGCTTAGAACCTGGAGCCTGTTTCGGATTCTGTGTCCCCCTCTCTCTGACCCTCCCCCATTCATGCTCTGTCTCTCTCTGTCTCAAAAATAAATAAATGTTAAAAAATATTAAAAAAAAAAATAAGAGGACGCTTATCATGATGAGTCCTGAGTAACATACAGAATTGTTAAATCACTATATTGTACACATGACACTAATTTAACACTGTATGTTAACTCTACTGGGTTAAAATTTTACAAAAGAATAGCTAAGAGATTATGCTGTATACAACGGAATACTACGTGGCAATGAGAAAGAATGAAATCTGGCCTTTTGTAGCAATGTGGATGGAACTGGAGAGTGTTATGCTAAGGGAAATAAGCCGTACAGAGAAAGACAGATACCATATGTTTTCACTCTTATGTGGATCCCGAGAAACGTAACAGAAGACCATGGGGGAGGGGAAGGGAACAAAAAGAAAGTTAGAGAGGGAGGGAGCCAAACCATAAAAGACTCTTAAAAACTGAGAACAAACCGAAGGTTGATGGGGGGTGGGAGGGAGGGGAGGGTGGGTGAGGGGTGTCGAGGAGGGCACCTGTTGGGATGAGCACTGGGTGTTGTATGGAAACCAATTTGACAATAAATTTCATATTAAAAAAAAGAAATTATGGTGTATATTATTCTACTTATGTTTTTATTCCCCAATAAGCAATGAACTCCATGAAAAGAGGGTCTGTGTTTTTACTCCGAACCTCTATTTTCTAGCACATTACATTTCACAGTCGACATAAGTGCTTGTTAAATAAACAAATAGTTTAGCTCTTGGTTCAGAGGACTTTTAAACTTAGTGATAGATGCAAGCTCATGTTTGAATAATCACAAATCTACCAAAATGAGCAGCAGTAAGTGTTAGTATAAACCTGTAAAATTGTATTCACAAACTTAAAAGCTTACCGAAGGTAAGCAGAAAAATATAAAGGAAGGCTGTGGGTTGGTGCAAGGTAGTAAGAAATGCTGGTGGCTGCCATATAATGAAGAGAGCATATCCTGTCTGAAGGGAATAATGCTCTTTTGTTCCAGCTAATTCCATGTGGACATGTGGGATCACCTTTGAGAATTTTTCCAATTTTTCAAAAGAAGCTCCAAGTCTGGATTTTGGAAGTAAATTTCTCTCTTTTTTTTAAATTTGAGAAAGAGAGAGAGAGAGAGAGCACATGTGAATGAGCAGGGGAGGGGCAGAGGGAGAGAGGGAGAGAGAGATTCTTAAGCATGTTCCTTGCTCAGTGCGGAGCCTGACTCAGGGCTCGATCCCACGACTCTGGGACCATGACCTGAGCCAAAATCAAGAGTTCTAAATTTCTCTCATCTTTATACATTGGCAACTAATCCTCAAGATTAAAAAATGTCACTCTCATGTCATCTGTAACTCCTCGTATAATTTCTAGAAGACACAGTTGAAAGTTATAATCAAGGAGTAGCAATGTAGAAAATTCTTAGATTTCATCGCCTTTTGATTCCCTGGTTGTAATTAATGGTCTTTCTTACTCACTGGAACATGTTTGCTCATCTCAATTTTCAATGATTCTTTGATCATGGTATTAATTGTTCTCATGCCTGTACGATTAGAGACTCTCTAGTCTCTACGATTATGGGCACTTTTTCCAGCTCCCGGATATCCACATGGCTTCCTCCTCCAATGTATTCTGGTGTCAGGTCAGATGTTCCCCTCCTCAGCCAAGTCCTCCCTAAACATCCTGTCTAAACTTTCTTCCCTCCCTACTGTCCTTCTTCTTCTTTTTTTTTTTTTTTTTGTAGTACTTACTGGCATCTGATATATATTTTTTATGATCTGTCTTCTGCCACTAGAGTGTCACCTTCCTGAAAGCAGAGATGTGTTTCTGTGTTGTTCGATGCTGAATTCCCAGAAGCTGCTACAGTGTCTGGCAAGAGTAGGCACCTAATCAATATGTTGAACGGATAAATGAGTGATCCTTTCGGCCACTATTGATGAGACCCCAAGACTATTCATTATCCAAGATGTTGGAAAAAAATATGGATGTGAAAAAACAGGTTTCTCTTAACAGAAATCTTAACATCAATGTAAGTCTAAATCATGTTCATCAGCAACTTGCATTTGACATGGGATAAAATCTACAAATCTAACGATAGCTTTTTACTTCATGTTTACATCATGTTTACGACAGCTTCCTATGGCTGGTCTCCTGGGAATGGCTGGAGGGGGTTTTATGATGGCCACACAAAAGGGAGCTTGAAGATAAAAGATTGCAGACTGCTGTAACGAATGAAGGGAGAATATCTGAAAGATTCTTGGTAGAATATAAGTTTTTCCATTTTGGAATACTCTTGGAGGAAAAAAAATGGCGGAAAGTCATGCGGAGCTTTAAGGGTTCAGGTTTAATGGTTTAGGTAAAATAAGAAAAATATCGATAAAAGAATGACTTCTGCTGTCACCTCCTATGAATTTTATCTGTTGTCGAAGTGACGTTAGCCCATAGAAATGATTTTAGAAGGGTAGGAAATCCACAATGCCACCAAATAGCTCCTGGAAGAGCTACCCTTCAGTATTTCCCAAGCTTCCTGCCAGTTTTGAGACAAGTTTGCTAACCTTGTAGACAAGTAACATCTTCTCTTCTGGGATATTTGACAGACAAGCAACCGTTGCTCACTCTGCGAGAGGTACTGGGCTCAGTTTCATGGTTCTGAACCCAGCTCTGGGACACACGTGCTCTGTGCACTACACCTGTCTTGTTCGCCTTTAGTCTCCAACATCTGAACTACAATTCTTGGGAAGTCAGCACACATGTGAATGCCTACCCTTCAGGAGCCAGGCCCTGGCTCATATTCTGATGAACGCAGGGTCTGTACTAGTGGACGTCAAGTGCCAAATAATTTCTCAATAAATACAAGCACTTCCGATTATTACATCCATTTTGACCTCTGACGAAGTTTAGTATGTTGGATATTCTAAATAAATGCTTATTGATGGTGTAAAGAAAGAATTTGTTCTTGCTACCAGTGGCATTTAGTGCCCCTCTCATGGGTACCTGTACGGCCCCCATCATGGCGCTCATGCTCAGGCAATGAAATTGTGCATTCACTTCTTCTCCTTGTCCCCCGTGCCATGCATCCTTCAAGGGAGGGGCGGTAAATGGTCTTGTTGGCATCGTCAATGTCCAGCCAAGAGTCTGGCACCTGCTTTTCAGTTCAGAAGTGTTACATATCTGAATGAACTTGTGGAAGACAAGATGTCACTAGGGCTCAGGTCCCAGAGGCGCTAGCTCTCTCCAGCCTCAGACAAAGAAAACAAAAAGGGGACATCCCCACTCAAAACACAAGTGGATTTTCTCCATGTCCTGGGTAGGGAGATGCCCTGCAAAGTAATGAACGACAGAGGATTGTGAGAGCCTTGAGAACTCTTTCCCCTACCCCGAACTCCATCTTTTCTTTACTATTTCACACTTTCTTCTCCATGTTCCCAGTCCTAACGTCTCCAACTGCAAAGGTTCGCGCTTGCCTCACAAAGCCGCGTGACAGAATTTCCTTTTAATTAGCACATTCATAACAGCAACAATAATTCTAATCATTAATACGCCGCTCACCCCACTTAGGAACAAACCAAATGGCAAGAAGTCAATGTTAATTTTAAAACACATGTAAACAAGGATCCTGGAAGGCCAAACACAATAACCTTCTGGCATTATTAATGGCAGAGAATGCTTTCCGTGGAGCTTGGGAAGTCGACGGTACACTAATCACACCCCCTCTTCCCCCACTTACACGTTTTATTAATGGAGATCAATTAACCGTTGCGTAGGGACTTTAAATATATATATATATATATATATATATATATATATATATATATATATTCTTCCCCAATAGCGTGTGCTTCATGAGGACAGAGATCATGTTTATGGGTCTTCCCTGAGTCCACAGTGTTGTCTGCACACAGTAGGTGTCCAATACATCCATGTGGAATGAATGGATTAATCAGCTCTCAAAGGTGTGCGGGCAGAGCTCTTGTGAAAGAACAGAGCCCTGATGTGTCAGGACACCATTTCACAAAGCAAGTTGGGCATCAGCACCTTTTCTCAGATATTGAACTGGCCCAGCGTTTGGACCATGAGGCCCTGAGCATTCATTCAAGAGTTCCTAAGTGTTAACTTTCATTCGGATAAAACAATTAATCCAGTTCTATCTTGGGTCACCGGGAGAACAGACTTCCGATGAATATTGCAACACAAAATCCATATCTATGTTGGCGTTTATCTTTGTGATCGAGCGGGTGCCTGGTCATCAGGGAAAAGGACATCGCTTGGCTTCTTCTTAATCGCTTGGGGGCTTGCACGTTTTCTCAGCTCCCAAGTTTGGGAAAACGGTTGTAGTTATACCTTCCCCACTCAGCACTGTGACACCCATAAGTCTGGGCAATGCGTGGGGCCGCCACCTGTCTCCCTCGCCTGTGACTCCACTGAGAGGCGTCAGGCTATACAGCCAGGACTGCATTTCAGTGCTGGCCCTCGTGACGGACCCGGGATGTCTACGCTCATTTCCTCTGCTGCCTTTCATATCACTGAACTGAAGCGATCAGACCTGTCAAGAGCGAGGGCCCCAGATGAAAGGCCAGTGCATTAAGACAGAGCATAATTGCCAGCTTCTGAGTTTCTGACATTAATCGTTTTACTGAAAGAAGACAGTGGAGGTCCTCTCTCTCTCTCTCTCTCTCTCTCTCTCTCTCTCTTTTATTGCCAGTACACAGGAATTATGGAGGGGTGGGGGCTAGGGAGAAAAAAAAAACCCCACCACCAACAAGGTTTGCTAATTAAAAGTAATATGTTTTCCCAGTTTTTTGGCAATTTGATAACACAAAACACTTACTTGGGGGCCACAGGGGGAAACAAACTGAGACAGATAAAAAATGTTTTGTGTTCATCCAAGCACAACTATGTTAATGCGTATTATCCCATTAATGCGCATCAACATCGGGAATCGGCTCACCAATGCAAGCAAGAAGCATACACTTATCATCATTTGATAACATGTTTAATGACAGATTGACGGGAGATTTGCAAATGTGAACCGGCATCAGTGTTGCTAACTTCAGCTCCTGCCGCCGCCTCTGCTATGCCAGCATATTTATGTGCATAATTTGATTTCTCAGCCACACTGTTAGTACATTTTTAATATTAACTATGCACGAACAGACAGCCCAACTTAAGTTGCACTGATGGTTGCAGTTCATTAGATTGAAAAAGATGGGCAGACGTGACTGAAATGGAGGCGGCGGTCCAACGCCCAAGAAGCGACGCCGAACAGGCGCGCTCGGCTCTCAACACGCCCGAGCTGCACATCTCACGCTGTCGCGAGTGGCGGAGATCTTGCGGATGAGGGAGTGGGAGGAGGAGACAGCCCCTGCCCTGGGCGCCCGGGTCGGGAGCTTAACACCGAGCCCGGGCGACGGCCGCGTGTGTGTTGGCCTTTCCCCCCATCGCCTCTGCTCGCTCCACGCGGATCGTGACGCCACACTCACGCCCTTCGCTTCCTATGCAGCAGGGGAGTATGAGCTTTTCTTCATTCTTCATGAGCCCGGGCCACGGGCAGCTGCTCAGGGAAGCCTCCTTACAGTGGGAGCGGGGCTGCTCGTAGCTGTCTGGGGGAGGCATGCTCATCTACCATTGCATTGTGCGCCCGTCACGTAAGGCTTGGGTGGCCAGGATGAAGGACGTCGCCTTGCTCCCTTTCCATTTCTTCATCTGCAAGATGGGCATAAGAGTATCACCTACTCCACAGGGGTTAAAGCTTAAAGAAGCCAAAGAAGAGAAGTGCTAAGCCCCAGCATTTGGCACATAGCCAGCTCACCATATATGTTCATTCTTATTATTTTATTTCTGCATTTTTTGGGGGGCGGTAATTTAAAAAACATAGAAGTCTACTCCCCAGGCCTTAGAATCAAACAAAGCTGGGATTTCTTCTTCTTCTGCTTTTTTTTTTTTTTTTGTTAGTTTATTTATTTTGAGAGAGAGAGAGAGAGCATGAGTGGGATAGGGGCAGAGAGAGAGAGAAGGAGAGAGGGAATTCCAAGCAGGCTCCACATTGTCAGTGCTGAGCCCAATGTGGGGCTTGAACCCATGAACCGTGAGATCATGACCTGAGCTGAAATCAAGAGTTGGATGCTTAACTGACTGAGCCACACGAGTGCCCCAAAACTCGGGTTTCAACCCAAGCCCTACTAAGGCTGTGTGATGGTTAAATCACAACTTCTGTGGGTTTTGGGTACCTCATTGGCAAAATGGGGTGATTCCAGGGACATATCTGGCATGCTGGCAGGAAGGATATGATGATGATCAGACAAGAAGGTCTAGAGGGCCGTGGACATCGTATGTGTTCAGTAAGTCAGCCTTTATTTCCTTTGGGGGATCAGGACAGTGCCCGTGTTCTGGCTCGGGGAGTCGGTCAAAAGTACATTCAAGTTTTAGCTCTGCTGCCTCCTAACTGTATGATCACCTTTGTGACATTCGGTTTTTGGCCCTACAAAATGGGGATTCAGAGTGGAAGCTGCTTCTGGGGATTTGGGGAGGCTGAAAGGAGAGAATACGTGGGAACCTACTCACTCAACGTCAGCTCATTGTTACTAAAGCCTGTATCTTTGGGGCTTCAGCGGCGCCTGGCACATAATAAGCACTCAGTAAATGTTTGTCGATTGGATAATGAGAGAGATCAGCATTGATATTCGGAAAGGCTCAGGTCAGTACTGGGAAAGATTTGTCCAGGGAACAAGGCAAAAGGCCTCCAGGAGTCTCTAGCTGAGATCGGGGGGGGGGGGGGGGTAACCAAAGCAAGTGTATGAGGAGTAGGCTGTTGAAAGTCATCAGTGAGGAGGGCACCTGTTGGGATGAGCGCTGGGTGTTGTATGGAAACCAATTTGACAATAAATTTCATATTAAAAAAAAAAAGAAAGTCATCAGAGACACAGATGAACAGCCTTTTCGTGCAAATCAAGGAGGGAGTGGTAACTGGCACCAACTGAGCACCTACTGTGTGCAGAATGCTAGGAGCTTCCTTATCTCTTTCTCATTTAACCTTCCCATCAGGCTTTAAGTGGGCTATTATTAGCCCCGTTTTATGGAAGAAGAAACTGAGGTTTGACTGTAGGCCAAGTCTCGAGGGCAGAACGGGGGCTCCAAGATGGACAGTATTCAATTCACATCTGCCAGCTGAACCTCCGAAAGGTCGGCAACCTGCTGAGGGGGCCACCACTTACGGGTGCCAGAGTTTGGACCGAGCCCCACGTGCTGTCTAGCTGCTCCTTTCAGGTGGGAGGCCAGAAGGAATAAATGCCGAATGGTTAGCCGGCTGCGGTGTGCGCTGCTCCTCGTGTATGAAGGTGGCGTTCCTGTGTCAGGGCGTGTGATTTGTGTCGTTTGCCAGCTGCAACGAGGAGCTTCTGCGGGGACTCATCCCCACTCTCAGATGGGGCGAGACCCTGGACACAGGGAAGCCCGTCTGAGGACAGCACTGTAGTGATGCCTCACTCCTCCCTTCTGCGTGTTTTCCCTTCCGACAGGCACATGTGCTTTGACCGCATGCGCAGCGTGTCTTCAGTGCCTTCAAGCTGATTCCCTGCCTGGGATGACCCCTCACCAATGACGGACTGAGGTCAGGGCACCAGAGCCCAGCCCTTGTCTCCAGAGGGGTCGAATCCGGGAGCGTAATGAAGCCCATCTAGCTCCCTGTGGGATCAGAGTGAGGCTGGGACTTTCCCTGAAATCACACGCATGCCTGGCTTTCTCCCCTTCTCTTATCAGTCTCCTCTGGGGGGCACATTCCTAAGAAATGACTGGTCCAGGCACCTTCATACCAGGGTCTGCTTCTGGAAGCTGCCCCCAAGATGCCATCCTCTTAGACCCGGGGCTGCCAAACTGCAGCCTGTGGGCCAAATCCGGCCCTCCGCCTGGTTGTGGAAATAAAACTTTATCGGTACTCAGTCACACCTACTCGTCACTGTATCATCTATCGCTGCTTTTGTGGTGGAATGTCAGAGTCCAGTAGTTGTGAGATATACCACACGTCCCGCAAAGCCTCAAGTGTTTGCTCTCTGGTCTTGTGAGAAAACAGATCTGCTGACTGCTGTGCAAGATAGTGCTCTGAACCCACGCAGCTCTTTCCCACCTCAGGAACTCTGCACATGCTGTTCCTTCTGCCTGGTGTCCTCCTTCCTTGACTCGGTGGCTGATCGATTGCTCCTCACTTTTTAGGCCTGGGCAAAAATGTCACTTCTTCAGAAAGACCTTCCCTGCCCGCTTCTCTAAAGTAGCCTTCTGCTATTGAGTTCCTGCCTTGGTTTATTGGCCGCGGTTCCCTCCATCGTCACCAACCAGCACATAAGCTCCGGGAGGAGTAGAGACCCTCTCTCTCCGCCTTGCTCATTTCTGGCTCCTCGTGCCTGTACGTGGCAGAGACTCAAAACTATCTGTTGACTGACTGGTGAGGAAGAATGTAAAAGCCAGCTGGGGCTAGAAGTCAGGTGCTACATCACGATGGGCGCTGGGTAATCTGATCCTCATTTTGAATCTGTACTCCCAAAGCCATGGGAACATATTTCACACCCAAGCCGCATTAGTGCCTAGACATTTATTGCCTCTGGTATTAATTTGCTTGTTTTGCCACATTATGTAATGGGAGGTCACTTTCTGTTATAAGCTATAATTTTTGAATTTTATGGTATAGATCGACCTGCTTCAGGAACCTGGCTCTAAAGAGCCTTGATGTCAAGGGGTCAAGAAAAAGCTATGCCGTGTTAATGGTTTTAATTAATGCGTTAATTTCACGGCGCTTTTCTTGGGGGCTTCATATGTGTAGGTTCCACGTGTGAGATGTTCAGGGAGCTTCCTGTTAAGAAAAGGAAGTCACCCTCACATGCACATTCAGGTGATTCATTCTGCACGTGGAAGCCAGAATCATTCTTTAGAAATGCCAACTGCATCATGCCCTCCCCCTATTTAGATGCCCTTAATGAACCTCGAGTAATCTAAACTCATCACTATGGCCTGCACATTTGAGTCGGGCTAAGTATTCAAATTTATTTCTCTCTGAGCTCACAGAGTTCCAGCAACACTGGCCTTCTTTCAGTTTCCCTCAGTACTCCCGGCCCTTACTCGCCTCAGGGCCTTTGCACTTGCTGTCCCTGTCTCACATCCTCTTTTCATTCATTGCAGGACTGGCTCCCTCAATCTTTCATATCTCAGATGTCACCCCTCGAAGAGCACCCAAAGTAAATGAACACTACTGCCATTCAGGCCCTTCATGGGACCTGAAGTGATCTTGCTTACTAAGTTGTTTTCTTGTTTCTTGTCTTTCTCTTTCTATAAGATCCCCCAAAGGGAGGGAAATGGTCCATTTGTTCACTGCTATATACTTGGGGCCTAGTATGGTGCTGAGACGTAAGAAAATACACAATAACGTACAATCAGATGGTTGTAAATTTAATAAAGGAAATCAAGTGATGGGAAAGAGGCACTTGAGGGCGTTGGATGGCTTTCGATCAGGGCTTGGCAAACTATGGCCTGTGGGCCAAATCCAGCCCACCACCTGTTTCTGCAGGGCCCATAAACTAAGAATGGTGTTTACATTTTTAAATGGTTGAAAGAGTCAAAAGAAGAATGACTTTTCTTTTTAATGATGCATGAAAACTATATGAAATTCAAGCATCAGTGTCCATCAATAAAGTTTTATTGGAATATAGCCACACCTCTTCATTTACACATCTCCTATTACTGCCTTTACGCTGCAAGGGCAGGTTGACTAGTTGTGACAGGGACTGTGTGGCTGTGACCCAGAAAATATTTCCTATCTGGCCCTTTACGGAAAGCTTTTGATGACTCCTGACTTAGATCTTCAGAGAAGAGTCCTTGAAGAAGATGATGTTGAAGTTGAGATTTAAATGATGAGAATGGTTAATATAAGGATCAGAAAGACTGTATTTGAGGTCCCTTGGGCAGAAGAAACACTCATGAAACAGAAGCCCTTGTCACTACGCTGTGAGGTCCGAACTGGGACTTTTAATCTGGCAGTCATGGACCGAGTAAACTGGCGCCTGGTGGTGAGTTGAGTCCTGCCAAGAGGTAGGGTGTGCTTCAGTGAACTGAACGGCCGTAGAAACCGAGGTCGAACAGGTGTAGTGGTATGGAGGTCCGATAAAAATATTAGTGATGAAATGGACAGTGGTGGGAAAGAGGAGAGAAAGAGGAAGGTCCATCGATCCTAAGCCGGGGACAGCAGGGGGATAATGGGACCACTCACTGTCATTCAGAATAAGAAAAATTAGGGGTCAGGACAGCGAAGGGATGGCCTAGGTCAAGCTTGACTAAGATGAGCTGGATTCAGAGTCATCTGCGCCCCCACATCCCCCCTGGGCATCCCAATCTCAGCCCAAGCTGTAACATGCCGACCCCACCCAATGCTTCCAGGAGCGTGCACCTGACCCACGCTGAAGAGACAACATCCCATTTTTCCCAGTCTTAGGCATTGCTTCACACGTATTGTGACCTCACAGGCCAACTGAACTCAGTCTCCACAGATGGCATTCCTGGTAAACAGCACTCTTTCTACTGACACCCCTAAGCTGGGATGGCCTAGAACCCTGGTGCTGGTCCAGGCAATCTTGCTGTTTGTCTGAAAATGAAGACAAAACAGAGGAAATCTGAGCTGAGCGATGAGGGAAGACCAAGTTCCAATGACATCCATCCTTTGAACCCAAGATTCATCCGCGCATGAAACCAACTCTATCCTTGGATGCACTGGCAAATTCCCTGGTTTACTAAATTAAGTTTGACTTGGTTTGCAGTCGATTATAAATAACAGATTCTGATAAATGCAATTTAGAGTTAGCATGCTGAACAGTTTTAATGATTGTTTCCAAAATAATTTTACAGCCCATCTTTTCAGAGTTAAGGAAGATATTAAGCGAAGCCAAGAGAAGGACCTAGTCCCCTGACTGCCAATCAAGGCTCTTGAGATGGGAAACTCCTCCTGACACAGCAGAGACAACTGAAGTGATATTGTCTATCCCTTTAATAAGTGATCTCGGCAGACTCCTCTATACTTCTGGGCTGCCTTCTGCTTCCCTGGATTTTGGTTCTCTCCTCTGGTTGCCAGCTTCTGCTCTCTGTTGCCTCCTCTAAGCGACAATCTGGATGGTCTCACCCTTTCGGTCTTGATTTTGTATACCAAGCCAGGACCTTCCGTAGAGTTCATGTTCTTGCTCACACAGGACCGTGTCAGACAGGCGCAAAGACTGACTTAAAGCTAATATAAGCAAACATTTTTTTAGAGCACTCACAACACGCCAGGTACTGGGCTTAACGCAGTGGGTCTCAAAATGCGGTCCCTGGATCAGCATCCTGCTATCATCTGGGAATTTGTTGGAAATGCAAATGATCGGGTCCCACCCAAGATCCAAGGGATCCGACACTCTGGGGGATGTGTTCAGCCACCTGGATTTTAGCAAGGCCTCCAGATGGTTCTCAGGTTTGAGAACCGTTGGCTTGAAGCATTACCTAGATTGTCTCCTGCAATCCTGTCTATGGAGCCCCGAGGGAGGACAGTTATCCCCATTTTAGAGGTAAAGAACCTGCATCCTAGGGAGGTTAGGCATCTGCCCTTGCCACTAGGGAACAGTGGAACTTGGATTGAAACCCAGGCAGCCTGACCCACAAAACCCCTCCCGTGCTCTCCAGCGAGGGTGGACACGTTACTTCACGCACGTCTTCCCCGAGCCGGTGCCTGGCTCATCTGGCAAAAATGATGCCTCAGATTCACATGTCCTACTGCCTTTTTGCTGATTCTTAGGGAGCCTTAGGACCACTTCTCAACCGCCAAGACATCTTCCACTTAAAAATAAAAAATGGTTGCAAGCCAAAGGAAAGGGTCGGGTCCCCCGGGGTCCTGGGGACTGGCACCGAGGCATTTGTGATCCGCAGCCTGCAGCCTCCTCTCTTGCAAATCACCTTGTCCTTTCCAAGTCCCCTTTCTCCTGCATTGCATGTCTCCCCGGCTCATACCGTGTGGTTACAGATGCCACTTTGCTCGCGGTGATTTATAAGCAATCGCTAATGCTCGGTTATAATTCCCCATTTCAGATGCGAAAATGGCTCATCATGTGCACCACAAGGGCCTCTCTACGATGATATATAATTTAAAAATTAACACGAGGACAGAGGAGACTCTGCATTTTTGAACTAGGAACTTAGAGATTCAGAGGTTACAACTTGATAAGGTGAGCTCAAGGAATGAGATGAGTCATTAAAACAAATGCCTCTGTTACATGTTTCCATGACTTCAGAGCTTTTCTAGCATCTTCCAGTTCACCCGCACTTGTCAAAGTGCATGCCCACAAGTGGTATATTTATATTAGGGTATTTTTCCCCATTGTTACAAACATTCTCTAATTCCTGACACAGACCTTTCCGATATAAACCATGCTGTCGGAGAGCAAGCAAAGCAGAAAAAAAATCAATGCTTGATCTCCAGCAAGGGCCAAACAGAGCTGAACAGCACAATCAAAAAGAACTTATGGCGATTCTCTGGAAGAACCTACCGCTGCGTTTACAGCGTCGCTGGCTCTGGGTGGAGATGGGCCCAGAAGACCTTGGACAGTTGAATGTGCAGCACACCGATCTCCAGGGAAGGGGATAGCGACAGTGACAGATGCGGGGCGTGGTGGGAGGGGGGCAGGGCAGACAAGAAAGGCAGGGACGGAGAAAGTGAGCTGGTGCAAGAGGGAAAGATAGGGGAAGGATTTTGCATGTGTAATGCTCAAGCTACTTTGGTGCCTGTATTGGTCCAACCTTCCGTGGCTTTGTGACCAAGCCTTTTCCCAGTCTGCTCCGCATCAAGTGGTTGCAATTATGGATTGCAAATTTATTGACATTTGACATCTGCATCAGCCTTCCTCTGATCAACAGAACTCTCGGCTGCCAAACGGAATAATTACAGAAGATTTTAGCCGTCATGGAGATGCCAAAAAGGTCATTAAATCATCTTGAAAAAACAATGTGTTTCTCCATCTCATCTCGCCGGTAAATCTTCCGTTGGAGTTGGGACCACCTAGGGTTGATGCTCAGAGAGGGGGGCTGAATTACAGAATGGAGAAAAGAATTAAATTAGGATTGAAAAATAGGAAGGCAGGCACAGCAGGGACCTCTTGTTTTGTGCTTCATAATTTCTGGAGAAGCGTAGAGATCGCGGCGTACTTTTGTCAAGAAATGGGTTCTCCTCGGGAAACAGGCTGTAATGACTCCCTCAGGAGTTGGGGGCGGTCCCGGGGTGATTCAGGAAGAGCAGTTGTAGCTAGACGCCCACCGAGGGCCCCACAGTACAGAGCCACATGTGTCTTAATGCTCTACAGGTCTCTGTTTGACATCCTTTCTCCTTTCCAGACAAGCGTGGTTGCAAGTGGCCTGGAATCCCCAGAAGCCACTTCTCCATGCTCGCTGCCCCCCACTTCCTCCAGATCACCGTCGTCTTTCCCTTCACCTGTCACTGGCTTCCTGCCTCTGTCCTTGACCGGTCTCACCCATTCTACACTCAGTAACCGCTCAGGTCCTTGAAGGATGAACTAGATCATGCCCTTGCCTACTTAAACTCTCTCAATGACTTCTCATGGCACTTAGGAGGAACAAAATAGTTCTGAGGATGTTCGTCAAAGCCCTGGCTTGCCTCACGCCCTCACCCCACTCCAAACACTCCCCTACCCCTCCAGCTCCGGCCCTCCGCACTGGCCTTTCTCTGAATCAGATGCACCAACCCTTCTGTTTTCCTGCCTGGGATGTTCTGCCCGCAATTTGTCAGGTGACCGGCTCCTTCTCAACATCCTCATTTTCCGCCCCTGATCCGCCTCTGTTTAAAGTAGGTGGCCCCGTCATAGTCTCTCACACTACGCTGTATTTCCTTGGCAGACCCGCTTTCCTGGGGCTCCGAGGATACGAGCCGTTAGTATTATTATCAATGTGTATTCTCTGATTAGAATGTAACATCTGGGTTTCTTTTCTTCTCGGGGTGTAGCCCAGCACTCGGGACAGAGCCTGGCACATAGCAACTTCTCCAAGAGCATGAATTAAAGGACAATCGGACGAAGGTCTCTGATCGTCCTGCCACAGAGAATGCGGGATGGTTTTGACTCATTCACCTGCAGGCGTCTATTGACTCTGCTCCCATGGGCACGCGTACCTTGAAAAAAGGCATTTCTTAGCCCTCGTGACAATGTTACTCCTCTGGGCAAATCATTCGACAGTGGGTTGGGTGGGAATGTTTCTCACCCTCTCGTACTTTTCCGGGCTGCACAGAACCCGAAGACGCCTTCCTTCACTTGGGGCTTCTATCATGCTGCGCTCTGTGCTCAGGGTTTCACGCGCTTTATCTATTCCATCTGCCTCACTGACGAGCGACACACGCATTATTGTCATTTCACACATGGCGGATGTCAAAGAAGGTTATGATCACCTCCTAGATACTGTCCCTTTCCCCCTCCCTTCCTTCCAATATTTATCGAGTCTGCATGGACGAGCTAATCAGGTGCAGCCCCCGGCCTCCTGGACCTTAGAGGCGGCTGTCACCTCTACCTCATAAACCAAAGGCTTCGGGGGGAGTCCGGGGCTTCGCCACTTCAAAGCCCTACAAAGTCAACTTCATGAAAATGATGTTCACATACTTCAATAAAGCAAACCTGTTCTGAACATCTATCTCGGAAGTTCAAGTAAGTTTATATACCTGAGCAGGAGCCGTCACATGTGTATCAACCGGCTTCTCAGCCCCATCAGCATCCCCTGTCTGCCATCTTCTCCCCGAAACATGGCTCTAACCATGCTGAACCGTGTGCATTTTCTGGAACGGACCTCCCAGTCGACTTCACTTACAAGGCTTCCCTCTCGTCATTCCTTTTAACCACGGGGGCCTCCCCGTCCTCCACCGGCTGCCTCCTTTTCTCATTCCAGGCAGCCTAGATCTCTGCTCATTTGGTCAGATGCCCTTGAACCCTCTTGTCTCCCACGGGATGAGTACTTCCCCTGGAATAGCACTGAGCTCAGCGTAAGTCCTGGTGATGTGACGTCCTTCCTCCGCAATGGACTGTCCGTGTTCTGAGGGCAGAGCCGGCCTCTGTGTCGCTTATCACCGTAGTCCTTGCACCGACCGCAGCCCCCAACACATGTTTACTGCACGAGGCACGTTTTCATATTTGTCTTCCCCAGATGGACGTCCCCTAGCCACACAATGCGACTTGCTTCCAGCACGTTATCATTGCAATTGTCGCGGTTATTAAAATCTTGAGACACATGAGCCCACTCTTGATTCTAGGGCGGCTACATTTTAACGATGATGAGAGTAGCTCTCTTTGAGGATTTCTAGGTGCCTGGTATTGTCCCAGGAAGAGACTCCGCAGGTTGGCTTTCAATTTCTCTTACGACTACGTGAAGGCAGCCGTCATGCAGCCACTTGACAGAAGAGCTTTCTGAGGGTCAGAGAGGTGACGTGACCTGCCCTAGGTCCCTCATCTAGAAAGCGGAGATGTGGTCCTGGGACCCAGGCTTCAGTGGCTCCGGAGCCCACGGACGTCTGCCTGAGTTTAGCTGCCCTATCGCCTCCCTCCTGAGATTTCCAGGCATCAGGACGTCCCTGCGTCCCGAGACTTTGTGACAGGCCTCCCCTCCACTCCGGCACATCCTCCCACTTCTCATTCTCTTACATTTCTGGGAAAATGAGGTCCTGATTGGTCCTTTGACTTCTAAGCCAGAGCAAATGCTACCCAATAGGGACCCATCTCCATGGTTACCGCACACCAGAGAATGCACCAGAAGGTAGCACAGGGGATGCGGCAAATATGGGGGAGGAGGGAGTCATAAACAATTAAACATGACAAAAACCTCTGGTGAACCAAAATAGAATTATTTGACTGTGAAATCGAGTAATGTAGCATTGAAAATAACATAACCTGAAACATCATTTTTTTTTTCCCCTCCATAGATGAAAAAAAACTGCCAATATGCTGGAGGGCCCCAGTGGCAGGAAGTTGTCTCAAAGGTTTGGCCTTTTGGGATACTGATATCTTTTTTTTTTTTTTTGTCCTCCCTCTGCCCCTCAAAGGGCAAAGTAACTTGCCAATAACTCAGGGACGGGGTTCCCATCTCACACTTTTCCTACTTTGGTGCAGCGCCCGATGGAATTTAACGCAGGGGATGCCAGAAAGGGGCTGAGAGACGTTTCGGCCAAAATCGTGGCTCGAGGGAGGGAAGTCATTCATTCGCCCACACTCGGTTTCCAGCCCTGCAGCCGGCGCTCGCTGTGATCTTGGGGATGACGTCACCTCTCTGAGGCTGGTTTCTTCACCTGTGAGCTGGGTGTCCGTCAGAGTTGTTTGTAGAGTTTTGGGTTCAGATTGATGGAGACAATACGTGGGGACGACCCAGTACAAGAGCGGGACACCGTAAATGTGCCATAAATGTCAATCCTCTGTCAGTATCGATCGCGACAAGGACAATAGTGGTAGCGGACACAGCCAAGCACTGTTTGAAGCACTTTGCTTCTTACCACCTTTAATCAACCTCGTCCCCATCATTATCTGCATTGAAACTCCAGCGCAGACCTTGCTAAGCATGGCCCAGCCACTGGTGATTTTTAACTCGAGCAAGTGGAATTTTTCAAGGTAGCTGGGGGCACTGAGGCAAAGCAGAAGTCAGAGGGGAAGAGATGCACGGAACTGCGATGCTCCGTGCTTTCTCGGGGCCCCCGAACACCACCGGACGCTTCCATTCCACTGCCTCCCCCGCCACTGCCCACCCCCAGCCCCCCACCCCCGCCACCGCCCGGAGCTGATTTAATTAAATCTGTACACATAGGCTCTCCTTCTTTCTTCAAATAAAATGGCACAATCCATCCCACATCTTGATTTAAGCCTTAAGCAAACAGAAGGGGATTTTTTTTTTTTTTTGAGGTAGGTGATCAAGGCGGGAAATAAAGAGGAGAATGAAATTCATCAAGGGCTCGCGTTGCGGGCCAGACCCAGCGCTGAGCTCTGCCCAGGCACTGTTTTAACTAATCCTCCACATGAACTGCAGAAGGAAGGAACTGTATTTACTGCCACCCAGTCTCTGCCAGTCTTTCTCGTCAACTTGAACATGGATTTTGGTTTTGAATTTTCCCCAGCATCGCTAGATGACCCCAAATGGAACGCCCTCTGTGCCCCAAATATATGCTGGATCTCCTGCAAGTAAAATAAATAAAAATAAAAAAGAATAAAAAACCCAAAGAAATAAAGACCATTCCAGGAGAAAACCACCACCACCACTTTCCACATAGCCCCGGCTGCCTGGGCTCCGGGGTGGGGTGTGTGCTCTCAACAGCAGCTCAAAGTTCTCTAAAGTCCCCAGAGGTGATGGGCGCCTTCAGCTCCTGGCATCCCGTTTCCCCGCCAGGCGAGCCTCATGTGACATTCACCCTGGATTTCATGGGAGAACATGACATGCCCTGATTTGCAACAAACTGTTCTCTCAGAGGGGAGAGTCGGGGAAAGAAAGCAGCCCCCCCCCCCCACCTCCTCTTGTGGTCTCCTTAACATGATCTCCGTGGCCTACATATCATCCCACAAACTGCCCTGCGAGTCTTGCAGGGCGTGGCGTCGAGACTGATTTAAAATCCCTGCATTGCTAAAACTGCATTGTTCTTCATCAAGTTGAGTCATTTTTATGTGAAGTGTCAGGATCCCTAACAAATAACTCCTGCCAGACAAATCAAGTTCCTCGTCTTAGAGCCGTGGCTAAATAGTTTATAGCTTTAATCTGCTCACCGAGGTGTGCAGTCTATGACAGTAATTATAAATGCAAGGAGAAATTATAGCTGAATGCTTTAACTGCATTAGGAGCTGTTTGATGAACAATCATGAGTGCCTGCTCGTTGCCAACAATAGAGGGCAAGTTAGTGTCAGTGCATTAGAGAGATTTCAGTTCTGCATGGTGCTTCTTCCCATTTACCACAGAATGTCACTTGTCTTCTATAAAGTAGAAAAAAAGCACCGTGGAAAGCTTTAAACTTGATAGTTAAAAAAAAAAAAAAAAAGACAAAGAGAGAAATGCAGGGGAAACTGTTTATCATTATGACTTTTTCTTTTTTTTCCGCCTGTTTTGTTTGGCGGCTGGTTCGGTTTCGAATTAGTTCACTGAAGGTAGCTGCTTGTTTACTTACGAGGGGCCTTTAAAAAAAAAAATCCCTCCTCTAGCCATTTTCGAGAAATCTTTATAGACAAAGACTTTGTTACGTGCAGGGGCGAGTTCAGCATCGGCCCAGGCAGAAGATCTGGTGATCGCGCGTGTGGCCCCCCCACGAAGTCCTTCTCCCCATCTGTATCTACCTAAGCTAATGACACAATTCAGCTCTTTATTTTCCCCTCCTCACTTTCGCGGAAAGACGTTTTTAATTTAGCTGAAGAATTACACAAATGTATTTTAAAGACATAAATCCATATAAAAAATATGAGCTAATTAAAACATTGCACTCCCTGTCGCTCATGGATTTTCAATTTAGCGAAAGAAAAAAGAATTGCATCTGGTTAAATGAAAAGATGATACTGATCGCAGATTGGAGTAAATGAAAAATAATGTTACTCTATATTACAGCACCAAATTATACCCATCAGGATTGAGATTTCGAAGGTCCCAATGAGGAGGAAAGTGCAACAGAGAGGGGGGCCAGCCATGTGCGAAGGAGTCAAGCCAGATCGCTTGCATAAAATGAGAGCATTCCAACAGGCTACACATTTGTTTCTTGCTGCGTTGGAAATATGCGAGTCTTGTAGCCGACCCTGTTCCTGAATTCTCAGTTTGCTTCCCTCAAGTAAGAGTCAGGATAGTGATCAAAAAAACAAAACAAAACAAAAAAACCCCCAAAAAACCAAAAAACAAAAACAAAAAAACAAACCAAGCCAAACAGTACGTGTGAATTTTTCCTGGAATTTGGGTCATTCCTTGGTTAGACGCTATATGGCAAATGTACAACTGCCTGACAGGACAAGGAAATCATAAGAGAGCGAGATTTGCTTCACCCTGCAGGCCAGTTCCAGCACCCCCCCCCCCCCCCCCCCCCGGTTTCAATATCTGAAACTCTCTCGGTGGAGGAGCTGAGAGGCAGTAGAAGGTGATGAGTGTCCCGCAGTCCCGGGCTGAGTCCGCCTCTGCCCTTACTGTGCGCTCTTGGACAAATCCCGAAACGCTTAGAGCTCCTTGCAAATTAGAATGATATGAATAACCATGCCTGGCTCGCGGAAGAGGCCAGGAAGTGGGAGTTTTGCTGTCATTTGCTATCGTTATGATCAAGTAGCAAGTGGAGGCTTCCACGGGGCCACCTGGGAAGAGCCCACGCGTCCCACATGCTGCAGGTGCGGCTGAGGAACGTGGTGGAAACCGGCAGGGACGGTGGAGGACTAACTTTTCCTGTGAACCTACTGGTTGCCAGGCTTTCTGGGAAAGAATTGCACAGGCCTCGTTAATTCTCAGAGTTTTCTAGGACGGGAGGACTGTGTCCACATTTTATAGGCCCAGAAGTGGGCCAGATCTTAGAGACGGTGGATGCATCCTGGGCAGCCTCGGACACCACCATTCATTCCCCTCCTGGGCTTCCCCCCCAGCCCCCCGGGATGGGGCAGACGCCCCTCCCGTGTGCTCCACTGACCATTTACCCCAGAGCTGCCCATCTGTGTGCCTGCCGTGAGCCTCCAAGGCAGAGTCTCGTCCCGGTCACTGGTTTATTGCCCGGGATCAGGGGGGTGCGTGGCCTGGAGCGATAGCCTTCTGGGTAGGTGATCACGAATGAGTGAGGGTCCGAGATTGTGGGAATTCACCCAGAATCTCTCTGCCTCCTCTTCCCTCTGACACGGTGGAATCCAGCCCTAACTTATAGGGCTGTTTGTGAGAATAAAGTGAAATAATGTTTGTAAAGCACTTGCCACAGGGCCAGCACATTTGGCTACTATAATCGGAGGGCCTACTGGCTCCCCATTACGCGTCCATTGCTGAAGAGTGGCTGGTGTGTAGTAAAAGCACAAGCAGTGTTTGTTGTAAGATGAAAGAGACTCAGGGAGGGGAAACAGGGACGAAGGGAGGGAGGGAGGGAGGGAGGAAGGAGGGAGGAAAGGAGAAAGGGAAGGAGAAAGGAGGGAGGGGGGAGGAAGGAGGGGGGTAGGAAGGAGGGAAGGAGAAGGGAAGGAGGAAGGAAGGGAGGGAGGTAAAGAGGAAGGAAGGGAGGAATATTCCTCTAATGGATGAAGGAAAGAGCCATGTCTCTTACAGACATTAATGAATCCAGCCCCTTCGGTCTTTCCAGAATGCGATATAATCCATTTGTGAGGGTTGTCAGATTTAGCAAATAAAAATACAGAATGCCCAGTTAAATTGGAATCTCAGATAAACAATGAGTAATTTTTTTTTGTTTGTTTAGTAAAAATATGGCCCATGCAATACTTGGGACATGCTTATTCTACAAACTCGTCATTTATCTGAAATTCACATGTAACTGGGCATCTTGTATTTTATTTGGCAAGTTTACATGCTGTTCACCCTGAAAGTGTGTCTTTCTCAAATCGCCCGCAGCAAAGGTGGCTGCTTCTTGGACTCGAATGCATTCTTGCCCCCCCATTTCGGGACGAGGTGTGCGGCTAAACTTGCACGCTGTGTTACACGGAAATGACTGTAATTTCAAGTCTTTAAGCATTTTAGACTCGTTGATTTGCTCTTTGTTTAATTTCTGTTCCTCGAGAGCATGCGGTTTTTAAAGGTATGTACAAATACCGACTGAAATTGTTTTAGAACACTTCTGTCCTAAAACAGGGCTGCACAATGTAATGTTGTCTAATTAATTTTTAACGAAAAGTCGCCTTTCCTATTTGGCCAAACACCGTGCAGGGTTCAAGACCTATCTGAGAAAGGAAAGAAAATTCGGGGCAGAATTTGCATCTTGCGGAGAACACAGACACGGCAAACTCCCAATTCTTCCGTAAACTCTTGACCACGCTTTTCTCAAACATCGTGACATTTGGTACAACTTGTGGTACCACGCATATCAGCTAAAATCAGAGCGCCGGGTAACAGCCATCTCGTTTTGTGATCGTTTAAAAACATCTATGCATAATTCTAAGCATTGGGCAACGTACTGAGTGTTGTTCTAAGAGAGGACATGCCTCCCGAGGTGACCAGAGCATCACAAAGCCATCTCTGCACAAAGTCGGGAGCTACTCCGGCAGATTGTCTTATCTTTAGTATTGACCCAGTCACACCACACACGTACATTCCTACTGCTTTGAACGAGTCTTCAATATTCAAGCTTGGTTTTCTGTCATCCTAGCTCGAAAGCACAGCATCACGGTGTTTATATAAGAACGGAGCTTTGGTTTCATATAGTGATTTACTCTGTAATACGGTGCTTCAAAAGTCCAAAGCCTGCGGAGGGATGAGACAAGAGCTATCCTGTCTTTGTATTTACCTTATTTGTTAAGGGCCTTTCGTGTAGGTTTTTCCAAATGATCAGTTTACTTTTGCTTCCTCAGAACAGACATGCACGATTCCGATTTTGACTAAGGCTTTCTTCTTCTCCCATCTCTCTATTTACATACCGCGATGTTTTGGCAACGATATTAATTTTTTTCCCAAAGAATGATTACAAACCTAACAGGTGGAAAATTGGTCTTTATTGTAGCACAAATAAACATTACCTATTGGTCCTCTTGACCATGGTTTGGACCCTGCCACTATGGGATTGGAAACATCTCTCTTCTCTCTGGGTATTCTGTATATATCCACCTTTTTTTTTTTTTTTTCTTTTTCAAGGACCAGAAAAGTCTAATAGCAAGTTACATAAGATTTAAAATGTTATATAGCAAATAAATAGAATGTCGCCAAGCCCCGAGCTCACTTAGAGACCCAATAGCTGAATTTTGGCTTTTCTTTCAATAGTGTGAGCTGAACAAGTCATGCTTGGAAAGCAAGACACGAATCTGCTGGTAGCACATTTTAATTATCGTGATAAAAACATGCAAACAAAACAATAGTCTTCACTTGCGCCCACGTAGCCATCGGACCTACAGGACGGGTTCCCCTTTATCAGAAGCTCTTAGATCTTCTCACTGAGGGGACAGGCCCAGATTTCCACCCTTTCTTTCATCCTGACCCTCCTCACGCTCGGCAACTCTCCCCACCTGACGTGAGGTGAGCCCAAAGCCGCACCCACATAAATATCCCTCCTTCCGCTTGGGAGGTCTGCCAGTGCTCATACCTTTGTGGCTCCATCTGAAAGTCTCCTATTTAAAAACAAAGGCTCTGACGATGGGGTGGGGGGGGAGGGTGGCGAGGGCGGATACAGTATTATCGGCTGTTCGTATCTTATTGTGAATGAACTGAAGGAACTAAGCTGTCACCTAGCGTGACATTGACTGGACTGGTAAGTGCTGAGGCTGTAAGTCAGGTCGGGTCCCCGTTTGGGGCGCGGCCCGAGGTGGGGGGAACAACTTGAATATGTGTGGAGGTCCTTAGCATGTGGCTGGGGGGGGGGGTCATGCTGAAGGGGAGAGAAAAGGAAGTAGACAAAATACACAAAAGAGAGATGAATGCATAGGGTGAAGACCCAGCCTTGAAAACAGTTGACACGGCCGGTGTGGCAAGACTGCCAAGGCATTTGACCTTGGCCTCTGTCCTCTTTCTTGGAGGTGACATAGACAGTCTGGGCACCAGTGACTATACAAGGCACAGAACTTCTATGATACACGATGCAAATTATCTGGATGCCGCGGGACCCCATGTGCATTGGCAATGGGCGTTCGGAAAGTCCTTTGTTTGTTTAGGTAAAATAAACTCTCGAGGGCATGCAGTGCATCTATCTTTGTTAGGGGTCGACGCTCATATTAGTCTATCCTAAAGAAAACCGAAAGATGAGAGAAGAAAGTAAGCTTCCTCTCTCTTCACCCCAGTGTTCTGCAGTGAATATTTTTCTGCCGTCTGACTACAGGCCAGATGCCCTTTCCTAGCAACCCTAACGGAGGCGATAGACAGAGGGACGGGCGGGGCAGGTATCAGCAGCGATCGCTGAAAGGAAGCTGCCAAAAGCATCGATCGCAAGCAATAATAGCAAAGTCCACGAGCTGAGTAGGAAATCTCTGCACAGCGGCTGCCCCCAGGAACTCCGCAACGCTCATTCGCTTGCTCAGCCTTAACTCACTCCCTACGTCATCAGCATCGCTATGGGAAGGCGAGGGGGTGAGACGGGACCGTGGTGGTGGTGGTGGTGGTGGGGGGGGGGTCTGTACGTATTAATCAAAGTGAGGTGTAGCCTCGGCTGGAGGGCCTTGGGGTCCCTAAGGGGATCACGCCTCGTGAGGCGGTAAAATCTGCACGCGCCAACTCTCTGAACTCGTGTCCGTCTGTTCACCAACTCTAATCTGGAGACATTGGGAGAGCGGCTAGGACTTATCGCGTTCTAGTGTCTCATGCAAGTAAGTCCTACTCCAGCAGGCTCCTGTCCTCTTGGTACCGGGAGGTGTGAGCTGCCTCTAAGCAGACCCATCTCCCAACAAGAAGCTCCTCACAAGGCTACTGTCCCGTCACCTGGGAGCAAACCCATACCTGAAGAGCTATTCCTCGTCCACGTCTGTGACAAACTGAGAGTGGTGTTCGGGTGACTTGGCGTGCGTTTTGCTCAGGTGGAGTTTTACTGCGTGTTTGCTCGCAAATGTCCGACAGCACAACTTACACTTGAACTTAGAGTCTGTGTCCTCTTCGCCAGCTACGGTTTCCGGAGACCTCTGAGCCGACGACACCCGCGAGATCTCTTGCTCTGCCTTGCCTTGCTGTTCTACCGCCATGCGGGTCATGTCCTTCATTTGGAAACCCAGGTGCGACTCCAGGTGGCTGATGTAGGTGGAAGGGGTTCTAAACTGGGAGGCACAGTCACTGCAATAAAAGACGGGGTGTCCTTTGTCCATGTTTTTCAGGAACTTCGTCCCGCCCGTTTTCCGAAGTTGGTACTTGACGTTTGCCAGCCAGTGGCTGATCGTGGTCATCGAGAGCCCCGTGAACTTCGAGATTTGCATTCGCTCTTGAGGGCCCAGGTCGGACAGCAGGTACTTGCCCTCGGACGTCTGGAACAGACTCGAGGCGAACTGCGCTTGTAGGATCAGGAGGTGCTGAGGGTTCCAGTTGGACTGCCGGCCCTTCCTCTTATGCAGGGTCGAGACCTCGCTGGAGACGTCCTCAAAGCGCCTGACATCCATTTCCAGCTTCATGGGGGCGCCCCGCGAGGAAGCGGCGGGCTTTGGGGTGGTGGCCTTGGGGAGGACCTTGACCATGTCGGCGATGTCAGACAGGGCGTGCTTCTGAGGTGGGGACGTACAGGATTGTGCTTGCGAGGACTCGGCTTTCTTGCTCTTGGACTTGGTCAGGTCGATGGGCTGATCGTTGCTCTCGAACAGATAGCGCCTGGACACGCTGGCCGGCCGCGTGGGGGCAGGACTCAAGCCCGGCTTGTCCATGACGCCGAGACTCGACTTGTGGAACATCGACATTGTGCTTGAGCTTGGGCTGGAGCAGGAAGGGGAGCGCAGGGGTTCCGTGGCCTTGCCCAGGTGATTGTTCAGGACGGACTGCAGGGCGCTGAGTGGGTTGATGCATGGCAGGGCCGGGGCACGCGTGGGCAGGGCGCACCCGTTGCTGAGGGAGTGTGCTGGCTCGAGGGGCGGGCGTTTCTCGGGCTCGCCGCCCTCCTCCACCAGCCTGGCCTCCTCCTTCAGGAGACAAGACTCAGCCTTCTTGGACTCGGAAGGGGTTTCGCTCTTGGAGAAAGCATCCCCGTCGCAGTGGCTGAAAGGTGAGGCCTCTTCCTGGGGACTTTCTTTCCCACACTCCTTCGCGACCTCGTCTTTGTCGTCCGGCTCCTTCTTCACTTGAGTGTATGGGGCCAGGTTGGTGGGCACAGAGACCAGCGGCATTACTTTCCACTTTGGGGCAATTGGCCTCAGCTTGTTGGTGAGGTTAGGGCGAATCTGCAGGACCTGGGATCCCATGGGCAGGGCAGGCTTGGCGCCCTCCGACAGCTGATAGGCCGCGTGGATGCTGGGGTACGCGCTCCAGCTGGGAGCCCCGTTCTGGGCTTTGTTGATGGCCGTGGTGACGGTGTTTTCCAACGATTTCAAAATGTCCCCTCCGCCCTTGGAGCCATCTTCCAAATCCTCCTCCCTTAGATACTGATACTTCATTGTAGGGTCTAACGGCTTCTGGAGAGCGTCTTCGTACTCCTCGCTCTTCAGGACTTTCTCGTCCTTGCCGATCTCCTCCGGTTTTTCCTTTTTGCTCTCTCTCTTCGGCTCGGTTGTAGAGGCCGCACGGTCAGAGGCCGAGTCACCTGACGGCCTGGGAGCCAGCGAATCGCTGTTTGGGGCGTCCGACAAAGCCTGCATTTTCTCCACGGCCAGCGGGTCCAACACCAGCTGCTTCCCTTTCTTGGAGGCAGAGCTGGTGACCTTGAGAAAGTGCCCCGTGACCATCATGTGGGTGGTGAGCTGCTGCAGGGTGTCGTGGGAGCTGCCACACTCCATGCACTTGAGGATCTGGGACTTGCAGGCCTCAAACTGCCAGGTGTAGCTGGCGCCATTCTGGTAGCCGTAGCGGTTGTTGGACGACAGCTGCAGGCCGGCCGTCTTCTGAGAGGAGAACGACTCCGCAAATGAGCCCGTGGTCGAGTCGGGGGAGCAAGGTCGGTTGACGTCGAAGACGCGCTTCTTGGCCGGGGTGACCGTTTTCGACGAAATGGTGGGCACTGGCTCCTTCAAAGGCACTTTTTGGTAATGTTTTGTTTTTATCATGTGGACGCTCAAATCTTGGAGGGAGTCGAAGGAGTCGCCACAGAACATGCATTTCAGAACCTTCTGAGCATCCTCCTTGTCCATATCCTGGAAAGCCCGTTTCCGGGGCTTGGAGTAGCCCGTGGGTCTCAGCTTGTCCTTTTTGCGGTTGTCGTCTTGGTAGTGGCCCGTCTCGTTCATGTGCACGGTCAGCTCCACCAGGGTGTCGTAGGCGGCGCTGCACTGCCGGCACCGGAAGCGGCTGGCCCCGGTGAACGCCGACCCGCACATCTTGCCGCTCTGCCGGTACAGCTGCACCGAGCTGAACAGGCTGGGCTTCCCCACGGATCGGGAAGGCAAGTTCTGCTGCAGGCTTTTGGACAGCGCGTCCTGATGCCAGTCGAAGTCGGTCTTGCTGCTGCCGTTGCGCGGGTCACAGGGCCGCCTCTCGCCGCCGGACAGCTTGAAGCCGAGGCCAAGGCCCGACCAGTAGGAGTCGGACAGGATGTTGGCGTAGACGGCGGTCATTTTATCCATGCAGTTGTGGCTTTCGTTGGCAGGCTTGGGGTGAGCGCTGGCTTTCTTGTCCACGGCGTCTCGACCGCAGACGCTCTTGACGTCCGACACCTGATCGCTGGCATCGCTCAGCAGAGACTCGTTCTCCACGTCCTGATTAGACAGGTGGCTTCCCGGAGAGTTCTGGTAGCTGAAGCAGCCTTTCTGCTCGGGGCCCGTTTCTAGCTCCTCGTCTGTCCCCGGGTCATTGCTGCCCTGAAGCGGAGCTACCGAACCACTGTCCTCCTCTTCCTCTTCTTTTATTTCCTCTCCCTCCTTCAGCTGTTCCTCCTGGGCGTAGCCTGCAAGAAAAGTAGAGGAGGATATGAAATAATAGTGGCAGGTCCCGTATTCCATCCCAGTTTCCCCGCTTGGAGCCAGTGCTTCCAATACCGAATCGAAGAGCGAGCGAATCTACGCTTTTAGTAACTGCAAACCACGGACACAGGAGAAAGCCAAATGGTGTCCCGTGTGTGCTATCTAAGGCCTTTTTTTAACTGACAGGAGTCACAGATCTTTTTAAATGCCTAGAGTCCCAAGTTAATAACATTCACGTTTAAGGAATACCTAGCGCTCTGATAGTCGGACCGTGGCTAAATTCATAGGTATGACTTTCAGGAAAGCTGGGCTGGAATTCAACCCTACAAAAACAGATCTTTACGGAGAAGGACGTTGGCTCACGAGAAAACTAGATTTGACCCTTGGCATCTCCGTGGCAAGGTTTACCGAGAGCCTTGGATATGCTGGCATACAATTATCTTAATAAATCCTATTTGAGTGCTTGCACGTAATTGAGATGCACTGCCATTATATTTTTGATAGCCGGTGTCTTTTTGTTATAACTTTTATTTGTAGAGAGTCAGACGGCAGGAAGAGAGATTACGGAGTATCGAATAAAATCTTCCGTCGATAGCTAAAAAATTACGTAAGCTCGGCAAACATAATGATTTTAAAATAATAGCAAATGGTGTTGGAATGGGAGATTTGGGGGCTATCCTATTATTCGCAAACAGGTTCACGAAGACCTTTTCAGACAAGGCTGAAAATGCCCTCTCGATCTTGTGCCTGTAATTTCAAATGCTTTGTGATTTGTGGGTGTCCGTCATGAGATGCCAATTATACGTTTGATTTGTAGATGCAAAATGCTATTGGGGATGCATGCCTTCCCTTCTCGGAGAGGATTTAGGGCCAGTAATTGCATAGGGAAAATGAAGGCATGAGAGAGCGGCACAAGAGAGCGGGTGCAGAGGGAATTAATGGGCAAATATCCATCAACAGAGATGGGGAAAGTGACTATTTATGCCCATGTGTTCATTTCTTTCACCTGGCCTTTTCAGAGCCTCGTGGATAAAATGCAACTAAAGAGGGACCAAAGCAAGGGAGATTCAGTCTTAGATTTGCAAGGCTTGCGTGATCTCAGTGCAGTGTTTTCCTGGTGTGCTCTTCTCTCCCGTCTGAGTGCAGGTGGGTGCCTGGGAGAAACCCTAGGGTGGTGCCATGTTCCCATTCACCAGCGAGCAAGCTGGGAAAAGAGTGATCATGCACGGAGGTCTGTCCCACAGGCAGGCAGAGCGAGTTAGAATAGAAGACAAGGGGGTTTGTTGGGCGTAAGACAGCTCCAGTCAGAAACTCCAAAGGCTCAATTGCTACCTCCTAGGAGCCCTGCTAACCACCGCAAATGCCTTCTTCCATTTTGTCTGATTGCCCACACGATGGAAGAACTATTATTTTTTTTTTTTTTTTTTTTAAATTTTTTTTTTTTTTTTCAACATTTTTTATTTATTTTTGGGACAGAGAGAGACAGAGCATGAACGGGGGAGGGGCAGAGAGAGAGGGAGACACAGAATCGGAAACAGGCTCCAGGCTCCGAGCCATCGGCCCAGAGCCTGACGCGGGGCTCGAACTCACGGACCGCGAGATCGTGACCTGGCTGAAGTCGGACGCTTAACCGACTGCGCCACCCAGGCGCCCCTGGAAGAACTATTATTATTTTCACTTCACGGATGGGGAAAACTCAGGCTCTAAGGTTAAGAAATTTGCCCAAGGCCACCCAGTTAGTATGGCGGCGTCACAACATGCCTGTTTGATGAGAGAGTCCGTGGGTCTAACCACTACGCTCCACTCTCTATGACCAACCTAAAGGATAAGAAAACTTTGCGGAGACCCAAAGGTTAAAGGTTAAGCAGTGGCATTTTATGAAAATGTCACTAAGTAGGTAATCACTTGGGAGGGGGAGAAATGCTGGAGACAAGAACCCACGATTTAAAGGACATGGCACCATAAAACAAGATGCAATGTAAAAACTGGGTTTCGCCATGAGCTTGGCGGTTGTGTTCATTCTAGATTTGACCATTATTGTCACTGTTGTTCTGTTTCTGCTCTTCTAGCAAGCTGACCAGTGGGGTTTTCATTAAACTAGTGTTGCTGGTCTCCGGTTCCATAAATTGGTTTGATGAAAACAGAAGGTACTCAGTCTAGTTGAGCAGCCATTAGTAAGTGGTCATTCCTTGCAAGAAAACCTAGCTTAAAAGAACTGAATGACTAAATTAGACCACCCCCACCCCCACCCCCACCCCCATCCCCACTGCATTTTCTTTTTCCTGGACTAATTTGTATGTTTGCAAATCAGTATTTGGTATGTGAGTCATATCATTAAGCTCAAGGAGAAAGCCTGTTATAAAATGAATAAATGAGTTGCTACAGAGCCAAAATACTCCAAAGCAACAGGCAAATTTTATCAATCAAACAGGGTCACTTTTGAGAATTAAAAGGGCTTTATTGCTCAAAATCTGGGACGACACTCATTAGCCAGAGCTGTTCCAGGCCAACTGAGACATACAGTTACATATCTATGAGCTATACAACCATAGCAACACACATACACACACACACACACACACACACACACACACACACCTACACCCACAGACCAGTGGAAAAAAAATCTAGGAGGAAAAAAGAGGTTTCTGCCACCACAACTGATTAAGAGTGTGGCCAGGCCAGGTTTTACTCGGCTCACCATTTTCGGTGTGTAGCACAGGGCCTGGCATTTGGTTGGAAGCAATTCATGTTACTGTGTGTGTGTGTGTGTGTGTGTGTGTGTTGATGAAATATACAAACGTGTGTGTGCACACAGGTGTGCACATGCATGCACCAACCCCCGCCCCATTATCGGCCCGGCCGATAGAGTCATTTTCACACAGGAGAAAATAAGTGTTTTTGGCTTTTTTTCCCTGCTGACATCTGGAAGCTGTGCTTTCCGGACCAGCCCAGCTTCACAGTCTACTTTGTCCTTCTAAATGGATTCCCCAGAAGAAATGTCAGAGACAGCAAATGCCTCCCCCACAATACAGATAAAATTTTCTGCTTAATTAGGCATTGACATGTTTACTATAACCTTTACAGAAGAGTAACTCATGCTGAGAGACCCTTTTTGTCTGTTTTCTCCTGCAGGACAGACTAAATCTCACGCACCCGATAAGGTAACACATTGAAAGGCTTCATAAAAAAAAAAGGGCCAAAGCGTCCGTCGAAGTGAATGTATTTTAACGACGGATGAGGGTTCCGAGGAGTTTCTAAAAACACGTTTTGATATCATATCACACATTTAAAACCGTTTACTTGACTTAAGTGATTTTGTTTGCCACCGGCGGCTGATGAGAGAGAGGAAAGACAGCCAGAATATGGGTGATCTGGGTGTGTAATGAGTAGCTGTCTCCCTCTCTCTCGATGATTTGTTTAATAAGATCGCACCATGTGTAAATCTTGGTAAAGTGGATGAGTGGCAAGTTGATTCTTAGGAATACTCATTTAACAAAAGAAACTGGATCACCATTATGCCAAGGCACAATAAAAAGAACTGTTCTCTGTGGAACCTCCTTGCCGCTTTCAGGTTGAAGATCAAATTCTGTGGTGGCAAACACCCCCCGTTCCAACCTCAGTTTCTAATCTCATCCCTTGCCAGAGGCATAACAGCCTACTTGTTCCTTCCTGACTTTGCCAATCCTTTCTGTGACTTGGCTCCTTGCAGTTGTAGACCTCTCTGCTCCAGAGAGTTCTTCCTCCAGACCTTCACATGGTGGTCCCTTTTCGTCCTTCAGGTCTCAGTTTCTGGGACTCCTTCTCCAGAAGGCTGTCCCGCCCCGTCTCCCCTTCTCTGTGTAACCCCAGGCCACACCCACCTACTTCTTGAGATCCCTGTAGTACCTACCACACTCTGAGATCATCTTGTTTTCCTACTGGCTGATTGTCCCCTCCGTCTAAATATAAAGATGAAATGCTTGTCCCCATGGAGACCTTGCTTTCCCCAACGCTCAGATTGAAGCCTGGCATGGAACGGTGTCCAAAAATTTATCTGAGCACACGAATGCGTAGATCATACAACTTAAAGGGATTATTCCGGTTGCAAACTCTGTCTCCACATCTTGACGGTGCAATTGGAAGCTATGATGGGTAAAGCTCCCTCCCCTAACCTCTAGTATAGATCAGATGTGAACTATGACCACCCTGACCCGCTCCTCTCAATGGGGTCATCTTTTCAGACCAACACAGCCACCAATGTTCTTGTCGCCAGAAATCCCTGAGCTGTGAATTTAAACTTTTAAGTAGGAAGACTGAAAATAAGCATCAAGACTGCAAAGTGTCAGAAAATTCATCCATAATGTGAGCAGACTTCTATTCAAAAGAGACTCACACATGGGAACTTAGAAAGTACGGACTAATTTTTCCATGAAGATAGTCTATCAGCTGTTCCAGGATACAGGTTCCACAAATAGGAGGGTGGTCTTTCCCTGAATTCTTGATTTTACTAAGGAGAAATGGGAGTGCCTTGGTGGCTCTGTCGGTTAAACATCTGACTCTTGACTTGAGTTCAGGTAATGATCTCGCGGTTTGTGAGATCAAGCCCTGCATCCGACTCTGCGCTGACAGTGCCGAATCTGCTTGGGACTCTCTCTCTCCCTCTCTCTCTGCCCCTCCTCTCTCTCTCTCAAAATACATAAATAAACCTTAAAAAAAAAAACAACAAAGGAGAAATGTCCCTGGAGAAATATATTTTATATGCTATGAACTTTTTACCCTATTATGTATGTCAGTAAAATTCAGAAATAAACTCTTAAATTTTAGAAATTTCCTCTTATAGCAAAGGTTAAAAAACAAAAGAGATATTTTTTTTTAAATTGCCACCTGAATTGTTTCAAAAATGTCTGTTCAGAATGATTTACATGAAATTGTGCAAAATAATTCATGGGTTGCATGATGTTAGATAGCAAATTTTTTTTTTTTGCCAGGCAAACATTTTTGTAGTTGCCTTGAAAATCCACAATAGAGTGTTTACTATAAAAACACTGGCAGTTTTTAAAGTGGCAGTAGAGGTGGGACAGTTATAACCCGAGAAGAATATAAAATTCAAGAAGGCTGATTTTCAAAAACTAAACCAGAATTCAACCAAGACCTCATTTAAAAACATATCCAGTGGTGACAGGATCATTTTCGCCAATCTACCCCACTAAATGACAGTTTAAAATCACACAAAGATTCCACAGTGTGCAGGGCAGACATAAATGAAGGGATCGCAAGAATTGCTCGCCGTGTACCCAGTAGGTACGCTAAATGATGACACAGAGGAAGGTCTCCCTGTCACGAGTCTCTAGTGTTTTGGTGACTGTGGTCTAGAAATCTGTTAATATGTATATTATTATTGGCACTAATTGGCACTCTCGTTGGCAGGCTGAGTAAAGAGATAAGAGGACCTCGTTCAAGGAGACTGCGTGCCTCCCGATGGTGGCCAGGCCCTGAGCGAAGGCCGGTCGGACGGCTGTGCAGAGGAGATCCGAAGCTTTGTGTTTCAGGATGTTGGGCTGGGGGGCCGTGGGATCTCTGACGCTGTTCCGGAGCACAGACGTCAAACTTTCTGAGAATCTGGGTACCACGAGCCAAGCCTCGGTCTCCCTGCAGCCTGGGCTCATCATCTAAGCGCATGCACCTTTCTAAACAGGAAAGTTGTCAACAGGCAAAGTCAAATTCACGACATACGGATTTTTATCCCCACCACACTACGCATGACTCATTAACATGATTGTAGGCACAGGTCAAGAGAGAAGGGCTCATTCCCTCTGTCTGAATGTCAGAACCAAACAAATAGAAATCCCTGTTTATTTTATTTTTATTAAATTGTTTTTCTTTAATGTTTATTTATTTTTGAGAGACACAGAGAGAGAGACAGAGTCTGAGCAGGAGAGGGGCTGAGAGAGAGGTAGGCACAGAATTCGAAGTAGGTTCCAGACTTTGAGCTGTCAGCACAGAGCCTGAGGTGGGGCTCGAGCTCACGGACTGTGAGATCATGACCTGAGCTGAAGTTGGACGCTTAGCTGACGGAGCTACCCAGGCACCCCAGAAATCCCTGTTTAGAGCTGGGCTGGGGGCAGCAGCAGGGGGACTTCTCCTGAGCCCATAAGTTCTCTCTAGAGATGGACCGAGAGCTTTCGGAAGGTCATCAAGAACAACAGCATCTCTTTTATAAACACCTCCTGCACACCATTCAGTCAATGGGAACATTTTACTTGCGTGATGCGATGCACATCAGGTGGGGTCCGTGTGGAACCAGAAACCGTCCATTTAGTTAACACGCTCTTGTTGTGGGCACTTTCTTGAGTCATCCTCCTAGCACTTTGGACCATGAAGCTGCTTTCTAATCATGCTCTGCGTCTTTCTCCACATCTTCACCGTCAGCAAAAACAGGACTGAGCGGATTTGTACCAGTGGAAGGGGATGCACCGTCATCCCTTGGTGGTTCCTCTGTTTATTTGTTTAATCAAGAAATATTTATTCTGCATCTACTGCATGCAAGGTAGCTCAGTCAAACTTCCCTGGAACGTCCATCACGGTGGTTCTCCAAAGGCCAAGGAGAGTAGACAGAGGAGTTATGGAGAGAGGTTAGACACCGCGGTTGGGGAGAAAGACGTCACGGGAAGGCCATGCATTACTGGAGGTGGGAAGGTAATTCAAGTGGGCAAAGTAGGCCAGAGGGAAGAAAAACAATCCTCCATTGCAAAGGTAAGTAGTGTGCTCACTCAGTTAGATAGAGAGATCCGGAGGAGCCGTGGGCGGTGGAAAGCTTATCCCACAGTAAAGAATCCAGCAGCTATGAAAGGACTGGCCATGGGGGGGCTTAGGGTTGCCAGGTATTTCGGTTGGCCACACGGGGTAGATGAAACCAAATATGTCTGGGACCCATCCATTTGCAACCTCTGAGTCCAGGAAGCCAGGGGAGGCAAAGAGTTTGAAGATCTGGCATGTTCTGCTGGTGCTTTCACCTACCAGTTCTTTGACCCTGATTCCTTATCGGTGAGTAGGTGTGACAATCCCAAGCCTGCCTACCTCCCTGGGACAGAGAAGGAAATGGAAGAGAAAGTGACTCGTGAACCCTCCCTACTCAAAGATTCGTCTTTGGAGCGGCAGCAACCGCAGCTCGGAATTTGTTAGAAATGCGGACTCTCAACCCCAGCCCAGGCCTAGGGAAGAGGAATCGCTTCACAAGATTCCCGGGGGATTCCTATGTTCAACGATGGTGGAGAAGTCTTGTGGTGAACTGCAAAACTATTAGCTGGTAGCAAGGTATGTAGCAATCTGCCTCTCTCTGCCTGTGTTCCTCCTGGCGTGTGGGTACAGGCTTTGTGAAAAGAGAATATACGTCTTTGAGAGGCCCAGCCCCTTTCCTCTCCAAGGACCAAAAGATGAAATGCCTGACGCTTAGACCATTGCTCCCAGTTGACGCTGGGAAGCACTGAGCGAGAGAAAAATACAAGTCACTGATTGAAGGACTGACCAGTTAAGGAAGAGATAGGATGGTCCACTGGCCATGAGACCAGGCAGGTCTCAGTTCCAACCTGCCACTTACTCTTAATGTGATCTTGGGAAAGCTGCTGAAATGTTCAGGGGATCAGTCCTCATCTACAAATGGGAATCATTACAGCGTCTACTTCATAGGAAAGATAGGAGCGTCAAACATGATAAAGTATGGAAAACACCAAGGCGAGAGGACAACCTCCCAACTTCCTGGGCCTGTTCTAGGCATTTCATAAATACCTCACATCCTGACCTCCCACCTGAACCCACAGACGGCTGACATCAGTTGGTTTTGGCACCTTTTTCTTCCTAGATCCTATTCTGAGCCAACAGCTTTTAGATGATATTTGCATGAGATATGAACCAGCTTTGCATGTGTCATGCATAAGAAAAGAGCTTCCTCCAGCTTGGGGTTTGTTACTTAACATTAAATCATTCCTACAAGGAGCCTGTGGTATGTGTGCTGGGAACTTCCGTAGAAGTGATGTGCAAACATTGAATAGCGAGTTATTAGGTCATTACCCGTAATGATCATGTCTGCAGTCCTCAAGAAATAAAGCAACCCACCAGCCAAGGGGAAAGGTCTTTGTCGGATGCCTTGGGCTTTGCACTGAAGAGAAATGACTAATGCTCAAAGCAGAAGGTCTAGAAAAATGCTCTGTATTTAGCTACCTAGAGTATCAGTTCAGCGTACAGTATTATTGGGAAACATCCTGGTGACAATTTTAAAAAGCAGAAGGAGAAAATATTCATGGAGGAGGGTTAGAAAGGGGGTTAGTTCATCAGCTTTCTGGTAGTTCCAGTTTAGAAGTCATTATCCTTATATTAGTTTCACACCAAGAGAGCCATAAATCAGGAGGAGGGGATAAAACAAAGTGAAATGAGACAGGGACAAAGAAACTACACAATAGGACTGAGGCTTTCCTATCAAATTAAGATTTTCAGGCTTTGGCTTTTCAAGTGGTAGCAATCATTTTCGGAAAAATGCGCATCCTGATTTTCTATACATTTTCCTCACACAGGGACATAGAAACACACTCACACATACACAGTTCTTTCCAAGACCGGAAATTTTGGAGTGCTTTTTTTCTCCCCCCGTCAAGAAAAAGGACAGTGAATCATTGTCTAGAACGACCTTCAGAAAGTATATGAAGCTGAAGCACCATCTGTATTGTTTTAGACATATATTCCCATTTTACTCGAAATAACATCATTAGCACGACCATCCCACGGAGTGAGAAGGTGATCTTGTTCCCTTCTTGCCTGGCCTGAAGTCAAACATCTTTTCTTTTCTTTTTTTTTTCTTTCTTCTTTTTTGGCAAATGCTGCTGCTTTCTCTGAAATATTTCATGCAGATAATGGATAATGACCACTTCTCATTGCGTTTTCTCGAAGACGTCTAACTGCATTAGCCAAGAATGGAGAAATTTTAACCTGCTTCTTTTGCTAAGTTCATAGCTGTGACCACTTGCCATTAAGAAAGAGAAAGAAGAAAGAGAAAGAAAGAAAGAAAGAAAGAAAGAAAGAAAGAAAGAAAGAAAGAAAGAAAAAGAAAGAAAGAAAGAAAGGAGAAAGGGAGGAAGGAGGGACCTCAGAGAATCTAAATTTGTACTCTCAGAAAGCGATCTGGCCTTTGCTTTCCTGGTGAAGAGTCTTTACTTTCTCTAGAATCACAGAAATCTGAGGTGGAAAGACCTCTTGTATCTTATGGCCAATTCAACATTAGCCAGGGAAGGGTTTCCTTGTCCTGGTGTTATTCAGTTCTATGACTAATGGCTCAAACATTGGACCTTCCAACTCTTCATGTTGGATTCCCCACCAATATGATTGTTATGGCCAGTGTGGCTATAAGCACCACTATTCCTTGCCATCTTCCCCCTAGGAGCAGAGCTGGGTTTCTACCATGATACGATTGGATCAAATCTAGGGATTGCAGAAAGCTTTTAGTTCAAGCTTTCATGATACACTTTTGCCACTTTATTAACACTTCAGTCAAGTAACCCTTCAACATATGCTTGAACATCCTCAATAATGGAGAACTCCCAGCTTTGAGGCATCCTACTCTCTATTAAAAAAAGTACTGATAGCTAACATCTATTGAGAACAAACGTACACATAAAAGCCAGTGGACTAATTTTTTATATGTGTTATGTTATTTGCTCCCCACAATAACACTATTCGTCTTTCAAATTCCATCTTAACAGGTGATGACATTGAATTGTAAAGAATGTTAATTACATCTCCAGAGTCACAGAGCTGAATTGGGACTTGAATTTGGATCTGTCGAGCTCTACAGTCTTTGCTGGATTCTTCTTTTTCCCTCACTCTCTGTATCTAATTTGTCAGTCAGAGATATTAATTTTATTTCCAGAATAAATCTAAACTCTTCTTGCTGTCATCCACCGCCAGGCCACTGCCTTGGGCCAGGCTGCCATCATTTCTTCCCTGGTAGATGTGGTGGCCTCTTCAATTGGTGGCCACTCTTGCCCTCCTACAGTCCATCAACTTGTGCAGCAGTGATGGGGACCTGCTAAATGGAGACCCAGCTTCCTCTGTGCAACCCTCTCAATAGCCTTCCTTGGCCCATAGGCTCATGCTCCCTAATGCAGCCTGCAGCTCTGAGATGACCTGTCCTCTTTCCATTTCACATCCCTCTCATCAGTGTCCCCTCGGTGATGTCAAAAGCCAAAATTCTCCCACCTATTCCCTAACTCACCAAATTCTTTTCTCCCTTAAGGCCTTTGAAATTCTGCTTCTCCTTCATGGAATGTCTCCCCCTTTTCTTACGTCTGATTCTTTCTCAGTCTTCTAGTGTCAGCTCAAAGGCCTGTCTTCAGAGGGGTCATCTCTGATCACGGTAACTGCCACGCACTCCCCCCAAATCCCCAATTGCCAGTTATTTCCTATCTCAGCCCCCTCATTTTTCTTGTGCAGTTCTTATCCCAACTTTCAGCCGTTTTATTCCCCTATTCACTTGGTTGTTTGGCTTCACAAAGGGCAAACGCCCCTCCCAGGGCAGGCTGAGTCCACCTTCACCTCTGTACTCCATTGCTATCCAGGGCCTAACTTGTTGAATATAGGAAGAAATAAATGAATGACTGGGTTGAGAAATGAATGAGTGAGTGATTGCATCAGTAAAGCACAGTCTTCTCTAGCTGACAAACTTAGATTTCATTCTATGGTCCCAACACCCTTTCAAACCATAGAGAACACCAAGAAGACTTTTTAAAAGGATATCCCTTTGGATGGTTGAGGTTCCACACGGGGTGGGCTGGTCCTCCTGGGAGGCAGAGGAGGCCAGGGACAGATGGGGGTGTGGATTCAGGGGCACTGGAAAGACTCTTTCCTCCTCAACTCTGAAGGCTTTTATACTCTACTTCATGCCTCAAACCCTGCAATTTGCCTCTTGTTGATTTGGCATGAGGCAAGCCAAGAATTCATCCCCTGTAAAAATATGAAGACTTATTCTCTTATCTCACCTTCACACCTTAGGGTGAATGGATTTATCAGATCATTTCCTGGTAGCTGGTTTCTGTAGAAGAACATGTGGCCCTAGGAGCCAACGGGGCATCATCATACTCTAACCCAGGGGTTCTCAACCTGGAGCAAGTTCAAATGCACCCAAAGGGACATCTGGCAATGTCTGGAGACATCTTTGGTTGCTAAAACTGGAGAGGAGGTTCTATTGACAACGAGTGGGTAGAGAGGCCAGGGATGCTGCTAAACACCCTACAGTGCACATGACAGTCCCCAAGAACAAAGAATTATTTAGCCCCACATGTCAATAGTTTAAAAATGTTGCAAAGTCAAGGTCAGCTGTAGCTTCAGGACTTGGTGGTAAGGAAGGGGGTTACTCGTCCTCTCTCTCTAGTTGTCAGTGAAACAGAGGGCTCCCTGGAGGAGGACACTGTGTCATTGAAGGAGAACCAGAAGGCAAAGGGAGTGCACCACCTTCATTGGGGATGTAACATGGAATTGAAGAGCACAATGTCTTCCTGGGTTCAAATCTCACCTCTGCCACATCTTCTATTGTCATTTTGAGCAAACTAACCACCTCTGTGGGTCTCAATCTCTTCATCTCTAAATTGGAGATAATAGTTATACCCACCGCAAAGATGACTAGGAGATTTGAGATAATTGGAAAGACCTCAGAATGCCTGGTAATAGGAAGTATTCGATATATTCCCCCTCTCATTATTATAAGAACAAAGACTTAGCCATGAAGAGGAACACTATGGGGCCGGATTTCTCAGGACTGTATTTATTCTTTCAAGCGTTGGCTGAAAAAAAAATATCCATAAAGTTCTTAGCATTATTTTCAATCAATTCCTTCTGGATTCATTTAAATCCCCTTATCAGATTGAGTATTTTTATGCTACAAGAAACAAACAAACAAACAAGTTAATGATGAAAGGGATTAGCATCTCTAAATAACTCCGGTAACTCTGTCAAATAAATCTTGACCTATTTCAGTTCTTAATTAACTAGGTTAGCTTTTAAATGAGGCAACTTGTATAAAACAGCCAGTCAGATCTGGGGCCAAATCCCCACTGGACAGTTGGATGAAGCAGTTCTTGGAAATGACCCAGTTTCTGGGAGATACAGAGGTCTTCGATCTTTTTGAGTCGACAGTTTGAATAATCTAATAGAAAATTGTCTAGGGTTTTCTGACCCTTTGATTTCAGGTGAGGGTTGGTTTAAGAATGGCCTTTTTAAGACTTGTCATCTTTTCTGGGTCTCTACCTATAAAGGAGATAGGCAAATAGGAAAAGTCTTGAGGTTACTATATCAGCACCACCCACGTAGTACTAAATTAGTCATTGTCCCAGGAGTGGGCAGTGGGAGAAGACAACACTATCCGGTGATCTAATATCCTCCAATGGTGAACACTGATAGATGGCTACAGATAATACAGCCACTATCTTGTCATTGGTATTTTCTGTTTTATGTATTTTCCTCTACTTTCTATATCTTCTGATGTTGGTTCTCAGTCAGCGCCTGAACCACTCTCATGTAAGTGGAATTTTCCAAAAAATAATAATACATGTGCTTCCCCCCCCCCCCCCCCCAATAACAAAAAGGCAGTGTTCAGCGAATTGGTTAGTTCATTTGATTTGGGGTGTCAAAGATAATTTTTTAAAAATTGTTTTGCAATGTTCTATTATTTATTTTTGAGGGGGGGGAGGGGCAGAGAGAGAGAGAGGGAGACACAGAATCCAAAGCAGCTCCAGGCTCTGAGCCATCAGCACAGAGCCCGACGCGGGGCTCGAATTCACAAGCTGCGTGATCATGACCTGAGCTCAAGTCGGACGCTTAACCGACGGAGCCACCCAGGTGCCCCCTAAAGGTAATTTTTCTTTACCTGGAGAAATTACAAGAAAAAAACCCAGAACTTTCTGAGCTGGGGAAGGATGTTTAAACATGAGTTGAATCATTGGAAAAGCATCTTATATGCAGTCTCTAACATCTTCGAATAGCTATTGGGAGATAGAAGGCAAATTAGCAGTTACACCTTAGACTTTCAAAGAGGACATTGGTGGGTTTCCAGATCTTGTCAATTGTTTGTTACTCACAGGCATTTAAAAATGAACGTGGCCAATTCTTGGACAGTGCTGAAAAGACCACCAGCATTCCAGGATACATTATAGTAAGCAATGCGGTTGCTCCCCAATCTATGACGTATGGGTGTGATTGGTGGCACCCAGGTCTGTTGGGGCTCAAATTTGTCTCACCTAATCACATTGCAATAGTGGCTTATCTATGGGATTAGGCCTCAGCTAGGCCAACAGGTGATCAGCACTCTCCGTTTGATTTGGTGATTAAGAAAGTAAGGGTCTCTCCCTTGGCTTTTCTTGTTCTTCTGCATGAATATATAATCTTACAAGTTGCTAATAGCAATTTCACTGCCATGAGGGAAGTTAGCCTAAGGACTAAGCTAGCATATACAAGAGCAGAGAGCCAAGAAAGTTACAACCAATTGGAGGGGGAACCTTGATCAAACTCTACCAGAAGGCTTACTGTCTTTGTACTTTGAAATTTCAGGAGCAAATAATCCTCTTTACCGCTTAAGGTATTTGGGGTGAGTTACTTGCAACCAAGAGCTTCATGGTATAGCTATTAATCTGTACACCTTTCATAGTTTGGCTGCAGGTATTACTTTATAGATAACATTTTTACCAAGAAAGGTACATTCACCTTGCCATGTCCTACATTGCCTTATTCCTTGGTATGTATATCCTTTCGCCCTTAACAATTATGACCTTTTGTTTGTTTGTTTGACAAAGTATAAGGTAATCCTGTCCATTAATTATCTATGATGACAAGAAGGTCAATACCACAAAATTTGGGATTCCTGTTCGTAGGCAAGCACTCAGTCCGTTGTTAGTTACACATGGACGATTCTGAATTCTGAACCCATCTATATGCCATCTCTGCCCTGAGCTCGTTTCCAAGCTCCCCGAGGACAATTCTCCCTTTTTTCCTGTGATCCATAGGACTTTACCCATAACTCTTAGCAGACCCATCAAATTGTGACTCTTGAGCTCACCTCCCAGAAAGTAAACTCCTTAAGAGCAAGGAAGTTATGTGTGTCTGTCTTCGCACACCCAGCACTGGGAGTTTTTGGCACATGATAAGGGTGCCATAAATGCTCTTTTCTCTCCTTGTCTATTTTGTGTTCTACAGCTTTACACATGGTCTTATACATAGTCAGTGCTTCAGAATGTTGCTTAAATACAACAGCAGAGACAGTGTTTACCCAAGGAGGGTCCCAGCCCCCAAGTGTACCCTGAATTAGAGACACACATGGCCTCCCACCAATCTTTCTGGTGGTACCCAATACATTTTTTGCGACTCGGCTCCGGGTGATTTGGCCCCCTAGGGACATTTGGCAATGTCTGGAGATATTTTGGTTGTCATAACTATGGAGGGGAGTGGGTGTGCTACTGGCATCTGGTGGGTGGAGACCAGAGATACTGTTAAATGTTCCACAATGCATAGAGCAACCCCCCCCCCCCCCGCCACCCAACAAAGAATGATCTGGTCCATATGCCAGGACTGTCGAGACTGAGAGACTCTGAATTGAAAATCTTTCTCTCCAATTGGAACATGAGCCCCACGAATGTGGGGGCTTATCCATTTCATTCATTCCTACATTCCCAGTACCAGTCACAGTTCTTGAGGTGACTGTTTTCTGCTTTTGCCAGAACACCCTCCACCCCTCACTGTGGGCCATTTTGGTGGGGTGCTCTGTCCCCATCCATTTTCCCTCTGCCTTTGCAATTTGGGTGTGTTAATAATTGAAATCATCTCTTTTCATGTTAAATTAGGTAGCGTAATTGATTTTTATTTTGTTAAGGCATAAGATCAATTTGGGACTGATGTAGTTATAACATTGTCAGAGCCAGGCTCTATAAATCCACTCCCTTCAAGGCACATTGGGAAGGAGCCAGCAGGACACAGATTTTGGTCTTTGGGAGATTAATTTAATGAACCTCCATTGCACCTGGACCCTTTTCCTTTAAGAACGATCCAGATAGCATATGTATATGTTTAAATGTCTGGTATTTTGTTTAAAGAGCAGTGAGGTAGGACAAAAACATAAGAACTTTCTCTTTCCTCTTTTTTTTTTGAAATATGGGCACACTATCCCAGTGTGGCCAGTCAGACTGTTGCCCCATAGAATTCAAATTCTGAACCCGCGGCTCAAGCACGGAAAATGGTTGGAGTGGGTCCATCCTAACAAGAACATCATGAAGAGATCTCCTTTGATTTTGTCCCCTTCACCTTCAGAGCCACACTGACTTCTTCCCTTTCAGCACTCTGGTTCCATGCTCCTTCTAGCACACTGCTGGTCTTGACTGAAGCTAGCCAGAGGTAATGTTTGTTGCTCATAACCAAAGACACCACTGGCTAACAGATGATGCACAATACATACTTTGAGTAAAAGAATGGATTTGTTCTAACTCTAACAAAGTGGCTTCTTTGCATGTTAGAATAAAGCAAGCTCAAGTGTGTGGTGCCACTGCTTGGTATTCATTCATTAGAGGGTAGTTTAAATGTTCATAGACAAATGGACGTACCATAAAGCAATGCTAATAAGAACACCTTATTTCCGGAAACCGGAAATCTCCCTCCAAAGCCAGACTCCTGTCCATCCAGATGTACCTCTGTCCATAGATCCTGGCTGTATGCATCGGTCTGCCTTGAAAATGCTTTTTAGAAACATATCATCCCCAATGACTTGAATGTACCTGTCTAGAGTATGTTTCCAGCGCTCATAGTCTATTGTGTCAATAATCTGCATATTTAAGAGTCCCCACATGCTCATTGAGACGATAGATGGGGCTAGTACAGTCTACTGGGTCAAAAATCTGCTTTAAATAGTCTATATACACAGTCGGTTGAGTAAATAACAGCATTTTCAAAAAGCCCCTAAATATATAATAACATGATAAATCGCATCAGCTCCTAAAGATGGAGCCTCGCTACCGCTGATCAGGAAAATGATGTGTGCTTTAACAAGCCACTTACAAATGATCTCATCTCTTCCAGCCATGGGAGCATTATCTTTCCCTCTGCTCTATTTTTCATATGTAGAGGAAAGGCACCCAAACACACACACACACGCACACCCACACGTGCACACACAAAGACAGGCATATATGTATGCTCGATATCATCTTGCACAAACCAACTGGGCTTCAGCCGGTTGTCCAGATGTAGGGAGGCAAGCCCCCAGAGCAAGGTTCTTCTCACTTTGGTCTGGAGGGTTCTCCCTCGCTCGGCTGGGTGCCATCCAGAGTTAGGAGGGGATCCAAGCGCATGAAAACAGTTCTGCTAAAATCAACCAGGGGCGTTACTTTTGGGACCTGCATCTGACCTCCTTTTGCTGTAAAGGTGACTTACTCCCTATCACTTCGTTAGAACCCTGTTTGCTTAAAAACAGCTTCTATCTGTACAGTATTCTAATAGCTGCCACTTACTTGGTGCTTTACAGCTGTCTTTTTGTTTTTGTTTTTGTTTTGGCTTCCAACACTCCAATGGTGGGGATGATATTACTGGTTCCAGTTTTAAAGATGGAGGAATTTTGGGAATGCAAGCTGGAGCAGCCACTCTGGAACACAGTATGGAGGTTCCTCAAAAAACTAAAAATAGAACCACCCTACGACCCAGAAATTGCACTACTAGGCATTTATCCACGGGATACAGGGGTGCTGTTTCAAAGGGACACACGCACCCCCATGTTTATAGCAGCACGATCAACAGTAGCCAAAGTATGGAAAGAGCCCAAATGGCCATCGATGGATGAACGGATAAAGAAGATGTGGTATATATATCCAATGGAGTATTCCTTGGCAATCAAAAAGAATGAGATCTGGCCATTTGCAACTACATGGAAGGAACTGGAGAGTATTAGGCTAAGTGAAATTAGTCAGTGAAAAATCATATGACTTCACTCATATGAGGACTTTAAGAGACAAAACAGATCAACATAAGGGAAGGGAAACAAAAATAATATAAAAACAGGGAGGGGGACAAAACAGAAGAGTCATAAATATGGAGAGCAAACTGAGGGTTACTGGAGGGGATGTGGGGGGGGGGATGGGCTAAATGGGAAACACTAAGGAATCTACTCCTGAAATCATTGTTGCACTCGATGCTAACTAACTTGGATGTGAATTTTAAAAAATAAAAAATAAAATAAACTCAGAAAAAAAATTGAGTTCTGTTCAGATGAACATAAGGGAAGGGAAGCAAAAATATAAAAACAGGGAGGGGGACAAAACATAAGAGACTCTTAAATATGGGAAACAAACAGAGGGTTACAGGAGGGGTTGTGGGGGGGGGATGGGAGGGGAGGATGGGGAAGGGGCACTAAGGAATCTACTCCTGAAAACATTGTGGCACTATATGGTAACTAACTTGGATGTAAATTAAAAAAAAAAAAGTTCTGTTCTTGCTCAGTAGACAGAATTTCTTATTGAGTGTGGTTAAAAACGTAATAATATAGGTAATTAAAAAGAAAGAAAAAGAAAGAAAGAAAGAAAGAAAGAAAGAAAGAAAGAAAGAAAGAAAGAAAGAAAGAAAGGAAGATGGGGGAATTTAAGCTTTGGGGAGTCGAACAACTTGCCTAAGATCACACAGACAGAGATGGGTAGACCTGGGCTTTGAAGAAAGCTTAAGGCGGCTCGGGAGCCAATGCCCTCTCGTGGCTGTGTGTGCTGTTCTTGGCCGTGCCCTGCTCTGGTCTGGTGTGCTTCGTGCTGGCGTGGGTGCTTCTACTCGTTCCTCAGTGGACCTTGCATTTTGCAGAACCTTGCATGCATGTTACGGTGTTTGTGGGGGAAACTAGGTTAGGGCAGGCCACTTGAAAACTAAGCAAATAGGCGTCCAGAACGTAACGGAACGAGAGCAAACATAATAAAAATATGGGTCTAGTTAAAAACACTTGTTAAATTCATTATATTAATGGAATGCAGTAGCCCATAAAGGACTTTGCCTTGTAACTACAGAAGCGACAGCAGTTGGGTAGAAAGGACTCTTTGGGGGCAGTGAGACTGTGGGATTAGAGACAGGTCACATGAAAATGGTCAGGGAGAGGTGATGATTAGACTTTCGAGGCCGACCGTCTGAGCAGGAAGTCAATGGGCCCTCTAGGAACTGACTGCCTTTTCTGTGGCTTCCTGCATTCAACTTTCTATTTGGCTGCTGTTATTCAGGGGTGCTGAATAATAACGTGTGAGGACAAAAACCACAGGTGAATCAATGTGACGTCCTCATTATATTCGTGTCATTGACCGATTTGCCAATCAGGAATGAGCTCATCCGCTTTACAGAAATATGAGGTGCCATGGAACAGACGTTATTTTATCTTTCACCCTTAAAGACCTTTCATGGTGAGCAGACTCAGTTGCTAAAATCCTGGGTGCCTCACCAATAAAACCTTAACATTGAATTAATTACTCGAGCAAACCAACTTGAAATAAAGATGGCAAATCTCAATATCTTCCAGACTACAGAATTGGCACCTTACGAAATCTCCTGTTCTCGGGGAGACATACGAGAGCTTCCCCTTTACTTCTTTGAGTGCCTACTGTATGCCTGACGGTATGCACTTTATTTCTGGAGATAGTCCCGCGAGGTAGACATTTTGCCTGCTGCTATAGAGGTGAGGAATTTGAGGGGTAACCGAAGAGATACGCATGGTTCTCTAGTAGAGTCTGGGAGAAGTAGGACAGAGACCGAGCACGCAGCCCAGAGGCACATGTGGGCTCTCTCTGCCCATCCTGGGGGGCGAAGGAAGTTCGGGAGCTCAGTCCCAGATACTGAAAGTCAAGAATGGTCACCACCTCCTCTCCCCTCGGGCTACCTCGATTCCTCCAGGAATCGATTCCCTCCCCGCCACCTACACTCAATTCTGGAAATTCTTAGCAGTCAGGATGAAAGATACACCAGGTTACGTCACTTCCCTGCTCCACGGTCCCCAGGGAAATCCGTCTCACTCACAGAGAAAGCCGAAGCTCTCACCTTGGCCTCAGATTTATGTGCATGTCAGCTCTCCCTTTCGACTCTGCCCCCCTCTCCCCTTCCTCTCTCTCTGGGTTTTCTGCTGCAGCCATACCGGCCTCTTCACCATTTCTCAAGCAAACCAGGAACACTCCCATCTTAGGCTTGCACTGGCTGGTCCCTCTGTGCGTTTCCTCCGCCTTCTTTAAATCTTGGCTGACATGTAATTTCCTAACGAAGCTCCTTCTGATCACCACCCTGTTTAAAATTGCAACTAGTCTCCCGACTCTCTCAGGATTGCCGATTCTTTGACCCTGCTCTACTTTTCTTTTTCCACAGCACCAACCGTATTCGAGCTTACCGTAGAATGGAGTTCTTTATGACTTCTATTGTTTATTGAGATCCTTCTTTTACTTTTTAAAGGATTTTTTAATTTATTTACTTTGAGACAGGAAAAGAGAGGGAGAGAGAGAGAAAGCAGGGGAGGGGCAGAGAGAGAGAGAGAGAGAGAGGGAGAGAGAGAATCTTAAGCAGACTCCATACCGCTAGCTCAGAGTCTGATGCGGGGCTCAAACTCATGATCCACGAGACTATGACCTGAGCCGAAATCAAGAATCAAGATGCTCAACCAGCTGAGCCACCCAGGCGCCCCTACTGCGATCTTTCTTGTCAGTTTGTAGCTAAGAGCAAGGGGCCTTTGTCTGGGTGGCTGGATGCTGCCGTGTAATCCCCTAGAGCAGTACAGAGCACATAGTAGGTGCTCAATAAATATGTACTGAAGGACTCCACGGATATTTAAGAACCTTGTCCACTTGCAACGCTACGAAGTGAACACACATTATCCACTCACCGGGACCTTTCCGGGGCTGTGGTGGGTTTGCACGGACTTTCTATTCTCTGATAAAGAGCAGCTCCCAGGACACTAGTCTTACTTCATAGACTTCCCAGTAATGCTAATCTTTGTAAAATTCTGTCTGGTTCTATATGGAAGAGTGAATCTAAGAGCAGAAACACAGAGATGCCTACTGCAAAGTTAAAGATGCCTCTTAATCAGAAAAATACTTAATGGAACTATGCTTTCAGCTGAGTTGGGTTTATAACCACACAAGCTCTGGGCTGTAAGTGATACGCAACCGGGGGTTAGTGAATATGTTTCCTGAAGTGACTTAAGTCAGGTGTTTTGTTGTTGTTGTTTTTTTAAAGTTAATTTATTTATTTTGAGGGTGGGGCAGAGAGAGGGGGAAAGAATCCCAAGCCCTGACGTGGGGCTCGAACTCATGAACTGCAAGATGGTGACCTGAGCAGAAAGCAGGAGTTGGATGGACAGTTAACCTACTGAGCCACCCAGGGCCCTCAAGCCAGGCATTTAGAAACTTAATGGCTTGGAAGAAGATCCCAAAGCCTATTCATTTTTCCAAAGCCTACCCACCCTTCCACATCTCTGGTCCTATGATACTGTGATCCCTGGTTTCAGGATGCAAGGATTCTGGAACGTACGTTCTTCTTTCTTTTTGGCCTCGAAAATGACTTGGTAATGTCTGGATTTACACCATCTTTCTCTGACAGGAAGTTCTGCCTCCCACTCGCTCTGTAGGGCAGTAAGAACCGAGTCTGCTCATGTGAACCAGTAGATCAGTGTGTTCTTTTGAGATGAGGAAGACCCCAGCCTTGGGCTTCAGTCACATAAGCCTTGCGAATCTCAGCTTCCTCGACTGTAAGATGGGGATAATTACCGTACTGGCCATATGAGGCTGTTGGGAGGCTTTCATGAGGAAATGCCACAGCTTTCTTTCTGTTGTTCATTTTCTGCCTCATATTTAACTTTCCAGTCTTAGTATAAAGATCCTTGGAGCAGTTTTCCTGGCTGCCTGCCGAGGAAAGGACTCCCCCTGCCTTACCCAGTCTCACGGGATTGTTCTCTGGTGGCTCCCATTAAAACCGCACTCAAACAATGATACGTGTGATTGTTAAATTCTGAACCCTGCCACCGAAACTCCATTAGGGTTGGGACTTGGTGTCTCGTGCATTGCTGTATCTTCTTTAGCAGTTTTTCAGAGAGCCTCGAGCACAGCATACACTTCACAGAGAGCATTTCATTGATTTCAAGACCTTTCTTTTTTATATTTTAACATCTCAGAAATTAGGGTGCATCTTACAATCAATGGTATCTTAAAATGGCCGCCAGGGGCAGTTGGCAACTATTCCAGGAATGCCTTAACCAATGTATTTTGCTTATCTTTTCCTTTTTATATAAACACGAGAGGGTTACATTATAAAGATCTTTTTAAAATAAGTCTTAAAGAGTCTTGCAATAAGTATAAAATAGAAATTCTAAGTGACAGGAGGAGAGCAGCATGTCATGGTTTAATTGTAACCGTTTTTCCTTCTTCGTGGTGCAAAATATACGCGGTGCGGCTTACTGAATGGCCTCTCAGATTAAATACAGTCGTTGTTCAGTGGATGAAGAAGGTAAAAATGCACCGCGCCCGGTACGCAGAAAGTGCCATCGCACGATGGGGCCATTATGAGTACAATTGTACGGAGTATCAGACTAATTCCGTATTTAAGACCACACCACACCAGAATTTTTACTTAGTGATTTGGATTCCCTTGCTTGCATTTCTAAGTTTTTGCAGAAATGTTCAATAGGGGAATCTTTTGGTCAGGTAAACACAGCCCCAACTGGAAATGCGATGTATGTTGCCGTTATATTCTGTCTTTTCTGTCTGATTGCAGGCTGCTTGGAATCTGGTCTGAATGTCTTTGTTTCCCCAAAGCCTGGAAGATGGTAAGCTCCATAATGTTGGATGAAGGAAGGAAAAAACCCTACATGTATGAATTACTGGAGGTGAGGGTCCAGGGGAGGAACACAGAGTGACAGTTCCAACACAGTCTTCGTTTTGTGGCAAGAAAGAGCCATCGCTCCGTATCGGCAGGGGCTCCATCGTTATCTTTTTGCTTGGCCTCTAAGGCCAGTTCTCAGGGATGCACTACACATAATTTAAAAACTTAGGGAAATTTAATAGAAGTTTCAGATTGTGAAACTGAAATTGGCTGAGAGGTGAACCACAAAGAGTGTGTGTTACTCTTTGTTTTCCCGTAGGGTTGCTGACCACAGTTGTGAAGAAGGTTGCTCTCTGTTGAGTATCCTTCTCCTTATGGGCTGGGAAATTTCCTAGAGACCAGGAAAGTGAACTTATGCTAGGCACATACTAGATGCTGAATAAATATGTGTTGAATGACTCAGGGCAAAGGTGAAGATCACTGCTGATATCATGACAGTCCCATTGATGGTCACTTCCACCATGTAATCTCCCTTCTTCTTTGCTTCTAACCCCTCTAGGGGCGTCACCGGGTCACCAACCCCGTGCTTAGGCACCATTCAGGGTCTGAGTTTAGCGGCTTCCCGGGCCATCTCTTGGTGTGACCGTCTTAACACAGCAGTGTTGACTTTGTAGACACCCCCAAAAGAACATAAACCAATTCATCCATTGCCACTTGAAGTCGAACCGCTTTACCGCAGATTCTTTTTGAAGGGGTGCGTGGATTGATTTACAAGCGCAGCTAGTTAGGAAGACATTCAATGATTTGTATATGCAGGATGTCAAGTATGCCCTATATTCTCCCTCCCGTCACGATATGAATGATATCCCCTCAACTGTTTATTCCGTTTGTTTTAGCCAAACATAAATAGACTGCAGACATGTCTGGGGCTGAAGGCTTTTGCAGAAAATAAGCTTCTTCAGCTCTAGATACACTGACAATGGAGACAAAGTGAAGTTGCTGCTGCTTTGACAAATCCTCTCCTTCTCTCAAGAAAGCAAAGCGGACAGAACATCCAGCTTCTCCATGTTTGAAAGAGACATGGAGTTAAGGACTATTAAAACCACCTTTACTTTGAGTCCCTATGGTTAATTTAATTTTAATCTCTACGACTGTTCGTAGGACCTTGAAAATACTTCTTTTCTTTTATTGATTTTTTTTTTAGCCAATGTTGATTTCCCCCTCCCTCCAGCCTGTTCGCAGAGGATGGGGTACTGCACCCCCGTTCTGTTGGATTCCTGGTACACGTAGGTACGTTCATGTTCTCTGCTCCACCCCCCACGGAGGAAACAGGTGTTTTGTTCCAGCTGTGACCATGGAGTCTAGTCAGGTCTGTGCCTCGTACAGATACAGTCACTACATGGCAGCTGTTTTGCTGATGTAGATGGACATCTGGGGCAGGGGAGAGGGAAGGGGAAGAGGGAAAGGAGAAACAAAGCCACCACCCTTCCAATTAAATTCCATAATCTACTTCAGGGGAAGTGATCCAACCACAATTCTGAATTCTATGTGCTGTTAATTTATTTCTGTTATAGTGGTGGTATTTATGCGGGGTTTGCTTATGGCCACTTTCAGCACGGTATGGTGAGGTGTTATCAATAAATAAATGTATGAAAAAAGTGAGTGAGCGAACGATGTTGATTCTTTGAGGGCTGACACAGGGACCGGTGAAAGCACAGAATGGGAGGATTGGGATCCGTATGGCTCGATCCTGTTGGTCGTCCTTTCAGAGTGCCAGGTTGAAAGGTGAGAAAGGGGGGCGCCTGGGTGGCGCAGTCGGTTAAGCGTCCGACTTCAGCCAGGTCACGATCTCGTGGTCCGTGAGTTCGAGCCCCGCGTCAGGCTCTGGGCTGATGGCTCAGAGCCTGGAGCCTGTTTCCGATTCTGTGTCTCCCTCTCTCTCTGCCCCTCCCCCGTTCATGCTCTGTCTCTCTCTGTCCCAAAAATAAATAAAAAACGTTGAAAGAAAAAAAAAAAAAATTAAAAAAAAAAAAAAAAAAAAAGGTGAGAAAGGGGTGCTGTTTCCCAAGAGGGAAGGTGGTGGGGTTGAAGATACTTCTAGCCCCCTCATTAAATAATTAGGTATTTAGTTTGAAAAGCTGAGTACCTACTGTGTGCCACTGGGCGGTGGGCCAGAGACACGGCAGCAAAGAAGAAGCCACACATATTCTAACCTCATGGAGATTAGAACTTTGCAGGGGAGGGAGGCAGACATTAAGTTAATTACATATAATCTCACAACTTTTACGTAGATGCATGAAAAATCATCTGTCTTTGAATGAATCATAGCAAAGGTTCAGGTGTGGACATAAAAGCCTATGGCTGTTCTTGCTGCTTTTAAGCACGAAGCCAACGGCAAGGTGGTGTCACTGGAGTGTCTGTTTGAAAAGCTGTGGCAAGGGATCCAGGGCGAGGGTGACTGACCAGGTCAGCTGCGCCTCCGCGGGGTGGGGCCCGTGAAGGCAACACTGACCGAAGTCACTTTGGGGGTCATTCGTTGTGACCTACTGAGCTTTCGTAAACAAACGATGCCTCGCAAACCAATGCCACCCAGCCCAGGGCCAAGCCCTCTGGTCAGTTTCTGAAGGTTTTCACCTTGAAGTCAGCAAGCCAGTGCTCTGCTTTCTGTTTCTAGACGCAGCTCCAAAGGCAAAGTGCAGATAGTGCCAGAACGAAACTGTTCAGGAAAAACCAATCTGGAGACTGAGCCTGTGAGCCAGCTATCTGGAGAACTCCCCATTGTTATATTGGTATATCCCCATTGTGATCAACGGAATGATCGGTACCCTTTCTATTCTAGTGGATGTAAACGCCCACATCTTGAGAGCACTGGTCCTTAACCAGGAGGCACAGAGGCCATTTTTTCCCCTCAGCGGATGCTTGGCCATGTCTGGAGACATTCTAGCTGTCACAAATGGGGAGGGGTTGCTACTGGCATTCAGTAGAGGTCAGAGATGCTGCTAAACAATGAACCGTGCCCAGGATGGTCCCCCATAGCAAAGAAATCCCAGACCCAAAATGTCACTAGTGCCAAGGCTGAGAAACCCAGCATGTAGATCCTAGAAGACTATTATGTCATTTCAAAAAATAATAAACCCCAGAGGTTATAATTCACAACCTGACCAGAAAACACAGGGATAAACATGAACTCTGGTTCTGAGTTTTGTGAAGTTCAATGCAAACAGCTTTAGCCGGGAAAAGTCAATTACAGATGATTTTTTCCCCTCATCTCAGTGGTGCCCTTTCACTGAGGTTGGGAGGGAAGTTCCAGAGGCACAGAATTCTGAGTTAAGCTTCACAAAATCAGGTTAGTTATTTTATATCCCACCCTGCACCTCTTTGTGTATGTGTGAGTGTGTGCATGCGTGTGTGTGTGTGTGTGTTTGTGTGTGTATTGGGGAGGGAGTGCCCACCTCTATATCAAATTATCTACAGTGATCCAAACAACTGATCAAAATCAAAAGAAGGAAACCCCCCACCGTTTAGAATTATAAAGATCTGCTGTCTGCCAGGTACTTGGAACTATTTGATATGAACTTTGTTTTATAAAGTATACCATGGTAAGGCTTTGAAACTTCAGTTTGTTAAAAAAAAAAAAAGAAAGAAAGAAGAAGGGAAAAAATGGAAGAAGGAAAGAAAGAAAAATGGGGAAAAATACTGTAACAGCCTCACTTCCTTTGAAGTCACTACTGATATAGCTCTGAACAGATCCATTCAAGTTCAACTAACATCAGACAAATGTTTAGTGTATCAGAGGAAGCCACAAAAGCAAGGATTTCATCAATATTTCACAACAGCCTCAGGGAAACTGTAGATTGCAATGCTGTAGGGCAGCTAATGGAATCACACACAAGGGTTTTGTACATTTAAAATAAGCAGCTACTAGAAAAAAATTACCCTTCAGTTTGATAGAAACTGTATAAAACTGCAGATAGGAAACAATTAAATTGCTCCCAACATTTACCCATGTCACAATGATAGGTCATTTAATAACAGGTATTACTGTGTGTGTTGCTCCCCCCCCCTTAGCGAGGCAATAATAAAGATTAACATTTATGAAAAGAAACATAAAATATAGCACAACCAAATGAATAATTAAAGACAGTTTTAAAGAACACGTGCCATCATATGCCGGTGATGTCTTTCCACAGTCACAAAATATGTTTATATAAAAATAATTATAAATAGACGGAGGCTACAAGGGAGACCCACTGACCCTTGTTTGTTTTGATGTTAAAAAACCACGTTGAGGTATTTCCTAGGAACGTGTGGGTTACTGGGACCTGATACACGTATTATGATTATCTGGTGGGACTCGGGATGCTGAGTGGCCGGCCTTCTCTTCTGGAAAATTTACAGAGATAGACCTGGAGCTTGCAAGATTCTATTCAATAAGCCAGTGTGAGATCAGCATTTTCTCCCCTAAAGTCCTTCGCCAGAGCAACGAATTCCGCATATGAAAGCAAATTGCATTTTCGAAACTGATACTTCTGGGACCACAAAAACGTCACCTGGCTTTCCTTACCCTTGAAGCTTCAAGTCTCTAAGCAAAGATGCTGCTTATTATTCACATTTCACACGAGGACACCTCTCCGTCGGTGGTTCCCAGCAGGGCGATTTTTGCCTCCCCGGGGGACACGTGGCAGTATCTGGGGGCATTTTTGTCTCCCGCTAGAGGGGCAGGAATGGCGGTGACGTTATTGGCATCGAGTGGGGAGAGGCCAGGGATGCTGGGAAGCGTCCTACAATGTGCAACACGGCCCATCATAAGGACTTGATCTGGCTTCAAGAATTATTGTTGAGGCTGAGAAAACCTGTTCGAAGCCATTTGCACCCCTAAGCTTTATTAAAATAATAATAGCCTTGTTAATACAGTGTCTTAACTTCTCAAACATCCACTGGTTTCACACTTGTATTAAAAAGCTTCTGAGTGAAACTTCCAACGCTAAGTCCTCTGGAAAAAGCAGAGAGGATTTGACATGGTTACTGACCACAGACTATTCTAATTGAAAGGAGGTGTATATATATATATATATATATACACACATATATATATATACACACACACACACATACATATATATTAATTATACACACACATACATATATATAAATTATACATACCTACACACGCACATATATACATGCATATACGCACATACACGTACATATATATACACACACACCTCGTACAATAATAGTTGCTATTGACTGATCACATGGCATGTGAGAGGTGCTCTGCATACAGTATCTCCATTTACCTTTACAACAACTCTGGAGGGAAATAGTTTATCGTCCCCTTTTCATAGATGAGGGGACGGACACTGCTCAAGGTCATTGTCAGACTGTGGCTGTAGCAAGGCTGAGACCCAAACCCCAGGCCCGTCACTACAGCTCTCAGGGCCTCTGGGCTTATTTGGAGCTAAGCCAGGAGTGTGTGTGTGTGTGTGTGTGTGCCTGTCTTTCCAGTGTGCAAACACCACTCCCTCCTCATCTGCAATGAAGAAGTGAAGGAGGACTTCGAGGAAGAAGGGAGGAGAGCATACCTCAGTTTATGGGAGTTTGGAGGTGACAGGGCAGAGAACACCGGCCAGGCAGCTGTAGCAGGGGCCGCTGTCCAAAGGGGAAGGCTCAGGCGAGGGGGGCTGTTGGTTTCATTTTTTCGCTTTTGGAGGGAGAATGTGTAAGCCCACGTGCAGACAGGGACACGGAACTGTGGCAGGTCAGGTAAAAAGGAAGGAGAAAGAGCGAGACTGAGAGATGAGTAGGCAGAAGCGGTGGGGTGGGGATGTCACCTGGTCAGAAGAAATTTATTTTAAATTCTGAGCCAGCGAGTTAAGAGCGGCGGCTGCAGGAAGAGCCAGAGAAACTGGGCTGGAAAGACGATCTGCAAAATCTCAGGACCCATAGTAGAGTAGGGAGACAGGCCATCTGCTGTGCAGAGAAGTGATGGGAGGGCAACATGAGGGACTGGAAGGGGGTTGGAACTTCCCAGGACCTGGTGGGGGAGGCGGGAGGAGGGACACTCTGTGGAGTCAGGTAGACCCTGCTGGGTCTGCGATAGAACTAGCCGGAGGGTGCAGGCTTCTCCGGGGGAGAGAGACACAGAGAGAGAGGTAGGGAGAGAGAGACACAGAGAGAGAAGTGAATCACACGGCCTGCGACAGAACTGGCCGGAGGGTGCAGGCTTCTCCACGAGAAAGAGAGAGAGAGAGAGAGAGAGAGAGAGAGAGAGAGAGAGAGAAGTGAATCACACCTGTCCTTTCCCTAATGTAACCCCACTACAGCGTCATTCCCAGTTTAAGGAAAACACACTGGTTGTTGATGGCTAGAACTGGAAAGCCATTTAACAGGACCGGGAACTGCAATCAATCGGAGAGCACTGGCCCTGTGTGAAGGCCACGCGTTCAAATTCATTAACGCTTTTCAGGTCGAGCCCATTAAGTCAGAGGTTACATCTAGCCCGTGAGCCATCTATTTCAAACTCCTGGCTTGCATCCTTTTTAAGATTATATGTGTACAAGTATATGCGCATATGCACTTTCTCATACATATGTGTATTCTTTGCATTGTATATACTCTTTATTATATATTATACTTTCTAGTATTACATACACTTTGATACAAATGGGCTTATATCATAAATAGTGCCGTAACGGGATTTTTTCACTTACAGTCCAAATAACATAAAGTTGAGTGTATTTAAAGCTGTCCCCTTTCCTTTTTTATAGAGTTCACACTGTGGTATGGCTTTGGGGTAACAACCAGGCCATGTTTCCATTAGTTAGAAATTTCTTTAGCAGCAGTCGTAACATCACGGGAAGAGACTTGAATGTGAAATTGGGACAACTGGGTTGAAGTCTCTTTTTGCCAATTAATAAGCTGTACGATTTTAGCTAAACTACTGGGCTTCTCTGGGTTTCAGTTTCCTTAGCTATTAATCAAAGCTGCAAACAGTTTCCATAGTGGGGTTGTGAAGATGTGAATGATTAGAGGGAGTAATATCTAATGAAAATACTTGCAGTCCCTATGGTGTTAAGTCAAAGTGAGAACTGCGTGAATGTTAGCATTCCCCTCTGCCCCTAGATCTCAGTCATCTGGGGAGCACTAGCCCTCCAGTCTCTCTTAACTTCAAGTCAAGACGTGCCTCTCTCATTAATGGCTCAATGAATCAATCACTCAATATTTACTGAGAGCCTACTATGTACAAGATGCAGGGGACCCGTGAGGGGCTCCCATCAAGAGAAGTACACACAGTAGGACCAATCGCAAGCATATTTTGACCTGACCTCTGGTTGGTGTAGTAATGGAATGGTCCCTAAGCATGGGAGAAGGTGGGCGGGGGGAGGGGGGAGAAGGCGAAGGATGGATGGGTCTGCCTTCAATAGCCTCTCCCTCCCCCCAAGGTCAATAGAAGACGACCACTTAAACCAGGGATTAGCAAATCTATGGCCCACAGGCCGAGTCCCACCTGCCAGTTGTTTTGGTAAATAAAATTTTATTGGAACATAGCCACAGCTAGTCTTTAACTATGCTTTATCTATGCTACAATGGCAGAGTTAAGCAGTTGCAACAGAAACCATATGGCCTGAAATATGAAGCCCAAACCAGAAAGCCAAAAATATTTACTGTCTGGCCCTTGACAGAAAAAGTTTGCCAGCCCTGATTTAAGCAATCACATGAATAATGAATCATGTCTAAATTGTATAGAACAAGGTGTACATACCCAAGGCTCACATTTATTACGTTCTCAGTGCAAGCTGGAGAAGGTATTAGCTAGCGTTCTGCCTATATTCTCCTCTTATAGCGTCAAAACAACATCCCGAGAGCAGTACTGTCGTTATTCCCATTTTGTAGATAAGGAAACTAAGGCTTGGTGACATTAAGTCACTTGCTCAAGGTCATACAGGTAGACCGTGTGACTTGATCCCAATTTCGTCTCATTCCACAGCCTGTTTTCTTAGTCACAGTGTCAGAGTTTTGCAAACTTCGGTCTCTCATGTACCACCCTCATGATTTATTTTCATAGTCACACCCCCTTCACTATTCTTTGCTACTTCTTTTCTTTGAACAGGGGATTGTCATGGCATTTGCTCCTTTAAGTTTCCATCCTAGGAAATTATAATCAGTTTGGATTTGATGTGCTAGTCACATGTATTTTTTTTTTAATGTTTATTTATTTTTGAGAGAGAGAGAGAGAGAGAGAGAGCCAGAGGGCAAGCTGGGGAGGGGCAGAGAGAGAGGGAGACACAGAATCTGAAGCAGGTTCCAGGCTCCGAGCTGTCAGCACAGAGCCTGATGTGGGGCTCAAACCCACGAGCTGTGAGCTCATGACCTGAGCTGAAGACAGACCCTTAACCTACGGAGCCACCCAGGCGCCACTAGTCACGTGTATTTTTAAGTGTTTTTTGGAGGTAATTGTAGATTCACACGCAGTTGTAAGAAATAATACAGAGAGATCCCAGGGCCCCCAATGATAACATAATACATAACTAGAGTGCAACACCACAGCCAGGAAACTGACATTCATACAACCAGCCTATTCAGGTTTCCCCAGTTTTACCTACACTCGTGTGTGTGCAATTTGATCACATGTGTGTGTGGATTTGTGTGGCTACCTCTGCCATCAAAATATGGAAGGGTTCCATCCTGAGGACCCCCCCCCCCATGGTACTCTTTTATAGCCACAGCACCCTCCCCCACGCTGCCTCGATCCCTGTTAATTCCTAATCTGTTCCTCATCTTTACAATTTTGTCATTATAAGAATGTCAGATGAACAGAGTTAGGTAAGCTCCTGAGTGAGTAAGCTTTTGAGATTGGCTTTTTCCACTCGGCATAATTCTTGTCATATATATATTTTTAAATTCACCCCGAAATAACTATAGAACTTTTAGAAGTTAAAAAAAAAAGCACTCATTCATGTTAAAATTATCTGGAGTGCCACCAGTGGGACCCATGCCGCACTTTAGGAAACCCTGCCACAAGCCGTAATAATACCTGCTGGACAAGAGATAGATAATGCAACCATAAAGATGTTTTTGACTAACACAAATCTCTAGATCGATGCTGCTTCATAGAACTTTCTGCAGTGATAGAAATGTCAGCTGTTTGAACTGTCCAATATGCAGCTACTGAGCACATCAAATGTGGCTTGTGCGAATGAAGAGGGGAATTTGTCATTTTATTTCATTTTCATTGATTCAAATTTACACTTAAAGAGCCGTAGGTGGCTAGTGGCTTCTCTGATGGACAGTGCAACTCTTCTAGATAATTAAATGTAACACATTAAATAGAAGTAAATAAATTTCTTCTTTTCCTATAACTCATTTTGTCAATGCAGTGATAACCTGAAAACGTAAGAAATCTTTTTTTTTTAAATCTTTCATTCTTTTTTTTTTAATTTATTTATTTATTTTTGAGAGAGAGAGGGAGAGGGAGAATGAGCAGGGGAGGGGGAGAGACAGAGAGAGAGAGAGAGAGAGACAGAATCTGAAGCAGGCTCCAGGCTCTGAGCTGTCAGCACAGAGTCCGACACGGGGCTCGGACCCACGAACCATGAGATCATGACCTGAGCCGAAGTCAGACACCCAACCGATTGAGTCACTTAGGTGCCCCAAGTTAAGAAATCTTTTTAAACAGTCTTCTAATGGACTCATTTGTTGGGATCTCACCTTGTTCTATAAGTTTGCATGCGGCTAAGTCTGATATTAGCTCTCTAATAAAACCTGATTAGATTAGAGGATTTGTTGATTCCGGCCATTTGGCAAATCTCACTGCATTGCCGGTTCGCATTCAGAGTGAACCCCAGAGAACCTAATCCCAGGGTTCCTGCTTTTTAAGTGACACCGTGTCCCTCAGAACACAGGGCCAAGTGACTGAGACTTTGGACACACAGTCATAAATTAACCCAGACACATTTAGCATGTGGTCTTGTGGACTTTATGAAGGGCGTGAAAAGGTCCTGTTGATTATGATGGGCTCAGGGCAGCATGCCTTCTTTAGGAAGATGCACATTCCAAACAATCGCTGGTGGTAATATTCATAAATCCTTGCTGATTCACAGGACCTGCTCTTGGTGAATGTAGTTTGCATCACTGGTCTGGAACAAGGGGCATAGTGGAGAGCTGAGTGTCTGGGGAGACGTAAGAATGTTGAGGTTTCAGGGGTTGCCGTGTCCCAGAGAAGGAAAAAATAGCAACGACAGCTACAGGTACTTGTGGACCAACTCCTAAAAGGTCATCTGGCAAAAGACGTAGAATTTGCGGGGAGGTGGGGGTGGAGCACACCTGCTGGAAATATTTGCACAGAGCCGGTGTGTTCTCGGAAAGAGGAAAAAATGTGGTCCGTATCTCCTTCTCATTTCTCTTAGCCTAAATATCACGGGCAGCAAAAGCTAGCTTTTGACCATTAGCCGTCCACACTCTTAGAGACACGTACCCCTTAAAACACAACATTGGTATGAAGGTCGTTACCCTGGCCAGTCTCTTATTTCGCCTGACTTCACAGATCTGTAAGGCGTTAGCAGTTGCAAGAGATTGATATGATAGTTTGTGAGTAATTTGGATGAACTATAACACTAACCCAGTAAAGTATTATAATTTTAAATGTGTCCAGAAAATAATTGAAATTCTGGCTTAGCTTTATCATAATGCAAACTGCTGGGTATATTTAACAGCTGACTAGCTTAGCATGAATATTGCTTTAGAAATGGGGTCATATTGTTTTTACGGAACAATATTGCTCTCAACCACGTTTAGGAGGGGAAAAAGCAGGAGATTATGAGGATACTTTTAACCTTTCTGTCTCTTTCTATCTGTGTTTACTATGGTGATTTAGGCATTTGGTGTTGTTTGAAGGCAAACAAAGAAGGTGCTGGCATTTAAAACAGATCTGGCAATGAGCCCTTGGCCATCAGATTCCTTCTTATTGCGACTCTGTCACAGAATCTCAGTTCCCCATCAATCTGTTTTTCTGTATCCTGGTCAGGAACAAGGCAGATAAGATTATCCCCTCCTGACCACAACAGATATCACAAATAGGCTGCCCCCTGTAGGTACCTACAGAGGAACACAGTGTTTTCTTTCTTTCAAATATTTTTGCCAGCATTTAAAAAAAGGAAATGTCACATGAAAATCCAGGTTTATGGATGTTCCTGAAAAGTCAGAGGAGTTGGCCGTATGGGGCCTGTATTTCTGCAGGAGGACAAATCCCTGAGCCAAGCGGCCACAGGCACCTTGAGAGGCACTAAAGGCATCTCAATTGACAACGGTTGTCTCCTGGCCTGTGTTTAATTTTCCCTCTCAGTCACCTGAGTTTTTGATTCCTGGTCGGCAATATTGCGTCCCTACGCCTTCACACAATGGCGCCCTACAGTGCGTCAGGGTGCACGACTGACCTGTGATATCTGGCAGTGGTTTGCAAGCTTTTTCTGTAAAGGAGTTTGTAAACGGTTTAGACTTTGTGGGTCGTACCATTTCTGTTTGCAGCTACTCGACTCTGCTGTCGTAGCACCAAAGCAGCCATAGGTGATCCGTCAGTGAACGGGCGCGTCCGTGTTCCAATAAAGTTTTATTTATGAAAACAGGTTGATCTGTGAGCTATAGAATTTGCCAACTCCTGACATCGGAGGAAAAACAAAAACAAAAACAAAAACAAATACAACGAACTTGCCCTGAAACAATCACCCTGTATAAAGGAATTTCTCACCAACAGAGAGCTTTTAATAGATGTGGGACCAATTCTTCTCCAAGTGATGCTCAGCCTGTGAAAGTGAAACCACAGTCTTCAAGCACGTGTGGGTGTGTATATACCAGGGTGGATGTGTGTGCGCTTAACCCATTCCTCACTGTGTTCATTCTAAAAATATTTACTGACTCCTAGTAGTTCTCTTCTCCCAGTATCATTATTGGAAAAGACTTCCCTTCTAAGAAAAATGGAAAGAGCTTAAATCTGTTCCTTCATGGAAAATTAGTTAAGGTAGGTTATTCTGACAATGGAGTAAGTAGGAGTTTCCATTGAGAATACTTGTCATGGCGAGGCAAAAGCTGAGAGACTTCACTGCTTTTCATTTTAGAGGGTAACAGTTTTCTTTCTTTCTTTCTTTCTTTCTTTCTTTCTTTCTTTCTTTCTTTCTTTCCTTCTTTCTCTTTCTTTCTTTCCTTCTTCCTTTCTTTCTCTTTCTTTCTTTCTTTCTCTTTCCTTCTTTCTCTCTCTCTCTTTCTTTCTTTCTTTCTTTCTTTCTCTCTTTCTTTCTTTCTTTCTTTCTCTCTCTCTCTCTCTTTCTTTCCTTCTTTCTTTCTTTCTCTCTTTCTTTCTTTCTTTCTTTCTTTCTTTCTTTCCTTCTTTCTCTTTCTTTCTTTCTTTCCTTCTTCCTTTCTCTTTCTTTCTTTCTTTCTTTCTCTTTCCTTCTTTCTCTCTCTCTCTCTTTCTTTCTTTCTTTCTTTCTCTCTTTCTTTCCTTATTTCTTTCTTTCTTTCTTTCTTTCTCTCTTTCTTTCCTTATTTCTTTCTGTCTTTCCTTCTTTCTCTTTCTTTCCTTCTTTCTTTCCTTTTTCTTTCTTTCTTTCTCTCTCTCTTTCCTTCTTTCTTTCTTTCTTTCTCTTTCTTTCTTTCCTTCTCTCTCTTTCTTTCTTTCTTTCTCTTTCTTTCCTTCTTTCTTTCTTTCTTTCTTTCTCTCTCTCTCTTTCTTTCTCTCTTTCTTTCTTTCCTTATTCCTTTCTTTCTTTCTTTTCTTTCTCTCTCTCTTTCTTTCCTTCTTTCTTTCTCTCTTTCTTTCTTTCTCTCTTTCTTTCTTTCTTTCTTTCTTTCTTTCTTTCCTTTTTCTTTCTTTCTTTCTCTCTCTCTTTCTTTCCTTCTTTCTTTCTTTCTTTCTTTCTCTCTCTCTTTCTTTTTCTTTCTTTCTTTCTTTCTTTCTTTCTTTCTTTCTTTCTTATGTTTATTTACTTATGAGAGTGCACAAGTAGGGGAGGGGCAGAGAGAGGGGGACAGAAGATCCGAAGCAGGCTCCAAGCTGACAGCCTGATGTGGGACTTGAACTCGCAAACTGTGAGATCACGACCTGAGCCGAAGTCGGACACTCAACCGACTAAGCCACCCAGGCGTCCCCCAAGGGTAAACAGTTTTCTTGTTGTATCTCACAGTCAAGCTTCACCTTAGCTCTCCAGTTGGAGTGGGCATGAATGCCAGCTCTCCTTCCCTGTATTCTGAGCATTACTGAACAGAGCCCCACGTTCCACTTTCCACAATGAAAATGAAAAGGTAGAACCAGACCAGCGGTATCTAAATGGTAACTTTGGGCCAAATCTGGTACACGTACATTTTTAGTTTGGTCCAGAGTATTTAAAAACAAAACACGAATTAGTTACTGACCTTGGGAAATCAGAAGATTTCACCCCTAGAAAATCAGAATTTGGGCTTTTAAAAAACAATTTGAAGATCTGTTGACACTGAATACTCATTTTTCCACGTATATAACTAGTGGCTGAGTGTAGGTACCTTCTTTGATTATTATGAGTTCACTCCTAGGCTTGCTTCACCCACAGAAGTTACCTGTGTGGATAAGCTTTTGAGTTTATAACCCAAGGGCCGGATAATTTATAGGGTCTCCTTAAGGACCAGCTTCTAGGATTCCAGCTTCTCCAAGTAAAGGCAATAGACACAATAACATCAGCCCACAATATCTCCCAACTTTGTCAATTCACGGGTGAGTAACGACGACCTGATCAATACAGTGGGGAGTAATATTGGTTACTGTGGTTCAGTTACAAATCTAATACAAAATGATGCAGAAATGGGAATAAACATTTCATTGTCCGCCCTTCTTCCCTGCAGGGGCAAACAGCCAAAACAACACTTGCTTTCCGTTGAGGGATGTCAAGCTTCACAAATTTTATTTCTTGTTGCTGGCTGAAACACTCAAGACTGTTCTCGTGTTTAAAAAGCCCGAGGGAGGGACCTAGAAAAGAATGGATGGGGACACCCATTTTATAGGGGACTTCACAGCATTTCAAATAGGCTTTGGGTTTACCTAAAGTCTTGGGCTGATGGAGAAAAAAGGAATCGACACCCCATGGAAATACTGAGAAAGGGCCGCAGAGGGAGGAACGCGGTAAGAGCCTCTTTGACCATGACTAGGTTTCCCTGTTAAAAACGGCACCCAGCGCGGCTCAGTCTGTTAAGTGTCTGACTTTGGCTCAGACCATCATCTCGTGGCTCGTGGGTTCCAGCCCCGCATCAGGCTCTGCACTGACAATGTAGAGCCTGCTTGGGATTCTCTCTCCTCCTCTTTCTGACCCTTTCTGGACTCAAGCTGTCTCTCTCTCAAAATACATAAGTAAACTTAAAAAAAAAAAAGAAAAAGAAAAGAACATGGAGCTGGGGCTCGACAGGCTGTCGCTCTCACTTTGGCCGGCCTCATTTTGAGTCAGCTCATCCCTGATACTGGACTGATTAAGGTTCTACTGGGTAGCCCACCTTACTAGACTAACCTACACTAGACTCTAGTTAGATAGTCTCCAAGATGGGGTGGCAAACAGATGCTGAACAGGGACTGGGGAAGCAACACTACGTCATTTAATAAATACGCTAGAACATTCTTCACCTCCAGAAAGAAAGATCCCTGCTCCCATGTTCCTTAAAGGCTCTCAGCCCGTGTTCTCGCTTTTAAGAGACGACACCACCATGGGACACATCTCATTTTCTTTATGAAAAGAAAAGAAAGACAGAAATGATGATAAATAGCTTCTGATATCTGGCCTCAGGGAGACAACAGAAATCGGCGGGGACGAAGAAGGACTGTTACGGGTCTGGCCCGGGGGAAGGGGATGGCTGCACCCCAGCTCCGGCTCACCTAGCCATGCCCAAACGCAGAGTCGGTGCCACGGAGCTTTCAAGTTTGCAGAAAGGATACGGGAATTTGGATTTTTGTGGAGAACCTCCAGGTCATTAAATTTCGGCCATCCCGTTTGCTTCGCGGTTGCTACGATCACTGCTATCGTCTTGTTGCGTATTTTGTGCGGGCCAGACCGAGCCCGCAGGCCCAATTCAGTTGCCCCTTTGCCCACCGCTCTGAAGTTGGATCCTGCTTAATGCTGTCTCAAGGCTTCCCGTGTCTCTATTTGAATCAGAAGAGGTGCCAACCGAGACCATGTGGATGGGTGAGCACGCACACAGCTCCGTTACTTGAAAAGCTACGCAAAGCGAATGTTCTACATCACAGGTCAGAGGCCCTTCGGCCTAGAGATGGAGTCTTGAGGAAACAAACAGCGCAGAACGAAAGCAGACTGACCTCGTGCAATCTGCCATTAGCACGTCCCTGGCCGGAGCCATGGCTTTCTTAGTTTTAAAAAGGAGAAGTTTCTCTCAAAGTAGGATACAAGGCCGCATTGCCGGGTGGAGGGAACCTGGGATCCGGGGCACCAGTCGGAGCCCTTTCTCCAACCTTCATTCAATGGGCGCCCGCTCTCTCAGTCTCGGCTGCCGGGTGCAAAATGGAGCTAGGACAGGAGCCGTGGCGAGGGACCTTGTGAGACCTGGTGACACAGATGGGGCCGCTCCCCGGATAAACCCCGGGGGTTACGAGACTGGGGGTGGTAGGCCAGGTGCAGCCTTCAAACATGTTTTGTTGGGGCCACACGTGATCTTAAAATGGAAACATTTCACATTTATGGATAGGTGGGGTCTGTCTCCTGGAAACTGAGTTCTGACGTTCCTGGCCCTGCCCCGTTGCCCAGCAGAGCTATGCCTCTGCCACCCGCTCCGCACCGAGCAGGAGGGGTCGGCCCGGTCCCCACCCACTCCCTACATTACACCCAGCTCTCTGCTCAGACTTGTCCTCCCCGACCTGGGAATCTAAAGTGCTTTGCAAGATGTCCATTTGGCTTGGTATCCTAGTTATTGTTGTGTGTTTTTTTTTTTCCATCCATAAACCCCTATGGACCGTGAGCCACACGTCCACTTCTCTGGGACTCAGTTATCTGGTCTTTAAAATGGGAATGATAGTATCTGCCTGGAGCCTGGCTCCCCGAGCTGCTAGTCTGGGGGGACGTCCGGCCAGCAGAGGGCGCTGGAACAAAAGGTTGCAGGTGGACCCATCCAGCAGGGAGCGGACAGGTAGGGCAGCTGGGAAGGTGGGCGCTCTCACATTCTGCCCACTGGGGGGCGGGCGGGGGGACACGACTCCACAGAGTGGACACGACCGTCAGCAACTACTCATCTATCGGTACAGCCGCACATCACCAGCAATGTGACTTTCTGGAATATGTAATGTGACCACAAACTTTCTAATGCTGCAGCCTGACAATCAGACGCTAAAAATAACAAACGGCCTGCCCTGGAAGAGAAAGAGACGGCCCCCTTGGAAACGGGAGACGGGCCATTTTTGGCTCTGCTCGCTGCGAGCGCCCTGCACGGGATTCTCCGGGCGGTGGAGAGAGTCTGTGAGGAGAGCTCACTGCAGTTGAACAGTGTGTTCGCTTTTAGACAACTCGGTCCCAGCAAGATGTAGACAAATTGGAGTAAGTTCAGAGAAGAGCAAGCTAGATGATTAAGGGGAGAAGGGGATTGATTTATAGGGGAGATTAAAGCAGCCCGACACGTCTGAGCTGTCTTCCGCGGGGGACAAACCCGGGAGTGACAAGCTGGAACTTCACACACCTTTGAGAGGTGTAAACACCGGAGAGGAGGAATTAGCACAGTGTGAGTTGCTTTTAACAGCATTTTCCGGGATGATGTTGACACCAGAAAAATCTTGGTGGCCGGCGAGCGCTGGTTGGGCACACCTCTGCCTGAGAATCATTTATCGTCCTGACGGTGTCTGCCATTAAATGACATTGTCTAGCTCGGCATTCGTGGCCTCTGTGATCTGGCCCCGGCCTACCTTTCCTTCCAGTTCTGCATCCTCCCCTCCCGGCCAGGGACACCCCATCCGTGCCCCTGGTTGCAGCCACTCCTGACCTTTGTCTCATTCCCCTGCCAGGAGTGGAAAAGTTTAGGAACCGGCAATGGCCAGGCCGGCAAGGGGGGTGGAGGGAGACAACAGAACTTGGGACTGCCGTACGGGAGCAGGTGACAGTGATGTTACTTTGATATTTATTTCATATGACCCTGAAATACGAGCATCTTATTACAAAGCCAGCTGGGGTCCTCACATATTCCACTCATTGTCCTCAGATGCTGTTGCGGGTGACAAGGCCAGAGACCAGAGGCGATGCTCTTCTGATTTTTAGGTTTGATTCTCTGGGAACTTGACTGGAGAAGCGGGTCGTGGCTAAAATAAAGAATCCCGGGAGATGCGGACTTCCACCGCAGAGGCAGGCCTCTGGTCCTGAGGGATGAGGAGGGGCGGCCGGGACTCCAGCTCCCTCACAAAGGGGCGTGTCAGCCCCAGGACAGAGACTGGGCATTGGGCCTAGGACCCCCTGTGGCTCCTTCTTTCCCAGTCCTAGGACACCGCTTCCTTGTATTTCTAACAAATTCTCTTCCCCACTCCTCCCCTCCTGAGGGAAAAATATCCAGGATGCTCTTCCGTTATGGAAATCTGGTCGTAGACGGGAGCCGAAGCAGCCCTGAGAAGAAAGCAAGAGTCTAAGAAGAGCTGTTCAAGCTCTCTTGTGAACCAGGAAAGGAGAATGACAGGGGTGCCTGGGGGGCTCTTAAGCGTCTGACTCTTGATTTCAGCTCAACTTGATGATCTCGCGGTTCATGGGACGGAGCCCCATGTTGGGCTCCGTGCTGATGGCACCGAGCCTACCTGGTATTCTCTCTCTCTCTCTCTCTCTCTCTCTCTCTCTGCCTATCTCTTTGGCCCTCCCAGCTTTCGCACTCTCCCAAAAATAAATAAATAAACTTAAAAACAAACAGACAAACAAACAATGGCTACGAGACATCCCGGGATGGTTTAACCAGCGCAGGGCATGGCAGGAGCGTTCTGAATACGGCGCGTAACTATCAAAAATGCTGCGGCTTCGGTCTGTCAACCAGCGCAATGTACTGAACTACTGAAAACTGGTACTGAAGTTACAGGATGAGAAGGGCGTCTCGGGTGGCACAGCCCAGACAAACGTTTGCCAAGTGGGGATGTGGGCTCAGAGCTGTTGGATTTCGTCATTCTGTTCATGGTAGCCCACATTGAGGTTTTGATGAGATAAGCTTAAAACAAAGCACAAACAAAATCCATATTTCTGCAGGATACGTACGTGCCAATGGTCCTGCCTTTGGAATCTGCTAGTCTTAGTCTGTTTGGACTTGAAACCCTGCCTTTCTCTTTCAAATGCCATAGGCTTCACAAAGATTTCTTTATTTTTAAAATTTTTTTTAAATGTTTATTTTTGAGAGAGAGAGGGAGAGAGAGAGACAGCATGAGTGGGAGAGGGGCAGAGAGAGAGAGAGGAAGACACAGAATCCGAAGCAGGCTCGAGGCTCTGAGCTGTCAGCCCAGAGCCCCACGCGGGGCTGGAACTCAGGAACGGCGAGATCACGACCTGAGCCGAAGTCGGATGCTCAACCGACTGAGCCACCCGGGCGCCCCCACACAAAGATTTCTTTAATCGGGCCAATCACAATGACACTCTCCTCTCAGATCCAGGGCTTCTTAGTATAATAATAATAATCACAATAGCGTTTATTGAGTATTTACTAAGTACCAGGACAGTGGTACAAAGCCTTTTACATATTCTCCCTGGATCAACTCCTTTCTCTGTCTCAAATACTAGCTTCTTAGAGATATCCCATGAATATTCTTTTTTTTTTTTTTTTTTTTTTGCTCGGTAGTGCTTTTATTTTTTTATTATTTTTTTTAATATATGAAATTTATTGCCAAATTGGTTTCCATACAACACCCAGTGCTCATCCCAAAAGGTGCCCTCCTCAATGCCCATCACCCACCCCCCCCTCCCACCCCCGATCAACCCTCAGTTTGTTCTCAGTTTTTAACAGTCTCTTATGAATATTCTTTTTAAAGTTATTTATTAATTTAATTTGAGGGAGAGAGAGAGAGAGAGAGAGCGCCAGGGAGGGGCAGAGAGGGGGAGAGAGAGACCCAAGCAGGGTCCACACTGTCAGCACAGAGCCCGACATGGAGCTTGAACTCACGAACCTGAACTGATCATGATCTGAACTGAAATGAAGAGTCAGACGCTTTACTGACTGAGCCCCCCCGGACACCGCCCTTCCTGAATGTTCTTTATGCAGACACTTCTCTTCATCCCCAACTATGCCTTTATTCTGCTTGTTTTTCTTGACTGGCGTGTAGTAATCTGATACAGCTTTTAACTTACTTGCTCACTTGCACTGTCTGTTTCCCCGAGGGAACGTAACCCCCACGCGAGTAAACGGTCCTGAGTGGTTTGCCCATTGCTGTTCCCTCAGTGCGTTGAACCACGCCTGTTACACAGTCATAAGTATTTAATTACATTAATTTGAGTAATTTCCCTTATTTTGGGCTACTTGCCATACATTTTCTTGGCAAGGAGAGTAAAACTCCTGCAAGTTCTGGGTCTTCACACTAGATTTGACGCAAGGCAAAGCCAAGATCTGTGGTTCCTCTGTGCAGGTAACTCCCCGAAGCACCTCGCAGAAGGTCCAGCTTAGCGCATGTCCTACCTTTACTAGGCATTCAGGAATATTTGGTGAGTTAATTTACCTCTCCAGATACAGGAGCCATAGGATAGGATGAAGCCAGGCTGGACGTCCTCTTAGGTGTGGCCCTTCAGAAGTCAAGACACAGAGCCATTTACTTTTGATTACTTTCTTAAGGTTCTTCTTTTCTTTCTTTTTCTTTTTTTTTTTTTTTCAAATCTCAAGTGTGAAATACAGCCACTGAGGTTGGTTCATCAGTGTTCATTGGCATAAAATTGCAAAAAAGTCCAATTAGTTTGTTGATTACATTAAATTTTTTTCAATGTTTATTTTTGAGAGACAGAGTGTGAGCAGGGAAGGGGCAGAGAGAGGGAGACACAGAATCCGCAGCAGGCTCCAGGCTCTGAGCTGTCGGCACAGAGCCCCACGTGGGGCTTGAACTCACGAACCGCGAGTTCATGACCCGAGCCGAAGTCAGACGCTTAACCGACTGAGCCACCCAGGTGCCCCATGTTGAGTACATTTTTAATGGTATTCCAAATAATGGTGTTATCAAAATAAATGAAGGCCATTTCTACAGGAAATATTTCTCCATGAAATTTATCCGTGTGTGTCTGTGTGTGTGTGTGTGTGTGTCTGTGTGTGTGAAACCGAGCACCATGGTTTATTCGTGGAAAGAGCCCAGTTTTTCTTACTGACTGATTATATAAAATTCAAGCACTTTTGGCTGTGGATTTGAGTCGCCATGCAGTCAGCTGAGTTCAGGCACCCACAAGTCCCAGGTGACCCGTGTTTGCTCTAGTTGGTAATCACGCATCCAGGTACGGCAAGAGAAGGAATTTAGGGACCAGGCTTCCTCAAGGCCTAACCCAGACTCTCAGTTGTCATCAGGGAGACCCATGGATTTTCAAGACATGAGCAAGGCAATGGTAACAGACTTCAACCAGGATGACCTGATGGCTAAACTTCTAGCCATGTGATAATTGATTTGAATACTAAAACTAGAATTTAAATAAAAATTAGGAAGAAAAAAACAAAAGCTTTATAGTTAAAAAAGAAAAAGGAAATTCATTTGAAAAGTTTTGGCTTTGCTTTTTTTTTCTTCTATTGGCAATAGAATGCCAACCTCTATAACTAAATGGAAACTGGAGCGTTACCCTCCATACTGTCATTTACGTATCGAACTAGGCATCTTTTAAATTTTTTTCCAGTGCCCACTGCTCTTTTCTTGATTGACAACACCTTGGTTTGGATTTTCCTTTGGAGTAGAACCCACTCCACCCTGACTGCCAGTCTGTGCGGTTCATGGGAAGCTAACCCCCTGCTAGCCCCCTGATGAGAATGTGCCCCAAGCCAGCTCTTCAGGGGCCTACATCCGCCTGGCCACAGTGAGTAGCCCAGAGATGGGCTTCTTCAGGACCCAATCCTGAAAAATAATAGAATTGTAGAATTTCACAGGAATAAGGTGGGGGCGGGGAGCCCATTTCCTGCTGGCCCTGAATGTGTGAGAACACCTCGATTTAAGAATGAAGCCAGGGGCCCCTGGGTGGCTCAGTCTGTTTAGCGTCCGACTTTGGCTCAGGTCATGATCTCTCAGTTCGTGAGTTCAAGCCCTGCATCGGGCTGTGTGCTGACAGCTCAGAGCCTGGAGCCTGTTTTGGATTCTGTGTCTCCCTCTCTCTTTGTCCCTCCCCCGCTTGCACTCTGCCTCTCTCTCTCTCAAATAAATAGAGATTTAAAAAAATTAAAGAAAAAAAAAAAAAGAATGAAGCCAGCACCGAGGAGAGCTATTTGATTCCTGAAGCCAGTTCCATTACCACACGATTTGGTTAAAAGACCCAATAACGTCTCTGTTGATGCCTAGTTGAGTTGGGTTTTCTGTCCTTTGACATGGAAACAGTCCTGACTACTACATAAATTATATCCCTCCAAAATGTGTTCTAATAATTCACATTTCCACTAAAGTTAGATGGGCAGTGCTGGTGGGGACAGGGAGGTTGGAAGACTTTTTGTGGGGCCCTAATTACTTTTGCTTTAGGGGATCCTTCCTACCAGAATAATATTGATATTAAAAATTATTCTGAATATTACTTTAAATGCCTCAACATTTAAATTTTGTCTACTTGAAGCAAAATTTAATCATCTTTTTTTTCCTGGGCCCTAAAATCTCCACTTTTTGCTGACGTGAGAAAAAAATAAAACATTTTCTTCCACCTTAATGATTCATTCTTTTCCCTCTGATTTTAAAAGAAATCTGAACATTCTGACAGGCCCCTAGAAGCTTCCAGGGCCCCTGGCTTACTCTGCCTAATGGATCCTGGGGCTCTACAGAGTTCCTGTTTTGCTTTGCTATGTTTCATAACAACAACAACAACAAAAAGAACTTTTATCTTTCATTAGAGGTCTGATTTTAAATGGAGATCTTGGATAACTGTTTAGTGACCTCAGGCAAGTTCCGTAATGTTTCAGGGCCTGCTTCCTCATACATAAATTGGACATAGTAATCATCCCCCCTTGTCCATTATCACGAGGACGGCTCAAATCAAATCCATGGCTCAAATCAAGTGATGCGCTTAGAAGAGCCCGGCACACAGAGAAAATCACTTAAAAATACCAGCTACTAAAACTGTTACTCGTGTTCTTGTGTTCTTCCGACTATTTCCAGACAGACTCTCTGAGACTTTAATTATCACTTGCTGTCTCCTCCTTTTCTCTCCTTCCTTCCTCTCTCCCTTTGTTTAATTACCAAAGAAATGTTCCTTATAAAAAACCCAAACACTACAAAAATATTTAAAGTAATAACTCAGTTTCACACACCCTCTCATCATCCTGCTACCCAGAAGCAACCTCTGTTAAGGGTTTTGTGGGAGGGGCGCCTGGTGGCTCAGTCGGTTAAGCATCCGACTTCAGCTCAGGTCATGATCTCGCGGTTCGTGAGTTCGAGCCCAGGGTTGGGCTCTGTGCTGACAGCTCGGAGCCTGGAGCCTGCTTTGGATGCTGTGTCTCCTTCTTTCTCTCTGCCCCTCCCCTGCTCATTGCTCTCTCTCTCTCTCTCTCTCTTTCATTTAAAAAAATTTAAAAAGGAAGTTTTGTGGGAATACATGCACCCAAACACACTCACACACACAAATACACAGTCACACATAAACTCATACGTGCACAGTTCGAGCGAGACCATAATTATACCTTATTAACTAGCTAGCTTCTTTTTCACCTAACTCTGCATCACAGCAAATTTCCCAAATCAGAGCATACTCGTAGAGGCCATCATTTCCTTGCTCCCGGTGGTTGCCTCTGCCCGTGACACAGGCCCTTCTGCACTCTCTCGGAAGAATGGAGAAAGATCTATTGCTTTCTGCCCCTCACTGGTGGAGAGCTTTCTGTTCAACAGGCCCCGTGTGGTCAAGGCCATCGCCCAACTGTTTTCTCTCATGTTCTTCTATGAATGTACTTTCCTTTTTCAAGTGTTACTGAGAAGGGCGGGAGGTGGAGGGCATTTTAGGAAGCCTGGTTGGGCTCGGTTCCAGGCCAGCTTTTCCCAAACAACCCTGCGCCTGTGATTCAGACTCAGGTGTTCATGTTTCGGCCGTCTGGAACTAGAATGGAGGGCTGTCTGATTAGCTTTCTTAACCTCCCACAACATGGTGCTACCTGTCAGTATTTTGCGTGGCTGGATAGTAGGGAGGTATCTCAGGTTACTTAACTAGATCTCTAATGATGAACAGGCAAATGGGTTCCAAGCATTCGCAGCCCCGGACGGAGCTCTGAGCCTCAACACCAGCCCTTGAACCCTTCTGGGCTGCACTCAGGTTCCACCGAGGGTGGAATTGGGACTTGAGTCCCGTGTGTGTGTTCGATGTGTTTAAGTAACACCGTCACCACGTCATTGTTGTTCTTTAAATGTCTTTTTCACAGCTCAGAGAGGTTGATTTTGTGCCGAGCCAGAAGGGGTGGGCAGAACGAGTGTCCACGTCGGGGGAACGCTCTTGGGGAAAGAGAAGGCACTACACAGTTAGAAATCTGGAGGCTCTCCTGGATCAGCCACGGAGCAGCAAAGGGGTCCCTGAGATGCTTCAGTGTCACCTACTGTGCTCGCTGAGGTAAGGAAATCGGCCAAACAGCTGAGGTAGCACAGACAGTGGTGAAGGGGGAGGGGAAGGAGGCTCTAGAATCTTCCACCCTCTGGCTGTGTGACCTTGAGGGAGCTGTCTGGCTGCTCTGAGACCACTTCCTTGTCTACAAAACAGCGATAACAGCAACACCTGCCTTGTAGGATTGTTGAAAATGACGATGACCCCATAATGTTGATACGGCATGCCTCAGCACACAGATTGCCCAGCACCTGATAAGCTCTCGGTCAATGTCGGGTGTCATTATCAAGCGACATGTGGGAGGACAGCATGTTCTCCGAGGGTTTGATCCAAATTCCAACACTTGGGGAATTCTTTATTTCCCCAAATCTCAGCTTCCTCCTTTGCAGTGCAGCGTGAATCATTCCTACTTCAGAGAGACGACGCGAGGATTAAATGAGAAACACGGGTGAATGTCTAGCACGGAGGAGGTGACTCTGTGAGTTCCCATCTCTCCACTCCTGTATCTACCAAAGGAAGAGACGGTCCAGGGCCAAAGATGACAGCCAGATGGAGCGAGCCCCCCACTGCTTCATTAGCACCCCTGGTGGGTCCGTGAAAAGAGAAGGCATTAGGGGGCCTTCAACTTCCATATTAGCGTAGTCTTCATCTTGTTTTGTTTTGTTTCGTTTTTCAATTAATTAAACTAACCACTTACGTTTTGCGAAGGGATTGGTCTTAGGGCTAATGCCACACACTGTTAGGAAAGGGGGAAATTGGTGGTGGAATTCACACCAAAGTCTATTCTTGCAACGGTCCGGGCTACTTACGTCCGCATTGTTTCATTGGCTTTTTCGACCTGATCCCCCAGTAGAGAGTAACAACAACAATTCGAAGAGCTACGGCCTAGAATCTGGGATCTGGAAAAGTTCCTTGAGTTTAAGTCATACGAGTGGGGTTTGCGATGCTGACATCCAAATATGCGGCAGGGGGCAAACGTGGGAGTCAACACTGGTCCCCCAAGCGAGCGCCGTGATGGGGGAAGGTGGACAGCCACGGGCATCTCGCTTCTGGTGACCATGGGCTTCTGGGCCCTCCCCCACCGCTCCTTGCCCCCAAACTTCAGAATTTCAAAACATACCTGGTTTAAGAAGGGACCCGGCGCTCCCTCCCCACCCTTTACAGCAAAATAAGATTCTGGACCCCAAAGAGGACAGCTCTCTGAATTCTCCGCTCCCATCGTTGGTAAGGATTTCCCAGCCAATCCCACTGCCTTCCAATTTCTCTCTCTTCCTTCTCACCACTGCCCCAGCCAGGGCAGCAGTGAGCAGTGGTGACGGGCTTGAATTTCAAACAGGGCAGGCGGAAAAAGGAACAACTGTATGTTTATTAGGGCATCATTATCCCTCTGAACTGCATCATTTATATCCCTGGGAAGAGACCATGCCAGGTCAGGAGCAACAGTTTGAGTCGATAATTTGTCAGGTTGGAGCAGGTGGGAAGGGGTGGCGTAAGAAATCACCCGAAAGGCACCGCAAACTGAAATGGATGGAGGCAGAAGAGTAATAAGAAAGTGATCAGTGAATCCACAAACAAGCACAGATAAATCAAGCAGGGCCAGTTGGATGGGAGCAAAACGGGAGAGATTCAAATTAGCAAGACCCGGACCTTGTCAAGGCAAGGTTAAGAACGCACCTCCGTGTCGCTGTTATCCACCCAGGGCTGGAGAAGTGCCCACCAGAAAATGAATCTTTCCCGTGCAGGGAGCTGGAATGCAGGAGATTTCCTACAGAGTATCAATTTGGATTATAAAAATCCCAAGGTCTCGTGCACTGACAGGGTGAAAGGTAGAAAAATGGACTAGCCTTCTCGTAACTGCCACTCCCCGAGGAGTGCCTGATACTCTTCAAATGTTTGCACATTCATACCAACTGTTCACAAAAGCTGGGAGACAAAAGACCCAGCTGCAAAGCCTTGAAGAGATAAGTGTTTCATCCGAATACCCATGACCTTGGGGGCTCCTAGATGCAATACCCCCCCCCCCCCAACTCCGTTTGTCTTAACTCTTTGATAACGTTCAAGTCCTGATTATTACTGGGGTCAGGGAAGCAAAGGCGAGGGCTGAGAAGAAAGGCATCATCGTGATGGCGATGACGACCGTTTAAAAACAACAACGCTTGTGGGTGAGGACCTGTTCGGTACCAGTGTCTGTGCTGTGTGCTTTTAGACCTAATCTCTTTTATCCCCACAACAGTCCTCTGTGCTGACTGCTACTGCCTTTATTTTTCACATGAGGAAACTAAGCCTCCAAGAATTTAAACGCCTTGACCAGGGTCACCGCTCTTAAGTTATGCCATCAGGATACGCACCCAGGACTCTCTGAACCCAAAGCTCATACTGATCCACTCTGCCTTCTACAACTGGTACTAAATATGTTTGGAAGCAGACGGAGGCCTTGGGACAGAGTGGAATGGGTGTGTATTCCCAGCCCCCCAACAAACTCATGAATCTGTTGCCTAAAAATGTGGACAAGCATCAGGTCCAGATGAATAGACAGACTTGGGTCTCATGTCTGAAAGAATCCAGTAGGTAAGCGTCTAACCCTGCCAAATTGACAGTGTGGCCACATGTCTACACAAGGATAATGACGGAGAGCCTCTTGTGTAAGTGTTAAAAGGACTCAGGACAGGGTTCTTGACATTTGGAAGTCCTCTTGTGTATTTCATATGTGCTGCAAAGCAGATCCTCGCTCTACACCCAATGTTGAGTACACTCTGCACAAAACAAAATACACCTGCATGGAAATACTTTCTGCCTTCTGAATTTACATGAAGCATTGCCCACAAGTCTCAAGTTGGAACGAAATAATCATTTCTTGGGCTCACTCCGTGCTAATATTTTAAGCTCAAGCACATGTCTGAAGTCAGCGACCAATACTCTTCAGATTTGTCCAAATTCTCTGTGTGGTTTTTTTTCTTTTTCTTCCTCCCTCCCTCCTCCCTTCCTTTCTTTCTTTCTTTCTTTCTTTCTTTCTTTCTTTCTTTCTTTCTTTCTCTCCTTCTTTCTTCCTTCTTCCTTCTTCTTTCTTTCTTTCTTTCTTTCTTCCTTTCTTTCTTTCTTTCTTTCTTTCAAATTTAGTTAGCATGGTGGTTAGTGGCTCAGGTTTTACTACCTGCAAGGCCTGTAGGGAAATCCAGAATTGAATCTATCGTGTGCCGTGTGACTCTCAACAAACTACTTAACCTTCTAGCTACCCTCGATGGTCTCATCTGTAAAATGGTGATAATACAAATAAGATGAAAGCATTATTTTGAGGATTACATAAAAGAAAGCCCAGGAAGGGCCTCACAGCATGGTCTGTGGTCAATGCCTAGTAACAGGCAGCTGTGACGATGATTATGACTGTTATAGAGAGGGTCTAAATGCCTCAAGCAGTGCTGTCTAGTAGATGCAGAATGTGACCTATACATGCTACAATTTTACATTTTAAAACGTGGAAAAGAAATGGGTAAAGTTCATTTTAATAATATATTTTATCTAACCCCAAATACCCAAAATATTATCATATCAACACGTAATAAGGATAAAAAGTAATGAGATATTTTGCGTTCTGTTTTTCAGGAGTAAGCCTCAGAAATCCAATGCGTGTTTTACAGTTACAGCGCATCTCGGTTTGGTCAGCCCTATTTCAAGCCCCATGTGGCTACCATATTGGACAGTGCAAGCATGGAGACTCAGCCTGAATCCTCAAAGCAGAATTAATAAACTGGATTCAACGTCTAGATGGATGAAGTTTGGGGCACGTGGTTAAGACAAATGAATTACCAAGATCTAAAAATCAGGATGTTTCATATAAAAATTTGGTGTCTTGGTTCCTCTTGGCAACAGGGCTGCATTCCACCTGGTACCCTTCTCTGGGGTTGAGTCACAGTTGCCCTCTTGGGTGTGGGAAGGTGCTGGATTATCGGCCTGCATACATCCCACTTCATAGCCCTTTGCACGAAGCCCACTTGGCTAATTTACCATACCTACCTGGCCCCTGTAGACCTGTGAGTTTAAGACCTCCGTGCCCAAACCAATGAACTCCAAAAGTAGAAACTCAAACTGGGTTGGGCTCAGATCCAGTTCCCTACCTTGCACCTACGAACTTCATTTGTCCTCTCTCAGCTAACTTCAAGGCAAGTTGTGCCCATGGATTCATCCAAGGGAACAGCTGAAGTTATATAAGGACAGCTACAGCTCAGAACATGACAATGATTCATATCGAAAAGGGTGGAAGAGACCAAACAGCTCATATTGTGTCCCTTGATCTGCCTATGAATGATTCATCTGTAATGACTTTGTACATGGCCACCACAGCCAAGGGAAAAAGGCAGAGTGAACAGAGGGAGTGGCTGATTCCTCTCCTGAAATGAAACAGCACTCCCCGCCCCTCCTTCCCAAGGTCGGATGTATTAGAAGCCATATCACACATCAAAACTCAAAGCCCAAAGCCATCGAGAAAACAGTTAAGTCTCGTTAGCTTCTAATGCTAACGTTGACTTCCTTTCATTGGATCAAAGCACCCTAGGCCACCTAGAATTGAGGCAATATGGTAAAGAATTTAAGAGCAAAGGTTTAGCATTCAGACGGTTCTGAAATATGTCATCTGTCTATGCTATGGAAATTTGGGTGAGTGGCTTAACCACCCTCAGTCTTAAGATCCTTTTTTATAAAATAGATTTAATGTCAGTTCCTTTTTCTTCAGGCACCAAGCACAGTGCCCGACACATAGTAAGCGCTCAGTGAATGTTAGTGCGGATTAAGGAAGCATATCAAATTATGAATAATGAGCATCTATATGGGTACACTGCAAAGACCATACACCAGCTTGCAAAGTCTTTGTGTTTAGTTTATGTTATTCGTCTTGTGCAAGGATTCCAAAGCACTTAGCTAACTCGGAGTTTTAAATTCCATTTAGAGAGGAGAGTGATGCCCGGGATATTGAGTTCCTCTCCCACAAGGGGGAAACAGAGGTGTGAGGAGACGGTAATTATGAAATCAAAGCCAGTGGGTATTCACCGAGGCCTTATGAAACTCCAGTCGCTGGGGTAGATGGTGGGTCGAAGGGGGTAGAAGGAACAAGAGACACTGCCTTTGTCCTTGAGCAGCAGAATAACTGGTTGGGCAGAAGATTAAATAGATACGTGACAACCATAGTCTGTCACTGTTTTTCTGCCTCCACATCGTCCACATGAGTAACACATACCCGAAGGAAATTTCTCTCACTACTGGCGGTGCTTAGCAATGGGAGGAGAGGGAGGCTAACGGAGCCCGTCTGTCTGCCATCGGAATATAGCCAGGATCTGGTCACTTCTCTCCATCTCTGCCATTATTTCCCTAGCCCGGCGGTTCCCAACCACATTTGGCAATGTCTGGAGACATTCTCAATTGTCACAACCTAGTTGGGGACCCACTGTTGGCATCTTAGTGGGTCAAAGCCAGGGATGCCACTAAACATTGAACAATGCACAGCATAGCCCTCTACAACAAAACAAGCATCCTGCCCAAAACATCGAGGGTGCTGAGGTTGAGAAACCACACAGTCCTTTTTCACATCGATGCCTCTTGCCTCCATTGGTCCTCACTATAAAAGGAGAATAATGGGCCCTTAAAGATGTCTACATCCTGGGGCGCCTAGGTGGCTCGGTTTGTTGAGTGTCTGACTTTTGATTTCAGCTCGGGCCATGATCTCATGGTTCATGAGTGTAAGCCTCGCATGGGGCTCTGTGCTGACAGCGTGGAGCCTGCTTGGGATTCTCTATTTCTCTCTCTCTCTGCTCCTCCCCTCCTTGCACGTGTGTTCTCTCTAAACAAACAAACAAACAAACATATAAAAATTAAAATTAAAATTAAAATAATAAAAATTAAAAAAAAGATGTCCACATCTCAATTCCCAGAACCTGTGACCATGACAAATGGGATTTCGCTGAAGTGATTAAATGAAGCGTTTTGAGATGGGGGAGATGAGCCTGTATTGAATGGGTTGCACCTATGGGAAGGGCGTCAAAGGGACCAACTAAGAGGGAGGCAGGAAGGCAGAGACAGAGAGGTGACAATGGAGCAGGGGCTGGAGTGACACCATTGCTGACTCAAAGAGCGAGAAAGGGGTCACGCACCAAGGAATGTGGCTGCTTCTAGAAGCTGGAAGAAGACAAGAAAATGGATTTTCTCCCGGAGCCTCCAGAAGGAATACAGCCCTACCAACACCTTGATTTTAGCCCAGTGAGCCTGGATTTTGGATGTCCAGCCCTCAGTGCTGTGACCTAAGCCGCTTATGTTGTTTTTAAGCCACTGAATCTACAGTCCTAGCAATGGGAAACTAACAGACCTCCCTACTGTCCATGCTGATGCACATGCAGCCGTCGTGAGCCCTGAGGATTTGGACTTGAGCAGCTGTAAGATCACGTTACTCCTCTTCTCAGAACCAGCTGAGGGTTCTTCCGCTGTTCTTAGGAAAAAAGTCGCCTACACAGGCACCACGGGCCTCTACGATCTGATCGGACTCTTGCCATTTCTTTTGACTCAATTTCTTTTCTTCTAAAAATTCTTTTCATACAGAGAATTTCAAACATATCCAAAAGGAGACCCAACTGAATAACACGCTTTCGTGTACATTCAACTGGTTTTAATGTTTTTCAACTCATGGGCAGTCTGGTTTCACCCGAGCTTCCAACCACTGTCCCTACGGTATTATTTTGAAGCAAGTCCGACTTCCTGTCATTTCATCCATAAATATTTTAGCAGGTACCTCAGAAAGAAAAGAACCCTTCTTATCTGAAATAATCATTTTTCCATCCAGGCAATAATAATAATAATAATAATAATAAATAATAATAATAATAAAAATACCTTACTCTCGTCAATTATTCAAAGTTCAAATTTCCAACTGGCTCATAAATTTGACTCAGTGTCCCCCTCTTTCCTCTTCGTTTTCTGCACTTTGTCACATTGGCCTCCATGGTGTTTTTGACAATTCTGATGATCTCGCACCTCAGGGCCTTTGCACTTGCTGTCCTTACAGCTTGGTGAGCCCACATACCCCCAGATTGGTCACATGGCTCTCCCTCTCACAGGCCACTGCTCAAATATCACGGCTACTGCAGGGCAGAGAGGCAAGACTGTAGACTGATTCTCCAAGAGACCACACATGCTCTGAATAAGTCCCTTTTCGCCTTCCTGCGGGAAGCAGCTCTTCCTTCCCTTCAACACCAGCTTCCGCCAATTATCACCTGACCCCTAGGAAATTATCCTGCTGTTAAATAAAATATTCCTTCTGACTGATTGATTCTTCCCAGAGTAGCGTTCCAAACTCTCTTCGTCCGATAAATTATTCCACATCCAAGCTTTATTTTCCCTTCCAGGGACCAACAGCCACGATTTACTACACGTGTATGCCATGCCAGGCCCTGTGGCAAGTGATTTAGATACATTTAATCCTCATAAACATTTGCACCATATTGTACATCCCCATTTACTGGATTAGGAAACTGAGGCTGTGGTGAGTAGGATTCTAAGATGGCCCAAAGATTCCTGGCACCTGGTGGATACTACATACACCTTCTTCCAGGCGTTCTACCAAACACTAATCTAGGTACTGCTGGGAGGGGATTTTCAGATGTAGTTAAAAGCCAAATCAGGTGACTTGAAAATAGGAAGGTTATCCGGGGCGGGGGGTGGGGGTGGGCGGCTAACCTAATAGCATGAACCTCTTAAATCTTTTCTAGAAGTTAGAAACTTGATGCATGAAAGATGAGATTAAAAGGAGACTCATGGTATCTGGCTTTGAAGATGGGGCATGTGGCTTTGAAAACGTCTACACCGAACAGACGGATACTTGTACACCTTGACTTTAGTTCACCATGCACTTATAGTAAGTATAATTCGGAAAAGTAACATTTAAGAAAGAATAGCTTTGTGCCAGGCTCTGTAACGGCGGCTTTGCGTAGAATCTTTCACTTATATCGCCTGCATGGGAGAACCACGGCACTGGGACGGGGACCGGAGCTTGTCCAAAATCACATAGCTAGTGAGTGTCATAGGTGGGATTTGAACAGAGATCTGACCACGACAGCTTATTGGGTTTTTTGTGAGTTTGAACCGTGGACACATTAGGATTAAGACAGAGATGGCTCCTAAGAGCCTTTCCTTCTAGTATCATTACTATGCCTGACGTATTGGATATGTTTCAAAATCGGCCACCAATATAATTAAGTTCAAACTCCGAGACCATTGAGGAAATGATGCGGCAGTGACCACCGAAGCTGGATCCAGGGTCGGGAAAAGCCAGCGCCAGCCCTGGGGAAGGTCTTGGGGCTTCTCTGGGCTTAGCCGTCTCAAAGGTAAAATGGGGGAGTTGGACTGGAACATTTCCAATATGCTTTACAAGTTCTAAAATAGTACAAACAAGAGAGGTAAAGACGTACAAGCTTCTTTATACAGTTTGCTTTCACCAAAATCCCCCCATTTGACTTGGCCGGGAAATCAGACTACCTGGAGTTTTACAGTGGCTCCTGCATTTAGCAGCTATGTGACGTGGGGCAAGTCACTAATCCCCCTGAGCCTCAGTTTCCCTATCTGCAAAATGGGAGTAATATCCACACCTATTTCTTAGAGCGTTCTGGAGATCCGGTGTGGTAATGTGTGCCAGGCACTAGACGAGAGGCACTCAGTCCACGAATCCTAAGGTCCATCTTGTTCCCCATCCTTCCGCGAGAAAACAAAGGCCATCAGTCAGTCTTCACACATGAGAATCAAATCACGTAACGAACTGAATGATCATTCATTCTTACCCGGGAACTCAGTCTCCCCAGGATGCCAGAACCCTAACATGTCTGTGTCCGTTGTCTGAGAAGGTGTTGGCTCTCACCAAATTCTCGGAGGGGAGAAGGGGGTCCTTCATTGACATCCACTGCTCTAGAGAACTTTCTAGTTTCATCTTATGTGAACAATAGTGTCTGTTGCACAGCATTTTCAAGAGAAAGAATTGAATTCTGGAAAACGGGATCATTTTTTGCAGAACCACTGAACAATTCTTGGTCAGAGAGAAACTTCGTTGCCTTGTTGGGTCACTGCCCAGCTAACATGTGCTTCCCTATTTCAAAGCGGAGGGGCTGAATTCTGTTGCAACCCAAGTCTATCAGCTGCTTTGCCTTTGAGCCTAGGCACACAACCTCCCCACCACTGCTGTGGGAGAAAACCATGTAAGCTCAAAGGAACAGTCAATTAAAGGTCAGAAATTCAAATGTTTGTCTGTTCTGGCCCGGTATAAATGGGTAGCTGACAGGTAGCAGCAGCCATGCCTGTAAGAGCGTTTTGCAGAAACGGGAGACTAGGTTCCTGCATTTGAACTTGGTAACATTTAAATATCAAAAACTTTGTTTTCTAATGAGGAACGTATTGAAGGGGGAGAAATAAATTATATGCTTGATGGCGACTGAAGGTTGGGAAAATTAGGGCCATTTCCCACGGTGTGAATATAGTGATTTCAGTTTGCAAGAGTAAATTAAACCTTTGGGAGGATTTGTCTTCCATTAAATTGAACAGCTAAACAGACACAGAAGATGTTAATGTCACCACCAGGAAACCCCAAAGGTTACAAATAAAAGGAAAACATAGTTTCTTTAAAAGTCGCCTCCTGTCGCACCAAGTACCTAAGAAACCAGAAACCCCAAACTGCATGTTGAGGATCCAAATTAAAAAAAAAAATTAAAGATCATAATTCCATTGCTATACCATATGTTATTAATGTCTGTCAACACTGTTTAGCCAGCAACTGCTGACAGTTCCATATTTGCTATCTAAATACATCATAAATAAATCAGTAATGAACCGCTTTGGTAAACCTTCCGCGCTGATTGGAAATACAGATGGAGTAAACAGATTCCCGCTAAAAGTATCTACGACTGTTTAATGTCAAAGACAAAGTCACACTGTTATTTAACGAAACGGAAAGGGAACCGAGGATGGGGTTGAGGGAAGGAGAAGCTATGGATACAGAGAGGGAACGTGGTATGACAGAGATGTAACTTCTGTGTTTTAAGCAGCTCGGAATTTTCTGTGGAGAGAGAAGACAGTGGTGGAAACTGACCCGGGAAAGCAGGAGCTGAACCGTCTATTCCTGGCTTGCAGCCAGCGGGTTGGGGTGTATGAACAGAGACCCACATGCTGGGGGAACAGGATTACTTTTCTTTCCGCCTTTTATTTTATTTTATTTTATTTATTAATTTGTTGACTATTTGGGGGGTGGGGGCAGAGAGAGAGAGAGAGAGAGAGAGAGAATCCGGAGCAGGCTTCTGGGTGCTATCAGCCCAGAGCCCGACGTGGGGCTCGAGCCCATGAACTGTGAGACCATGACCTGAGCTGAAATCGAGAGTCAGACGCTTAACCCACTGAGCTTAACCCACTGAGCCCCCCAGGTGCCCTTGACTGCCTTTGAAAAGGTGGGTAATTCGCCATTCTGAATGCCTCAAACCCGACATCCTGAAAGCAGGTAGCATACCATCCGGCTAGGTTCAGACAGAGAGAGCCGGACCCCTTTAACTTAATGACATTTGCTTTTTCTTGCATATACCGCCGGTTTCCTTCAAGGAAGAGGTCCAGGCGAGTTGACTGTTAATTAGGCCTCCTAGCTTTATATCCGAGGTGGCCGGCTAATTAAGAGCTTCACTAGGGGGCGTATTCTAATGTGTTGAAAGGGCACTTAGCAGCAGAGTCTCGATGCCTCTGGGTCTAAATAAGATCTGCAGAAATTTCTAATTATTCTGGGGACGGGCACTGTGGAGACAGGAGAATTCCTCTCATTCCCGGAGAGGGAAAAGGACTCTTAAAGTTGTCCGTTAATCCCACGCACTGACCAGCATTTCCTGTTGTGGCGCCTGGAGAAAGCTTTTGATCAGAGGCGTAACGAAACCCGTGTAGCATAAACAGAAGACGTCTTATCGACGGAATTCAAATAGTGGTAGCTGACTTCACGACAGAGACCCGACAGAAGTCCTTTCTGTAATAGGCTGCGGGTAGGAGACGAGATTGGCCTTCCTTGTTATGCCTTACCAGCAGGCCATCAGCACTGCTCTGAGCACAAAAAAATAGAATACATCATTCTGAATGGACACATTAATCTGCAGCCTTCCCGTTTCGAAGTCACCTGTAGTTAGGTCTGCAGACACTGTGTATACCATATAAATCTGGTTTCTGAGCAGGGGGGTGGGCAGAAGAAGGGTTTCCCAGTGAAATACAAGTTCGGCAACAGTTTACCTGCCTTCCAAGGCTGTTAGGAAAATGAATAGCTTCTGGGTCATCTGAAGTTTGAAAACATCCCTGTGCTCTTTCCAAAAAAGATAAAATAATAAGACTCGCCATTTTGAATGCTGGAAAGTGAGAAAAGCACGTAGAGAAGGGGGCTCTGTGGGGTCGCGGTCCTAGGAAGCTCAGGTGCATTAACCCTCTGGATTATATGCACCCAGGTTTTTGCAGCAACAAAGACAATGGGCACATTTTGCGGTGCATGTTTGAAAACTTCCAAGCCCTGAACCTCTCAGACCCCATCTAGGAAGGGTTCCTATCAAAAGGGAGGAGGGTAGCACTGTTTGGATAATAGATGGGCATGTTTTACAGCCTTTCACTTTATTTACCTATATATCTTCTGCCGATATATTTGTTGTTTTTATCAGCTCACCCGGGTAAAACGGAGCTGTGCATAACCCAGGGATAAAATTGTTATCAGTGAGCTGTGGACCCTGAATGAATAGATCCCAAACATATATTTTTCATTAATGACCCTTGATTACTAACTGTGGACTTCCCATAGGAGATCAGCACTCTCCGCCCCCCCCCCCCCCCCCCCCCCCAGTGCCAGTCTTTCTGGAATTCTCTCTTTAACTGTTCCAGGTCTCAAAGGCTTGGGGCTGGGAGACTGAGCTTGGCCGTTGCCGGGAACCAGCCGGAAGGGGGAAAAGTCCTACAAAAATCTTGCTCCTCTGCCTACAGATTCCAGTCTCCAACCTCACCCCTGGCCATCGCTGCCCACCTTCCTGAGCGTGAAAAAGGGACAGAGACTTGGGGGAAAGAAAAGAGCAGCAGGAGGAGAGGGCTGGTAATTTACAAAGCCCGAAATAGCAGCTGCTAATGGGTCTTTGCACTCCTGCTATAATCTTTGCAAGGTCACAATCAGAACCAGCCATGATTGATTCCGAAGGGAAACTCAGCACTTCACATCCATAACGGACATTACAAAACAGAGTAGAGCTGGTTCAGGAGTCTGTGTGTTTCTCAAGTCACCCGGTGTGAGCTTTTCATCCTGCACGGGCCAGGTGGATCGGGGCCCGGTCTTTACCCAGGTCCTAATAATGACTGCGGTGGGCCAAGCAATTAACGCCATGGGTTCTGCGAGCCCCCGTCAATTGCCCAGGCAGGGCCCCTCAGCTGCCATTTTAGAAAGTTGCCTTCTTGGAAAGCGACACTGAAACACATCCCTAAAGGGTTAAGGGCAATGAGTGACAACCCTTCGGCATGATTTACAACGCGGAGCCCTGTAGTGAAACCAGGACTTGATGGATGATGCTGAAAGTCGGAGACTAACCATAAATCATGTCTTTGAATCACTGACAAAGATAAAGGAGAGAAAGAAAAAGCTGTGGCATTGACATTCACTCTCCCAATAATGTACATTGACTAGTTACAATGCGGAGCCTTAATTAAAAAAAGCCAACTCGAGGTATTCACCTCGATGGAGAGATCCTACCTCTTGGGAGGCTGCTCTTTGAGATTACAAATCAGGGTTTGAGCCTCTTTCCAGAAGGTCACTGCCACTGGCAGAAGACTTCCAACGTGAACAACACCAGGCTCCCAGTGAAACAGAACAAAAACACCAGAACACGAAACAAAAGAGGTGAAGACGCCTGGTCAAGAAGTCCGCCCCTGTACTCAGGGGCAGCCATCTTGGGAAATGGCAAATATCAAGAGGGAGTTCATGGAATGCAATCCAACAGATGGTGTTTCTCATCAGAAAACACCCAGGTCAGATACGTGAATCATCAGAGTGGCCAGAAGACACAAATGGGTCAAGCAATATAACTTGTGTTCCGAAGTCACAGCCCCAAAGGGGAGGAGAGGGACATGGCTGCCCGCTCGTCTGGTGCCTTCTTCCTGGGATGCGAGAGAAACCGATGGCTCCTCCTTTCTCAGGTGCAGGGAAGACGGCAGGCCTCTCTTTCCCAGCTCAAGATGGGTTTCCTCTTCGTTCAGGGAGAAACCCGCTTTCCTGTGGCGGGGGGTGGAAGCAGTCTGGGATGTGTTTCCTCAGTCCTGAACAAATATCGCATGTATGTCTTCAGGCTCTGGATATGCCTGGGCCACGAACGTGGGAAAAGACAGGGTAGGTGCCTACAATCAGTTCATTGTGTTAAAAGTATTTCTTGGACATCAGCTGTGTTTTAGGCATGTCGTTGGTTGGATTTAGGGAATCTGTTGATGAATGAGATGCATTTATTTCCAGTCCTTTTTTAGAGGGAGACAAATGGGGCGGGCGCCTGGGTGGCTCGGTCGGTTGAGCGTCCAACTTCGGCTCAGGTCATGATCTCACGGTCCGTGGGTCCGAGCCCCGTGTCGGGCTCTGTGCTGCCAGCTCGGAGCCTGGAGCCTGCTTCGGATTCTGTGTCCCCTCACCCCTCTCTCTCTCTGCCCCTCCCCTGCTTATGCTCTGCACTCTCTCTCCCTCAAAAATAAATAAACATTAAAAAAAATTAGAGAGAGACAAATAACAAACAAAAGAGATAACGAGCGTGGTGACTGTTGTAAAAGGGGAGGTGGGCTGAAGGGCGAGGCGGGGCACAAAGCAGTGACAACAGCAGCCTCTGCCTGGGTGTGGGGCACCAACAGGGCTGGGATGGGAGTGTGTGTAGAGCAGCTGTGAGCCCAGGACAAGGAGGACAGGACAAAGAAAGCAAGAAGGAAGAGACTGGAACATAGTCTCATTTTTCTCCCAGTCTCTGGGAGTTGATCTGAGACCCTTTTCTGAGCTACAGGGAACCAGATGCAATACTTTTTTAAAACCTATTTTCATAACCCTTTGCCCCAAGGAAGAATGTTCTTCACGATTCTGTACAGACAACGCATACAGGTCAGTGCCCGGTTTGAGGCCTCTGCACAATCCCAGGGACAAGCAACAGAGAACTCCGCAGGCCCTCCCCATCATGTCTGCTGGCTGGCTCAGCGTGTCCGTTTGCAGGCCAAGATTCTAGAAAATTCCTGCTTTGAACTGGATGACACCATAGCATCTATGGCTTACACCCAACCTGAGGGGTCTTTATTCTAGTTCTGAGAGATCATCCTTCTCGGCAGGACCCAGATACCATGATGAGAAGCCTGGAAAAACCACCCAGCTATGAAAATCAAGAGGTGTGTGCTTAAGCTGTGGGAGAAGGACCCAGGTTTTCTTCGTACCCGAGCCTTGCCCATCACGAGCTGGGCGCCTAGGGATAAATCACTCACCCCATGCACTAGCATGTTTCCCTCTGTGCTCTGCTCAGTTGTGTCCTTCTCATAAACCAGCTTGTCTCCCTCTCTTTAAAAAAAGAAATCTGCTCGGCTACATGTCCTTACTTTTGTGCTTACCTTAAAGCTGGAAACACCTTGTTTATCTCTCAGCTCCCACACAGCCACGGGGGACCTGTCTCCTTACCCGCTTCCCCCTCTCGCGCTCATTCTGTATTTACCAAGCTTGCCCTCTGTCCCAGGCCCTGTGCCAGGAGCTGACGATATAACCCACACGGGCAGAGGTCTCGGTCCTTTACAAGCTGTCTTGTCTGACATACACAAATAACGTTTTCTAACCAGGCAAGATTCAGAACAACACGCATCCCGAAATGGTCCATAGCGTTGCTTTGACACTTGAATCTTGCTGATGTCTATCCAGCATAAACGGAGAAAAGCACTGACTAGCTGTGTGACTTTGTACAAGTGGACTACCCCCTCCGAGCCTCCGTTTCCCGATTTGTAAAACTAGGCAGATAATATGATCTATTTGCGGGGTTGTTTTTGCAGGGACAGCCCCATTAAGCACTGCCTGTTCCAAAGAGAGACCTCACAAAATCATTGCTGTTACTGTGATATGATTTTTCTAACCGTACCCACTTTGAGTTAACTATTCTGGGGCCAAAGCAATATACAAACAGAAACCCAAGCCCCCTCCCCTGAAATGAGAATGGAAGGGAAGGGAGGGCTCATCTATATAGAAACAGTTGCATGTGTGGCTATGCCACCTGCCACGTATGCATATTTCTCTGTAGCTTGAGTCGTTTCTTTGTGTCTCCGTCCGACTTCCTTATAGTACTTCCTGTGGAGAACTTGACGGGTCCTGATATTCAATCAATGTTAGGCAACAAGTGATAAGACAAAAGAAAGAAGGGTTCAAAAAAGAAGATGTGTATTTTAACTCTGTAACATCGCATTACTGTACATTCAGGGGAGGATGGAAACAGATACTGCTTAACTGAGCCTGGCCGTGAAGATTCTTAAAGCCTTGCATTCACTGCATATTACTGAACGGTGATATACAGAATGGGTGAACTGCGTATATAATACACATCACGTATATCATACAGCCTGTAACGTCTATGTAACTTCTAATCATGTGTGCGTGTCTTTCTAAGACATAACAAGCCCACGGTGGCCAACAGGCTATGGAGTGGAAAGCAAGGACTTTTTAGGGGAGTTAAAAAGCAACACAGCTCCCCTTCTGTGCTCCCCAAATGTTCCCAGGAGCTTTAGCTATTTTCCTTGGCATTGATTAGCAGAAGGAAAGAGTGATATTTAACCATTTGTGATTCATTATATTAATTAATTAACTAATCAATTAATTAATTTTTTACTGTTTATTATTGAGAAACAGAGAGAGACAGAGCATGAGCAGGGGAGGGGCAGAGAGAGAAGGGGAGACACAGAATCCGAAGCGGGCTCCAGGCTCTGAGCTGTCAGCACGGAGCCCGACGCTGGGCTCGAACCCACAAACCGTGAGATCATGATCTGAGCCGAAGTCGGATGCGTCACCGACTGAGCCACCCAGGCGCCCCCTTGATTCATCGTATTAACTTAAAAGGGAAACTGTACTCAAGGACCTGTTACATCAATGAAAACATCCGAACATGTTGTCCTTAGAGGTGCAGTAGAAATTCACTCCTACTTAGGGTGATGCCCACTTTTTGTTTCACAGATTAGGAGCGTTAGGGGGATGCTGGGGCTCATCACTGGAAGAAATGTGGGTTTGGAATCCAGCGTTCAGGTACCTTGCAGCTTTTATGTTGATTTTGAACTTCACATACATTAAAACTGCATCATCTATCAATCTTACGGTTACATGTCACTTATGAAAATCTACTGAGTATTGTTTTCATCTTGCCTTACAACAAGCTGCGAAGCCTCATGAATACTGAATAGTGCTGGAAATACAGCACATCTTTTATTTTTAAAGGTCCCGACAGTTTGGAATGGCAGGATTTCTTTGTTGAAAGCGGCCCTTCCCCACACCGATGGGGGGCTTTCTTCTCCATTTTCCATTCTGCCCAGGAGTGAGAGGCGGCATCACCTTGCATCATTAGTAGGACTCTCAGGGTCCTTCTGCCACGGCTGCCACCTCCCTGTGTGTGAACCCTGTTGGTGTGAGTCACTAGTGGGGGGCTGCGTGGTTCAAGGGGGGCATTGTTATTCAGATATCAACCTGTAAGGAGACAACGGGCTGGGCAACCTCCTGAACCATTTGACCAGCTTTCCTGGCACTTTATCCTCAAGCTTATTTTAATTTAATGAGACAGAGAGGGAAAGAAGGCGACAGAGAGAGATACAGAAAGATACACACAGATAGGGATACACAAAGAGAGACGGACATTTAAGAAATTAATCACGCAATGGGCAATGGTAAATGTATCTCGTTGTACTTCTTCAGAGTTTCCTTCCTACCATGTGTTTATTCTGTAAATATTTCCTGAGCGGTTACTCTATGCTGCATACGGAGGATACAGAGCTCGGCAAGAAAGTGTCTATTGTCAGGTGGAACTTACATTCTGGATGCGGGAGATGATGGTGATGAGGGTGATGAGGGTGGCGAGGGCATAACCGAACCTACCTGAGTGCTTGCTGTGTGCTGGGGTTGTGCCAGACGCTTCGGACAGATTTGTCCTGAGCACTTGGCCACTGGCAATATATTTCATTCCCACCACACCCCTAGGAGAGGCTATTATCATTACCATCCCCAGTTTTCCCGTTTTACAGATGAGGAGACGGAGGTAGGGAGAGATGAACTGCCCCGGAAGAAGGTGCAGCTGGGATTTGATTTGGGTAGTTTGGCTTGAGAATCTACCCTTTTTGAAATCACTAAACCTGTAGGCTCTATAAATAGGTCAACGGAGAAATGAATGAGAGCTCCCGGGATATTGACAACTGATATGCAGGGTAGTGCCTGGCTGGGGGTGGGGGGTGGGGGGGGGTCATACTGCTTCAGTGCAGGGGTCAGAGAGAAGGTGAAGTCTGGGCTAGGACCTAAAGGGCGAGAAGGAGTGGGATGAAGCAAAACTGGATGGAAGGTCGTGCCAGGGGAACCTGGAACAGCAGGGGAGACCTCTGAGCCAGGACCCGCAGCAGGAAATGAACCTGGGAGGGCTCTTTGAAGAAGAGAAAGAAATCCAAAGTTGCTGAAGAGAAATGCATCCGGAGAGGGGGCAGGAAGGGATGTGACCATGACCAACTGAGCTTGGGTCCCTTGGGGTCTTCTAGGATTCTGAGAGGTTGCCACCCCCCTCCCCCCGGGGGGCATTTGCCAAAAAGGGGCCACATGGTGCAGTTCTTATCACACCGATGTCTTTAAAATGCAAAACAGCCCTAGAGGTTTAGAGGAAATAAAAATAATCCAATCAAATCAGTGAGGTTGTCCCAACTCACGGGGGATTGGTGATGCCTTCCCCACCGCGGCATGAAAGTCTGTCTATTTGCGGGAAGAACTTCCCATGGTTATTTTCTTCTACTAATCCACAGGGCAGAATACTCGCCTTCACACCCCAGAATGGAAACGAGACCAGCAAGAGGAGTAAATACGCGTCAGTGGGTCACCAGGAGGAGTGAAGGCTACCGCAGAGGTTGGAAACGGTGCTCCAAGGTTCGTACGCTGCTCACAAATGTCTTTCTTGAATTGCCAGTATTTTCTGTTTGTTTGTTTATTTTATTTATTTTGGGAGGGGGAGAGACCGAGAGAAGGAGAGAGAGAATCTCCAGCAGGTTCCGCACTGTCAGCTCGCGGCCTGACACGGGCCTCTATTTCACAAACCGTGAGATCAGGACCTGAGCAGAGAGGAAGAGAGGGACACTCAACCGACTGAGCCCCCTAGACACCCAGCATCGGCAGTATTTTTGAGAGAGGTGAATTCGTCGCCAACGTTCCCAAATCATAAAGATCAGGAAAAATTTCCAAAGTTTGTACAAACTGAAAACAAACTAGCAAACACAAACATCGAGTGATCTGGTAATACTGACCTGCATGGCCACCGTCAGCTGGGACTAAACATCGTGTGCTCTTTCCGTTAGGACAAGTGCCCTGGAGTTTACCAAGGTCCACACCACTCCCTATCGCTCACTCCATTTCACTCACGTCTATCTGCCTCTTGCAGCCTTTTGTGTTTGCTGGTTTAATGTAACAGGAATCCGAAAGTTCAAATCTCTTTGGTCTGGGAATGTCATGCAAAAAAGATGGAACTATTTCTTTTTTCTTTCTTTCTTTTTTTTTTTTTTACTGGAATTTGCAAGCCCTTCACTTCAGAGCGTCTGGGAGGGAACTCTTCTCTTTACATTTGCGCGCCTCATCATAATTCCCGGCGTGTACAATAAATGACATGTAAATCCTTGTGTGACCTATTAAAAATGGCATGAGCTGGGAATCTGCTGCGTCTAAGCTGCATGCTTTTGAGCAAATAACGGCCGCTCTTTCCAACCTCATCTTTGTCATCTGAAAAATGGGAATAATCATACACCCTTATAAAGATACTAGGAAGACAGAATGTAATCACGTGCGTAAATTCTTGGCATACAGGGGCTTATAACTTTACAGTCTTAATACAGTCATAGGGTATGGTGGTTATCAGCTTAGAAACCAGTTCAAATGTATATGGCATCTGTAAGCACGAATGTTTATGAATATGCATTTGTATTATGTTGCATGTGTGTGAGAGATGGGCCTAGAAAACGTGTATCTAATTACACACATATTTGGGCCTATTTCTTCTTTTGATTGGCTCCAAATCCTAACGAGGCTTATGCACTTACCTTTTTCTGTCTCATACCCATTGTTTATGCTACAAACCCTCCCTCTTGCCTAGAAAGTGCACTTCATTAATTAAAAGTGATACCATGAGAAAGTCTGGACTCATCATGCAAAAAGCCTCCCTGTTCCTGGAGAAATCAAAGCCAAGGGCCAACCCTGGAGAACAAACAAGGTTTCTCAGCATCGTCTTACACCTCTGGTTGAGCGTGCATTTCCCACTTAACGCTGACAACTTGGTGGACTTTTCTAAAAAACCAAGGATGGGTCGACCGTCCCCCCAGTTAAGGGCAAAGACTCACGTCGGGTGCTTCCCTGAACGTCCTTTCAGGTTCAGGGCGTGGGGGGATGTGCCTGGTGCAGGCCCTTCCCTCCCCGCTGGAGAAGGCAGAGGGAAATGACAGCCATTGCCACCTTGCAAGTCACGTTAAAATCGTGGGAGCCTTTTGCTCTTGGTGAATTTTGAGAAGGGAACCGTGGGCACCAAACCACTGTCTGTTCTGACGGATCGAGGGCCACCACCGCAGCCCACGAACGTCCTCGGGTACAGGAGCAGAGAACCTTCCAGAAGCACTTGCTGCCTGCCACATTTGCAAAGGTTCTAATGATGGCTCGAGAGTCCCATTACCGAGAGGTGGGGAACCCGTCTGAGGATGGACGCCGGGCACTACTGTGGCTGAGGGGCACACAATTTCCTTTTCCCCAAATCGCCCCTTCTCCGAGAGGCTCTGTCGGAATAAAATTTTTGTCTAAAGCACATTTTTTTAAAAATTTCGTTTCCATCAGCATTTCCTGCCCTCTCACCTTAAAAAAAAACAGCGCTGAGAACTTTTCAACCAAAAGCAGCCATGTGGAGCTTGAGCTGTTCCAGATTTACACAGGCCCTCCGCTAACATCCTGTCGGGTGCTAAAATCCCACAGCTGTTCTGTGAGGACCACCCGGCTCGCCATGAACCACATCTGACAATATGATACTGCTCGCTTCCAGAACCCTTCACACAGTTATTCTTGGATAAAAGGTAAAGCAAATAACCAGCCAAGTGCTCACTGCTGCAGAAACAAAGACCAGCCAGCCATTTATCAAAGCCCGAGACACCGCTTTGCTTTAAGTACAGACACCTCTCCCATTACGGCTTTAAACGGTAACACGATATTATATCAGAAATGACAAATGGCACTGGAGGGCCCAGCCTATACACAATCGATACCTGCTCAAAAGTAAGAACCATCTTGAAAATATCGACAGAGGGAACAGGAATTCTCCTAATACCGCAATGTGGGTTTTTGTTTTTTTTTTGTGTTTTTTTTTTTTTTTTTTTTTTGGTGTCGTGTTGGAACCACAGGCCAACAATCCTCATTTCGCCATGACATTTTTTTTTTTCCCCACGGGCGCTCTGTAGCCGCCAGACGTGTGGCGGGTGTCACATGATTATCGCTGTCCTGTATCTATGCTATATTGGATTCTAAGAGGCGCAGGCCAAGGAAATTGATTAGGAGGCTGCCCCTGCAGCTTAAAACTCATTTTGGTTACATTCACACAAAGGCAGGGGCCCCGGGAACTACTAGGCTCCGTGACAAATGGCAAAAGGGCCATTAGGGAGGTTATGCCCCAGGGAGTTCTCTGGGTCCGGCCCCCAAATGTCCTTTTTGAAAACCCTACTATCCCTGCCCACACCCCGCCGTAGGCTTTCCTGCCAAGAAGGGACCCGGCCCCAAGTGGCTGGTGAGGGACGATTGTTCATGCTCCCCCATGTGGTTGCAATGAGGCGGAAACCAGACACAGAATGACTTGGAATTGGGTGAAAAGGCTCAGAGCAAAGGCAGGTGATAGTGTAGGAAGGTGGGGGAGGGGGGTGGCTACCTGCAGGCAGATGAAAAGAAATCCTTCGCAACAACGAGGCCACCTTGCTCTGACATCCTGCCCCCCCAACAATACTGGGGGCGGGGGTGAGAATGGCAACCCAGGACCCCTCGGAAGAAGTGAAATGGGTGTGAGCACACTCGTGGCGTTTTCTGCGTCTTCCAGCTTGGCGTTTCTGCTCTGGCACGTTTGCAGCGGGGTTTTTGAAATCTGAACGCGGAACGTTTTCCAGGCAATTCCGATTTTGAGCCAGGTTTGAGAAATTGAAGGCTTAAAGCAGTGGTGGGCTGGTAGATGTTAAAGACATAGCTCTCAAAACACAAAATAAGAAAAGGTCTAAACTGTAGCATTTGCCAACTTCCACGGTGAAAATACTTCTGCCGTGGCCAATTTCAAGAAGCCACTGAAGGAGTCAGGAAGAGATATATTCACAATCAGTGCCAGCTAGATGGTACAAGCTGGCATGAGCATACCACTGGCTCCAATCAAAGGAAAATCTGAACAAAGATAATGAGAGCTTGTGATAAGTCATATCAACGACGGTCACCGTGGGGGAGAGGGGTCACTCAGCTGAGCTGAGCAAAGTCTTCCTTATGTTGGTGGGAAACCCATTCGAGTCCCAGGTCCTAAGATGACACCATTCATGGTCACGTTCCACTTGGACCATTCTCCACTCCAAGTCATAAGAGGCATAATAAAGGAATACATGCTGAGAGTCAATAAAATGACCGTACTCCGATGACACATGTAGAAATACATCATTTAAAAACCCTTAGCTAAATTACTGAATCAGGCAAAGGATTACTAATTAGTGCTAAAATCATTAAGTGGATGGTTGATGGGGGATCGGACATCCATTTAGTGTAAAAGTGACACCACAAAGATTACTTTCTAGCTCCAAGGGGGTAAGTGCACCTGTACAACGGAACAAATCAAACTGCCACCATTTTAGCTCAGGTGCGATTTTTGACATCACTGATTTGGGGGCAAACAGATCGTGTGTTTTCATCTGTGTTGCAACAGAGTCTCCTACGCCGCTGATGTGTTCCGGTAAAAACAAGTCCCTTTTGAGCCCATGGGGTTTTACGTATCACTTTTACGGGGGAAGGAGGAGCACGCTAAGTGACAGTGAGAAACTCCCACACAAATTCAGAAGGAAGACATTCTTCAGGACAATTGGCTCTCTCTGTTCTACAATTCTGGGTCATAAAAAAGGGACCACGCTGGATTAAAAAAAGATTTATGGGGCAAAACCAACGTGGTTCTGGATTGGGCAGTGGTTTGATCAAGTCAGCTGAAAACAACATTTTTGTGCAACTGGAAAAATACGAATATGGTCTGGGTATTAACAAGATAAACATTATTGAAATAGAAAAATAAATATTGTTGACTGAAAACAGTAGGTTATAGCATGTATATTACCACCTCATTTTATGTAAACATACATATGTAGCCAGAGAATGCTCTGGAAGTACATACACAATCGTGGTACTCTCTGGCTGATTGAGAATAAGATGATTTACTTTCTAATTTTTGTCTATATTTTCTAATGTTTTACAAGCCACATGTTTTGCTTCTGTCATTTTTATTAAAATAATTTTTTAATGTTTATTTATTTTTGAGAGAGAGACAGAGACAGAGACAGAGAGAGACAGAGCACAAGCAGGGGAGGGGCAGAGAGAGAGGGAGACACAGAATCTGAAGCAGGCTCCAGGCTCCGAGCTGTTGGCACAGAGCCCGACGCGGGGCTCAAACTCATGAACGGTTAGATCATGACCTGAGCTGAAATCAGACACTTAACCGACTGAGCCACCCCACCCAGGCACCCCTCGCTTCTCTAATTTTAAAGAAAAGTGGGTTTTTTGTTTGTTTTTTAAGGAATAAAATACTCAGCAAAACAGTTATTGGCCCCTGAAAAACATTAACATGACAATATCTTATAATCCAGAAAAAGTCAAGTGCATTCATGTCAGGGACCTGGACTGGTTCTGGTTCTGTTTCCAGAGACACAGAACAAGGCATGGCACATAGTAGGTGCTCAGTAAAGTTGGCGGGGAGGACTCTAATCCATGAAACATTCTCAATCATAGAAGGGACAACAGATGTGGGTCCGCCAAAGCGAGGACAAGTGGAAAGACTGTGTTGTCAAGTCATGGTGCCGCCGAGGGTTGGAAGGCAAAAAACAAGGCAAGAGAGAAAGGCAGAAAAGAACAAGTTGAAGACGTTCTGACTCATTCAGGAGGTGAAGGGACCAAGCCGGAACTGACTATTTGGCCTTGGCATTCCATATCTCCCAGATAACGTGGTGAGCAGCTGTATTGCCAGCAAAGACTTCCTTCATCTTTCTTAGGCTAACACTCCCGAGGCCAGCGGGGTAGATGGGAGCCACGCACACACCCAGAGCATTCCCCATGGTGGATGAAATCAGGACAAGTGGCCCTTTTGTCACATTTTCATTTCCCTCAAGTGGTTGACACATCCTGGCTACATTCCTCCCTCTGCCTGATGAAAATAGAAACTTAGCAAGAGAACGCCTTGCAGTGCCTCAAGATACGAGGCAGTGACAGTGGCTTTAACCTCAGGAAATTGGGTCCCTGGCAGGTCAGGCACTGATCTGTTAGGTGTCTTAGTCTGCACGGCCAAGAAATTTTCGATGGCTCGTATGCGATCGTTTTTCCGTGGGAAACGCGTGAAGGAGCTGAGTCTGCGTGTGTGTGTGTGTGTGTGTGTGTGTGTGTGTGAGTGTGTGCATGCCAGGTTGTGTAGGAGAAATCTCAGTTGGTTTCTAACTGCGCTGTGCATGGGTTACCGTAAATACGGCAGGTGGTGGGGATGGCCAGTGCCAATGTCGACTTCACAGTGTTGACTTCACTCAAGGGCGGGCGGGGGGGGGGGAACGTTGCCATGTGTGTCCAGGGAAGTTCTTGGGTTCCACCCCCGTCTGCTTTTCCAATCAATCTTCAAAGACGCCCTTGTGCACTGGGACACCTGAAATGTTCACTAGGGAAACACACATCGTGGAGAACCTGTCTCAATATCTTTGAAACTTTTTCACATGATCACACAGGGTGGAAAGGAATGGGTCAGGAACCTGCCCTGATCTGGTTGATCTTTTGTCTCGCAGCCAGGGGAAAGGGCCATTTTCCTCCCCTGCCAGGCACGCAGGACATGCTGTTCTCTGAGTAACATTGAAAAATGAGTTTGAAACTCCTTGCCTGTGTGTCTCTTGTTCCCTATGCCAAGTTCAAGGAGCACACTTCTGACTTCGGGGGGTGGGAGTTAAAATTCCATCTCAGCCAGGTAATCAGGGAAAAAGGCACGAGGCCACCTCATTAAATGCCAACGAGTACTGCTTTATGGCCAAATTTGGGGTATCGGCACACTGAACACACGCAGGCTCTCCCCGTCTTCAGAGAGGGTCTGAGACAGAGACAGACAGGCAGACAGAGACTTTCATATTCAAACCATCTGGGAGCAAAGGCTGACAGAAAGTTCTCCCGGTACTTCATACTGATTTGGTTGCTTTTTACCCTGTGCACGTGTATCAAAAGGAAAAGGGGGACCTCAGATTTCCAAAAGCCAGAGGAAGTCTTTGGCAAAAGGTGTGCTGTCTTCATTAATTGTTAGCAAGCTTTAAATTAACTAGTCACAAAAAAAAACACCCAAAAATAAATAAAATAAATAAATAAATAAATAAATAAATAAATAAATTAACTAGTCAGTTTCATTAGCTTAATCCCATTAGGTATTTGGTGAATAATCTGCAACGATTTGCTTGCTGTCTGCTTAGACTGAGAACTCCATGTGGGCAGGCATGGCCGCCTTTACATGTTGGCATCATCAGTAGGGTCAGAGTACTTAGCTCATGTTTGTTGAATGAAGGAATGAGAATGAATGAATGAATGAATGAATGAAACTCCTAAAACCATCCTGGAGTCATAATGGAGGCTTGCTAAATACTGAAGGAGGGGAATGCAGGAGGGAGGGCGAGAGGGGCAGGGAGGAAGTGGAGAGGGAGGGACGGAAGGAAAGGTCAGACACACTGTGTGTCGCATAGTCGGTGCTGTATCAGGCAGTATGAATTCACTGATGCGTAATTTCCCAACATCAACCGAGAGCTGTGTGTTGTGGCCCTCACTTCTTCACCCACTCGATTCATTTGGTTTCGTTCCCTTTAACCATATTTTGTTAAATTTGACGTCTGTGGTCAGCAACACTGGCTGCCTCGGGACAGCTGGCAATTTCAAATAAAGGCAATGACCTCCACTCCGCACTTGTAGGGGGTTTTGATTTGTCAAAAGCCTGTTCTGCTTCTACAAGCCCAGTCCACCTTCCCAGACCTCTCTTTCTTTCTAATGCTATTTGTTTTCAAGAGAGACACCGAGCTTCTCTTCATTTCCCTTGATCGGTTAGAAACAGAATTCACTCAGACCTTCTTCCAGTCTTTCATTTCGACTCACTTTGTGCAGAGCAGTGGCTACGTCCTGGGTACCAATCTTGGAGCCAGGGCACATCAGTGCAAAGAACAACACGGCCCCTACCCTGTGGCTCCTGCCATCTTGTTGGGGAAAAAGCCAACGCTGGTACAGACACCAGCACTGCAGAGAGTGGCCGAAGCTAAGAGAAGGACAGACGGGTGTGGGGAAGGGGTTCTTGAGGTAGGGTGGCCAGGGGGACCTCTCAGAGCAGATGGCCAGTAAGCAATGCGGATGGCTGAGGACAAATGAGGACACACATAAGTGCAGACACAGAGGCAGTGGAGCCCGGAGGGCCTGCGAGAGGAAAGGAAGATGAGAGGAGTGGGGCCAGGTTGGTCAAAGGGCTCGCAAATACGGGGAGCAGTCAGGGGCCATCACAGAGCTCAGTGGCGGGGGTTTCGCCAAGGGTGTGGGCAGCCATTGGGGGTGTTTGACCACAAGAGTGTGGACTCTCATTTGTGACTTCTACAAGCGCAAAACCCTGATTTCCCAGAAGCCGCACGTCTGACCCAACAAGGCAGCTCCTTGTTCCTAACCGAACACATTTAAGCGGGGCACTGGCAGTGGTGGACCTTCCCGCATGAAGTTTTAGAAAGATGGCGCTCTCCTTTGTTGCTTGATGCATGCTCAACAGGCAAGACTGAACCAAACTCAGAAGCAGCTGTCCTGGTGGGGCCCTGGAGAAAGGCTATATTGCACCCTGTGCTTAAGCAAATTAATTTGTAGAACTTGAATGAAACCCAACTTGGCTGACAGCAGCCGAGCCTTTGCAATTTCTTGGGATCTTCTGCTTTAGGGTAGCTTTCGCGGAGCGTTCCACTTTAGACAAAGCCAACCGCCCCTCCACGGCAAATGCCATCATTCTTAAAATTAGAACAAAGTTTTGAATGAAGTAATAAATTCTACCCATATGCAAAGGCGTAACACAAGATGGGATTTGGTAATACGCTCTTTCTGCTGATGCGTTAATGAGATACAGCATGTAGTTCTATCAACAGGCCCTGTAGAGGGTCCGATGCCCCCCTCTCCCTCTCAGTGTCTACCTTTCATTACAGTGTCTCTGAAGCCAGCCAAGTAATTAATGGGAAAAGTACCTAATGCCGCATGAACCTCACCCAATCATTTCTAAAATGGATCAAAATTCTATAAATGACAGTTTATGCATCTGGTGAAATGCGTCTTTTCTTTTCAGAAGGTGTTTCTATTACAGTTAGCCTGAACATCATGTGATATTACAGTTGCTAGGGTAACTCCTTTTTTTAAAAAAAAAAAAAAAAAGAGAGAGAGAACAACAGAGTAAATAAGCATGTAAATCGACTTTGGCGCTATGTAAATTCTAGTGAATCTGTTATCGTTACCTTGACGATGAAAAAAACTGGCATTTATCTTCTCTGGCCCCCAGTATGATTTGGTTTGAACTTAAAATGTATAAGGTACTCGTGGGGAAGTGTCAAAGGCTCTGGAGATACACGGGAGGCAGAGATGTTAAGAAGATGGGTTTAACAGGAAAGGAAGCCTGGACAGTGGTGACGGGTGCCATAAAGGCCAGGGGGAGAGTACGCGATCGTCCGCATGTCCATAAGCAGGTGTGCGTGGCATAGAACGCCCCCTCCGTGGGGGTGGGGGTGGGGGTGGGGGTGGAACCTGAGCTTACAGGGAAGCCAGAAACCTCACCAACTGTTCAGGCAGTGTCTCCCCTGATTTCTCACCTCCGACTTGCCCGGATTCTTTGGCAATCCCAGCACTGCAGACAAATCTGTAAAAACTGCTTGTGTCCTTTCTGTTAGGTGCAAACGTCTGGGGGCAGCACACGGCACTCAGTAATGATGACTGCGGACAAAGCGGGGCGAATCTTTCCAAGTATTTGCCGCATATCCCATCTAGAGGTTTGAGGATTCCTCCGCCCCGCCTGCATGTTACAGTTGAGGTTGGCAGTGGACACGGGGACGGGAAGGGGCGTGGGCAAATTTGGAAGAAGTACGTGGAAGAGAGGATGAGGAAAGAGACACTCTGGTAATGAAAAGCATCAGCGTTTCCATCAGTCAGGGCACAGCGATCAGAAAATACATCAAAGACAAAGCCTGAAGGTTATGATGACGATACCCAACAGAAAACAGCCCAACCAACTGGCAGGGTTTTGACCTGTCTCCCCTTTTCTAAAAATCATACTAAAAGCTCAGCTCGCGCTTTTAATGAATGAATGCTTTGAAACAGCTGTGCACAGTGCCTAACAAAACTTGTGACCTGAAATGATTAGTTCAAAGAGGACGTATGCTGGGAATTCCTGGAGGAGGCAGTAACGAAAGGGGTGTACTTTGACAATCCAAATTTATAGCAAATTGCACACCTTTCATTTGGCACCTGGATGCTATGGAATATTTTTGGATGCATCAAAAATATTACAAAGGAAAAATTACGTGCCACCTTGCTTTATCTTCTTATAAAGTGAGGCTGACGACCTAGGGAGCATAAACTAGGATTGCATCTCCTTCACTCTGAAACCGCCTTATTTTAATTTTCACACGAAATCCGGATGCAATTTGCAACCTGGTGTAGGCATTGAACGTGCTGGGGGTTCTGCCCCACCTCTCGCCGCTCCCCCCGCCCCCCAAACAAAGCTTCTGCTAAATCTCTGCACGCCTTACAATGGATGGAGTGTCAGAATTGAGGAACTAAAGACAACAGAAGTCAGGAGCTACAAGAAACAAAAGAACACGAAAATAGTGATGGCAAAGGCTTCCGCGGATAGTCCTATGGTTCCTTCCGCATCTCTGAGTGACAGGCAGAGACATCGACAGCTAACTCAAGATCCATCAGGGGCCGTATTGCCTTTCTATCGAAATGATGAGTTTAGAGAGCAAGCTGCAAATGAATGCCTGAGCTTTGTCGGGAGGTTCCGAGTGTCACAGCCGAAGTTAGTGTGGCATTGCTGTCTGCTTCATCCAAGAGATGATGGGGCCCTTCTAGAAGGAGAACAGCAGGGTAGCACAGAAATGGAAGGTAAAAGAGGTTAATTTATGGAAATTATCCAGGTCATGTAACCAGTAGGACATATCATGCAGAGCTTTAAGAGAGGAGTGGTAATGTATGTAAAATCTGACTTTCAGTAGGTCATGAGACGATGACAGTTATCAGGAGTCAGACAACTTTTAGTAACAAAAGCTAACATTTTCGGTGGGTTTGCCAAGCACCAGGCACTCCGCAAAGACACAAAACAATAGGGCAGGCCCCATGATCCCCATCTTACAGATGAGGACATAGAGGCTCAGAGTGTCAACACATAATAAGGAAGGGACGGGGGGCTGATGTGTACGCTGGGCTGTAGGGACTGTGCCTGGGAAGCAGAGCGCTCGGGGGCCCATGAACTACTTTCATTTCTTTTAAAATCAGAAGGAAGAAAAAATGAACTTTGAGATAGAACGTGTTTAAATATAGGATGCTAACGTATTTGTCTTTGCATCAACGTAGCCAAACAATACAATTTTTCATATTTTCTTTTTAAATGAAATTTTAATATTTTGTTATGGAGAAGACTCTGAGGGACAGGAATGAAATATCAGGTTTGAAATCCTGCTTCCCAAATGTGGTCTGAGGACCAGAAGAATCTGCACCAGCGGAAGCCCAGACGTGTAGCATCTTCCGTCGCACCTGCTTGCTGAATCAGAATCTGCATTTCATTTTTCTAAAAATTTTTTTTTAATGTTTATTTATTTTTGAGACAGAGAGAGGCAGAGCATGAACAGGGGAGGGTCAGAGAAAGAGGGAGACCCAGAACCCGAAGCAGTCTCCAGGCTCCGAGCTGTCAGCACAGAGCCCGACGTGGGGCCCGAACCCACGGACCGCGAGATCATGACCTGAGCCGAAGTCGGACGCTTAACCGACTGAGCCCCCCGGGCGCCCCTAGAATCTGCATTTTAGTGAGACCCAAGGGTGATTCCTGTGCACACTAACATTTGAGACGCACTTGACCAAACCCGTAACAGATAGTTCATACCAACTCCTCATTCTCACTTAAGCTGCAATAGTCTTAACCTACATCAAAACGCAAAGCCGTGCTAAGTGACAAGATAGTTATGGCCAATAACTGCTTCCATACCCTCTTTCTCACTGTAAGGCAGGTAGGCTGCAAAAATGCAAACAGTAATACACTCCTAGATAAAAATACAATTTCGAGATAACAATGTTAATCAAACTGTGAATAGTCTGCTAACCCGGGAAACCATTAGGAGTTTTGTACCAATAATTGTCTCTAACGACAGCCAACCACACCCTACTTAAGAAAGGTCCTTGGGTTGGAAGGGGCCTCTCAATCAAGGGGAGTCATGTTTGTTTGTTTGTTTACCATAACACTGCTCCCCAGCAACCCCCCAGGAGGAGGGCTTTGAGGAGCCAGAAGCCATCTCCTCCCCAGAGGCTTCTGACACCTGTGGTTACAGGGGTGTTGAACTAATAGGTGTTCTGATAGGAGGTCTTTTAGGAAGAAGCGAAAGACTGGGGGCGGGGGGGGGGGGAGGGGAGGGTGCGAAAGAAAGAGGGAGAATGGGAGAAAAATGGGAAAAGAGATGGACTGAGAAAAGCCTGCAAGTTGAGAAGATAAACCAACATGAGGGAGTCGTAAACATTGGTAGCAGATAAGCCACCTGTGGTCAGGTACCTTGTGGGTGAAAGAACGAAAGAGCGAGGGGAGAACTTAACTCTGTCCAGGGGATGCCGGACGTTGGATCAAAGTGTGTGTGCGTGTCTGTGCGTGCACGCACGCGTGTGGGTCTCTGATAGCACCTGTGATCATCTGAGCTACCTTGTTTATTTATTTATTCCCTCTGGATTTCCCTCCCTAGGAATTAATCTCCGGAAGGCTAGGGCGCTGCCTTGTGCACTGCAGCAGCATTTCTCCTCACTCGGACAAGCAGCCGGCCCATAATACACATTCAGTTTGAGCGACACTTTCTAATCAGGACGACAGATCAGGAACCACAGGTGTGAATTTAAGGAATCCGGAAGAGCTGACCGACTCTCTCATTCTGGCACGAATTCCTGATTCACTGCATGGCCTGGAATGGCGGTTCCCCGCCCCCCGCTGCCCCCCTGCCTCCATTGCTCGCATGTTGAACGGGGATGAGAAGGCTCACCTGCCTTCCCTCGAGGGGGCTGGTGAGAAGCAGACAAGATCATGAGTGGGTGTGTGCTCAGGAAGTCAAAGACCACGCTTCGTCAAAGAAAGAGAGCAACGCCGGGATATGGGTGACTTCTCGCTCATGGTCCTGGGTTACTTCTGACTGTTGAGTATCACACCAAAGCCACCAAGGGCCCAGGCAGAAGAAGCAAAAAGCCTAGGTCACGATCCCATAGATGAGAATCATCCACAAGGAGCTATTACCACATTTCAATTTGAAGGTCAGCAACGGGACGCTCGTGGGCGAAAAGACATTTGTAAAATAAAGAACAAACAAGACACAAAGGGGCATTTTCCATTCAGACCCTCAGCATTCGATGCTTTGCAATTTCCTGTTCATCTTTCTCCCGCTATCGCTCCGTTTTGTTTCTTCTGGCTTCCTGCTGTCCTATCACTGTGCCATTTTTGTTTGGGATCCACACAACAGCTGCTGTCTTACTCTGCGTTTGTCTAACTATTGCTCTGAGAATCCCCTCACTGGCCTTCAAACCACGCCAAATTCCGTTTCAGGTTTCCTGAAGGAGAAACCTGAGACCGCCATGTCATGTCAAAGACACCTGCATGGCGAGAGCCTACCCTTCAGTGCCAGGCTCACGGAGAGCTTCACGACAACCCGCTAAGGCAAGCCTTACCTCGTGAAGAAGCCATGTGGGCACACACCTAGCAGGGGCAGGACTTGAAAACGAGCCTGGGCCACCAGCACCCCGCCCTCCTGGCTGCTTGCATTTAAAATGCTGGAGCTTTTATGACGTGACCTTGGAAGGGTTGTTTTTGAAAATGGCAAGTCTTATGGTTGAGTCCCCAGTTTCCACATGCTCGTGGGCTTTGCGAAGGTGGTTGCTTAGATTTGAAGGTCTAGGCAAGGAATCGCTTACTTTTTACTCTTATTATTTTTGAGATAATTTTATTCTTCATAGATTTAAGTAGTAGAAAGGGGCTGGCCTCTGCCTTATTCTCAATTGGCGTCTTTCCCCTTCGGTCCTTGGTCTGCACCTGGTGGCAACTTGACCTCAGCCCTAATGCTTTGCTCTAGCTCGGGTCCCGCAGATGTCTTGTTTCCTTTGCTCTAGAGCCATTATAGCAATTAAAACTCATGGGTAAAGCCATTCCTGGCTCCAGCATCCAGAGATCTCTCTCCTCCTTCTTCTTTCCTGAATTTTCCTATAGTCAGGACCCTATTTGCATATGTGTATATGTGTGTGTGTGTGTGTGTGTGTGTGTGTGTAATTTGAAATTTTACTTAAGATTAAAAGTACTGCATGGACTTTGGGGGAGAAAAAGCACATTATATAGAAAGGAATAAAGCAAAAAGCAAAAAAAATCCCGTCTGCACCTTCCACACAACCTGTTTCTGACAATCCCAAACCTCAGTCACAGATTATAGTCTCTTGTGTATCCTTTCAGAACATGTTCATGTATTTACAATAACGATCTCTACTACCTGCCCACCTACCCACCTATCCATCCCCTTCTCCAGTACACAAATGTTTAACATGTTGCTATTTGCACTTAATGAGCTTAAAAGCTCGATCCATATCAGAACATATGGATCTGTTTTATTACTGTTTTAAAATGTGCCCAGCATTCTATGATGTGGCTATGCCATAATTTATTTGGCCAACCCTCTATTGATAGACACTCAAGTGACTTTATTTTGCTTTGTTTTGTTCTATTTGATTTTGTTTAAGCTATTCATGTTTGCCCTTCATTATTTACTGATGTTTTGAACTAGACTGCAAGCTTCTTGAGGGCAGAGATCATACTTAATAGCAGTCAGGGCTGTCGCCTATATTTCCACACAGGAGGTGTTATGCTCCCTCCTCTGGATATGCTGACTCATTGATACACTGGCTCATTCTTTTAAAAAAATTTTTTTTAATGTTTATTTATTATTGAAAGTCAGAGCAAGTCAGAGGTTGAGCAGGGGAAGGGCAGAGAGAGAGGGAGACACAGAATCAGAAGCAGACTCCAGGCTCCAGGCTCTGAGCCGTCAGCACAGAGCCCGACACGGGGCTCGAACTCACAAACCATGAGATCATGCCCTGAGTCGAAGTCGGACGCTTAACCGACTGAGCCACCCAGGCGCCCCTAACACTGGCTCATTCTTCCCAGCATGTATGAGACAGGTTCTATGATCACCCCACTGCACAGAAGAGGAAGCTGAGGCTTACAGGGAGGCGTAATTCATCTGAGGTTACATATATGCCAAGTGGATTCGAGACTGTGGAATTTGACTGCAGAGATGGTCCACACTGCTCCTCCCCCCTCCCTGCTGGGTGGGGTCCTCCCTTGTAAATCCCACAGGTCTGGAGTCTGTCTTCATGCTCTGATTAAGAGCATAAAATGGAATCTGAAGTCCAGAGTCTGCTTTCTGGAATACAGATCCTGGCTCTCCCTCTTTCTTGCTGTGAGCGAAGCCTTCGCGAGTTACCAGAATGTTCTGTGCCTCAGCCTTCCCCTCTGTTAAATAGAGACAATGATGATACTCATCTCCCAGATTGTTGTATGGATTTAACAACATAACATGGCCCAGAGGAGGCTCAAAGTGAATATTACAAATTATCCAAGCCTAGACTCCAGAATGAAGACCCCATAGAAATTTGCTGGCCATACCAGGGGCTAAATTTCTTCTTTTTTTCTTTCATTGTTTTCTTAACTCTCCAGGAGCACCCATACTATAGTTTAGTGGGTACTACATAAAAACTCTTAACTGACTAGAATTTTCCTAAAATGTCAATTGAGTATTTTAAGCTTGAGGAAAAAAATAGCCAGAATTCAGACATAGCAGGCATTTTTAACATAAAAGAGTTAAAGAAAGTTTTGGCAAATTGGAAAAGAAAGCAAAAGCAAAAAAAAAAATCCTCAAAAGGGTTAGATTAACTGATTGCAGGTAGCATATAGCTGGAATTGAACGGAGAGAAACATTTAAATCCTAGTCCTTTTGGGATTCACACTTTCATTCACTTAAACCAACCAAATTGATATGGTTCAGAGTTTAAAGTAGAGAGATGTTACTTTATAATTCTTCATTTCTAAAGCTACTCTCTTGGGGACCAGCGTGGTCCAGTTGGTTGAGTGTCCAGGTCTCGATTTCAGCTCAGGTCAGGATCCCAGGGTCATGAGATCGAGCCCTGGGTTGGGCTCTGTGCTGGGCACGAAACCTGCTTGAGATTCTCTCTCTCTGCCCCTCCCCCATACTCTCTCTTTCTCACATTAAAATAGATAAAATAAAATAAAATAAAATAAAATAAAATAAAATGAAATAAAATAAAATAAAATAACCCTCTTATTCCAGGTAAAGTAAGATAGCAAGCTGATAGTCCTAGCCAGATAAACTGAGATGTGCAAACAACCATCTTTTTTTTCTTTTCTTTTCTTTTCTTTTTTCTTTTCTTTTCTTTTCTTTTCTTTTCTTTTCTTTTTTCTTTTCTTTTCTTTTCTTTTCTTTTCTTTTCTTTTCTTTTCTTCTTCTTTTCTTTTCTTTTTTTTTTCCTGGAAGGTTACAATGATTTTTAAGACTTCATACCTTTGTGGTCCTTTTTAATCCCCCCTTAGTTATTCATATGAAGCAGGATGACTTATTAATCTAACTATAAATTTCTTCCTTAGATTGCAATTTTCATCTGGAGGGAAAACCTTTTTCCTATTAATGATCTGTATCATTTGTAGTAACAATACCTTTCTCCCTTTGTTTAAAAAAAATAATAACGATAATAATAAAAAAAGTACAGACTTTCCTCTCCATATCAAAGTCTTTCAGAAAATAAATGAGGAAAAAATAAATTTGATGCCATATTTTAGCCTGAGAAAAATCAACAAAATTATTTTTATTATATATAGAACATATAGCTCACGCATATAGCTTGGAATCAATTAATTTAAGTAATAATTTGTACAAACACCCTCACAAAAATTTTAAAGGATATTAAACACCCTGTTTTATAAACATAACACTTAATTTAGGAAAAAAAAACATTTAGAAGGTAATGCATTTAGGATAAGTGCACAACACATGAAAATAATAAATGAAATTTTCCCAGTTCAGAAAATGAATGTAATTAATTAACATTTAAATTACATTTTTAATTGCAATCATGCCCTCCCAGGGGACTCATAAGGGACCATAATTGCAATTAAAAGCATGTGGATTAGATAATAAAACAATGCACACTGTCTGAAATGTGCGATTTAAAATGGAAAACAGACATTGTTATCGGCACATCTAACTTAATTGTAGCCATAAAGCAAATGTGCTGTACAAAATAAAATTCACATACGGGAACATTTAATTCTGGAGTCTCTTAAAGGGGACACGCTTGAGAGCACATTTTATGACAGGTTCTGTTGGAAACAGCCCTTTAAGGCTTTCGGATCGAGGGCTGGTGCCTTAATGTTTTTGCATTAATAAAAGCAAAGCTGAATGTTCCTATTAAAACACACAGATACATTTAAGTAAGAGATGAAACTCGATGTCTAAATTTAAGCTGCGGCACATGATTCTATTAGCTGGACCGAATGTAAGGCCGTGTAATTTTGAAACTACGTGGTTTTTAAACTTTTTCTTTTATTACTATTATCTTCTCCCCTGTTTGAGAGAATCATCATGAAAGGTGTAGGCATTGGAGACCAGAGAAAGGAAAGCCAGAGAGGCGTGTGTTTGGTCTGATGAGAGGACAGCCAAGACACGTCCCCCCCCCCCCCCCCCACCAGCCCTGCCTGGATAGTCTCCCGTCCTGTGCCATCCACCTCGAGTAAGCCAAACCGATGCTCTTTAATTATACAAAGGCCTTCTATTTCATTAGCCTGAATCTCACCATTATTTGATCAGAAACCTTTTCAAGACCATATACATCCGTGTTTTCAGTTGGCGGGACATTTGGCAACGTCTGATTGTTTCAACTGGGCGGAAGGGACGATATTTGCATCCAGTGGGTGCGTAAGACAGCTCCCCATAATAGGAAATTATCTGACCCAATAACGTTCAGGTGGAGAAACTGTGGTCCCTATAGAAAAGAGTGAGAGAGGGGGTGGAAGAGAGGTGGAGAGGGAGAGGGAGGGAACAACTGTGGCCAGAGGAGATGGTAAAAAATCTTTCCGATCTACTAACAAGTAGATCAAGGGCTGCAGTCTTCTGCTTTGAAGCCTAGATGCCGATTTCATTTGCTTATTTATGAGAAACTGACTTTGTTTACAGTATAAACGTTAGCATGAAATTAGAAGCTGGCACAGCTCTAGAGAGGCAGTAGGAAGACAAAGACTAGGAAGACAAAGGTCTCCACTTTGGGGCTGGATAGATCTCCATCCCCAACCCAGCTCTGCAGCTGCCAGCTGTGTGACCTGCTCAAGTCAATTTTCCCCTGCAAAGTCTCAGTGTTCACGTCTGCTTTACGATTACTTATGGCGTTCTTGCCACCCATGGGGGCATGAAGGTTGACAAAAGGGCATCCATAGATAAATATGCACATTTATACACACAGAACTCACTAAGTGTATTTAAGTATGTATATATATTGTGCAGTAGGTATATAACTATATACAAAGTACCTTTATGTAAGTGTAATATGTATAAACATGTATGTAGATATGTGCACATGCAGAATTTATTAACATGCAAATTCCCGTGAAAATAAAAACTATTCTTAAGATGTGAGTTCTTGAGGCACCTGGGTGGCTCACTCAGCTAAGTGTCCGACTCTGTTTCAGCTCAGGTCATGATCTCATGGTGCGTGAGTTCAAGCTCCACATCAGGCTCTGTGCTGGCAGAGCAGGGTCTGCCTGGGACTCTCGCGCTCCCACTCTCTGTGTCCCTCCCCTGCTCACGCTCTCTCTCTCAAAATAAATAAACAAACATTCAAAGAAGAAGACAGAAGTTTTTGACATTGTAAAGAACTGAGCTAAACAGATAACAGTTTATTGGGGGGAGGTAATTCCTCTGACACGTTCACATTTGCACCCCTGTATTGCTGACTGCATCCTACAAATGCATTCACTCCACAGAGTTTTTGAAAGGCTGACTACGGGTCCGGGATTGTGCTGGCCTTGGGGACATAGTTGAAAAGCAACACAGACAAAGATGTTTGAGGTAGATGACCAAACATTTGGATTTGATCTCATGACAACAGGAGACCAATGGTGAGTTTAGGCAAAGGATGAAAACTGACGGATTTGCATTTCACAAGCAGTTTCTGTGTGATGCGCCATGTTGGTCAAGGAAAGATGGAAGCTTGGTGATAGGGACCAGTGATGTCGAGAAGCCAGGGGCTGGTGGCTTAGAGCATGTAAAGTTTACCAGAAAATGAAGGAAGGTCTGAAACCAGCTCACATAACTACAGTTTCTCTTTAAGAATGCCCAGGAATATGACAACCGACCCACAAGTTGTTACCATAATGGAGGGCAGCAGAAATGTAGATATAAGACCGCTTGGGTTTGAGGCCAATGAGTCCAAGATGCCTATCCATCACACTTATCTGGGGCAAGTGAACTGAGAGATTCTTCAAGTCCATTCATAGATCTTTAAAATCTGAATGGATGAATGGGGAGTGGGGAGTGAATGGCTATACTAATTGTAGGCATGTTTAGGGAAGAGTGGGCATTTAGACCACTTGAATCGACAAATAAGTAGGATTCGGATCACTGTTCAATAAGCTAAACATCTGTTATCCGGGATTGTGGCAGAGATGATGTTTTATGTTTGCCAAATCCTGTTTCCTTTTCCTCCTCCTTCAGAAAAACTACATTTCCCAGCTTCCCTTGTACTTCGGTGGAGGCCATGTAGTCTGGATTCTAACCAGATTGGGCAAAAGTGATATAAATCACCGCCAAGGCTCTTTCACCCGTTCGTCAGTGATTTTGGAAGCCCAAATCCAGATGTTCCAGATGGTATTGCTAGATTTCAGTTGGAGGAGACCAGCATCAGACATTCTATGCATAAAAAATGAATATGTATGTGTTGAGCCACTGAGATTGGGGGGGGGTGGTGTTTGTTAGAGTAGCTAGCCTTAATTATCCTCACTGATACAGGGAGACAGGAAAACAAAAACACGTTTCAGAGGGTGGCAGGGATTTCATACAAATTCAGTCAATTTTTCCAATGTCACCATGGTTTTCTTTAAGGCAAAACCTTTAAATAGCCACTCGATGCTATTTTTAGTTTCAGCATTGGTATATTTCAGCGTATTTTTAGTCCTTTGGAATTAAATCAAGAATAGATTCCATTTGCACTAAACCAGACTATTTGAATTAGCCAGCGTTTCTTAAAGTGGAGGAGGGCAGGCGTTGTCCCACAGGACATCTGGCAGGGTTTGGAAACATCTTGGGCTGTCAAGACTTGGGGGGATGGGGTGGACTGGCATCCAGGGGGTAGAGGCTAAACATTCCCGCCATGCACAGAACAGCCCCCCACGGCAAAGAGTTATCTAGCCACAAATGTCCATAGTTCCAAGGTTGGGAAACTCTTGACTAATCCCAGGTATGCTCGATCTGCCTTCTGGACATAAACACAAACCCATGGCGTCCAAAGAAACAGCGGCCAACTGGCATCCAAAAAGAGCCCCGGTGAAGTAAATGAGACTGCCCGTTCCTGCTAAGCACACTGCCTGCTATTCTCTGCCAGACCGGGACAGTCTGTCAAGAGACAAACAGAAATGTTCCAGGGACTTTTTGTCACCTGGGTATAAAGAGACAGCTTGAAGGACCCCGTCATTTACACGTTCAACTTTGTTTTCTCTGTTCAAAAGTCGGTGTTGCTGTCACCAGACCTGGCAAAAGTCACACTTGTCATGCCATAACTCTACACCCCCCTCTTCCTCTTTTTCTGGGATGCGTGACAGGGTCAGGTGAGCGTGTGCACTGATAGAATTTACCAAGCCTACCTCTCTGCCACCTTCTTGCCTCTTGTTCCTCTAAGACATACGTGCTCTCCTCGGAGAGCAATTTTTGGCTGCAGTATTTAAGGGGTTGTAAATTGAAATGCCACCCAGTTGATATGATTGGAGAAACACCACGTGTCCCCTTACTACGCACACATCCACATGAAAAGCATTCCTGCCTAGTGTTCTCGGCCGTGATGCAGAGTCTGATCTCAACGTCGAATGAGCAGTACTGCCTGGTGACTGAAAGCGAGCAGCTTTGGGGTCAAACATACGTTTGGAGCCTGATTTCCCCACTTCCTACCTGTGCGATTTTAGGCAAGTTATTAAATATGTCTGAGGGCCAGTGCTTCACCTTTGTGGAGACAACAACGCCCACTTCATACGGTGTGGATGGAGATCAGAAGAGAAATTGTATATAAAATTGCACTCAGTGCAGTGCCCAGACACAGTAAGCGTGGGGGCCCTAAAATATTCACTGACATGTAATAAAAACTCTCCTCCACAGAGTGCAGAGTCATATGTGACTTGGCCTCTTCTGACCTCTGCCCATCTCGTGTGACATCTGACATCTTCCTACCTCATTCTATACTCGCTGTGCTCCAGCCACCATCTTCCTATTCCCCAAAGAACAATGCCAACTCATTCTTGCCTCAGGACCTTTGCACCTGCTGTTCCCCTGTTTGGATGTTCTTCTGTCTTCTTCCAGACTTTCTGTATCGCTGATTCCTTTTCGGCATTCTGGACTCAGACTAAATGTCACCTGTCTCTGGCCATTGTCACTGATATTCCCTACCCCCCTTCTTAGTCATTCACTACGGCATTACTGCTTTTTTTTTCTTTAGAATACTTTTTACCATCTGAAATTATCTTAGTCACATGTTTATTTACTTGTCTGTTGTTTTTATCCCACACCTGATGTAAGTTGCGCTGCAGGCAGGGAATTCATTTTATTCAATGGGAGCATAAACCACGTTTTGAGTGCTTGACGCACAGCTGGTTTTCAGCGAACATTTCTTGAATAAGCTAACCTAAACCTAACTTCTTTAACAGAAAGTTGTTGACACTTCCCCAATGCCTCTTTTAATAACAAAACTAAGGACAGGGACCACCGACATGGACTCTAGGCTCCTGGCAATGTCCTCAAAGGGCTGAGATTTGGGTTCGATTACACCCTATTTGGGACAAACCCTCACCTTGTATTGACTTCTGACTAATCATTGCAGGCAGAACGGATCCTTGGATTTGGGAACTGACCACGAAACACACGCCATTGTCCGAAACTAGATGCTCACGATGCATTTCCATTTCCGGGTCGAAGTGCAGAATGATGGGAAAGTTGCGTGGACCCATCAGAGGGCGGCTCAGGGTCTGTGCGCCTCTGCACGTGTTTGCCCTCATGGATGGGTGTGAGCCTTCACGGGAACACACATGGGCGGTCAAGGGTGGGCTTGGGGCCACCTAATTAAGTTTCCAGTCGAACCAGCAGGCAACGCCACTCCGCCACTATGTCACCTGCCCCACGAAATGGATCGGAGATACAAACTGCGCCTTAACTAGGCAGCCTCCATTCTTGCTGATCCCATTAGTCGCCCAATTGGGCAAGACGAGGTTTTAATTGCATGCCGGAAGCTTTATTTTTCTGCCCCAGGCAAACAGTTAACCACATCAGTATACCACTGACACATCAGAAGTTGGTCAGCAACGCAAAGTGAAGGAGCCACTTCTGGAGAGAAGCGAAGTGCCTGTCAGTTTCTAGCGTTTCCCCCGCGAGCATCTGTAGCTACCTGAGGGAGAAAAAATTCAACCACCACCACCACAATGTGACAACGTGTAACCAATGCATGGTGCTAACATTTCACGGCTTCGTGATGTGATAGAGGATCATGGAGATAGACGGGGCTTGAAGGCAGACAGAATTCACATACAGGCTGGGCCACTTGCTAACCATTTCCTCAGTTTCCTTATCTGTCAAGAAGGCAAAATGAATGGCATTTTCTCCTTTGGGACATTATGAGGATATAAAGTGAATGAAATGTTACAGGTAAAGCCTTGGCTCAAATTCTGACACTCACTAGGCACACTGTAAGTATTATTATAACTTCTATCCATCCATCCATCATCCATCCATCCATCCATCCACCCATCCATCCATCTAGTCATTCATCCATCCCTCCATCCACACACCCACCCACTCACCCACCTATCCATCCACCTGTCCATCCATTCATCCACCCATCCATCCACCATCCATCCACCCATCCACCTATCCATCCATCCATCCATCCATCCATCCATCCATCTACCTATCCATCCATCCACCCATCCATCCATCCATCCAACCATCCATTCATCCATCCATCCATCCATCCATCCATCCATCCACCCATCTATCCACCCATCCACCTATCTATCCATCCATCCATCCATCCATCCATCCATCCGTCCAACTATCCATCCATCCATCCATCCATCCAGTCATTCATCCATTCCTCCATCCACACACCCACCCACTCACCCACCTATCCTTCCACCTATCCATCCATTCATCTACCCATCCATCCACCATCCATCCACCCATCCACCTATCCATCCATCCATCCATCCATCCATCCATCCATTCATCAATCCATCCATTCATCCATCCATCCATCCATCCATCCATCCATCCATCCACCCATCTATCCACCCATCTATCCATCCATCCATCCATCCATCCATCCATCCATCCAACTATCCATCCATCCATCCATCCATCCATCCACCCATTCATCCATCCATTCATCCATCCATCCATCCATCCATCCATCCATCCATCCATCCACCCATCCATTCATCCATCCATCCATTCACCCATCCATCCACCTATCCATCCATCCATCCATCCATCCATCCATCCATCCATCCATTCATCCATCCATCCATCCATTCACCCATCCACCCATCCACCCGTCTATCATCCATCATCCATGCATGCATGTATGCATGCATCCATCCATTCAATCTTCCACAACAAGTCTCACTGTTTCGGAGACCACTGGGATAGAATATTAGAGGAGAGAAGCCAGGATTAAATAGAAGGAGTGATTACATAACCATCAATAAAGGACCCTTGCATCCCAAACATCAATAATGGTAGGTCCCCTGAGACTTGTCCTCCCATGCAGGCAACATATGTTTATTTTGCTGAAGGCCATATGGAGATGATATTACTATGATTTAAAGGTCAGCCCCATAGGAAATTATATTTATGGCAATGAGGAGGAAAGTGGGGACATTATTGGGTAGGTAAAAACTCAAACTACAACTTCTTCCTTCTAACTGAGGGCTAGTCCTTCATTTGACCTTTCAGACTGTGCTGTCCAAGAAAGTACTCCCTAAACCCATGTGACTATTTAAATTAAAAAAAATCAATGTTCAGCTTGTTGGTCACATTAGCCCACTTCATGGAGTTCAATAGCCTCAGATGGCTAGTGGCCACTGCCAGAGACCATGCAAATGAAGAATACTTCTCATGTCACAGAAAGTTCTCTTGGACAGCACTGCTTCAGGGGAACATTTAGTTGCTTAGCTCAGTATTTCAATCCTTCCATAAGTTCTGCTTGCTTAAGAGGAGAGGTTGACTGTGGAAATGATTTCTTCCTTTTAATATCTGTAAAACAATGAAATACTTTGCTTATCGTATTGTTAATAATTAAAAGACAGAGATGAGATGAAATGGAGATTTTTCACATATTTCTGATGGTAGTGTGCTGATTTGTCCCAACTGAGAAGTCGTGCAATGGAAATCTAGTGGAATATAAATATTCTCTCCCTTTGATCCAGTAATCCAAGCTGATTCCTAACCCTAGAGCTAATCCCAATCTATTTTAAGATCATAGCGAAAAACACAGAAGAAGCTCCACATAAAAAGATGTTCACCACAGTGGTGCTTTAACGGTAGAAAAATTTGGAACAAAGTACCTGTTCTCTAATACAGGAGTGATTAAATAAACAATGGTACATATATTTGATGCTGCATAAACATGATTATTACAAATAGAATGCCACAACTTGGTAAGATACCTAAAACAGAATTCAATGGGAGAAAGCCGCAGAATACAACCTGTTGTTCGGTTTTGTTGGTTATCTGTTACTATGTAACCAATTACCCCAACACTCAGCAGCTAAGGACAACAAACCTTCACTCTCTCAGTTTCTGTGGTTCAGGAGTCTGGAAATGGCTTCGATGCATGCCCCTGGCTCAGGGTCTTTCAGAAATGTGCGGTCAAGCCATTGCCTTAGGGCTGTCATCCTCTTGAGACTGGGGCTGAAGAGTCCACTTCTAAGTTCACCTACGTGGGTTTTGGTACGTGATTGTTGGTGAGTTAATCAGGGCCCCGCCCTCAGCTCCTCATCACATCCCATAGGCTTCTCCTCAGGATTGATCACAGCCTGGAAACTGGCTTTCCTCCAGTGTGAGTGACTCAGAAGGAGGGGTGGGGGGAGTGCGGGTGAGCATCTAAGGTGGAAGTCTTTGTACAGCCTAATCTTGGAAGTGATGTCCTGTGGACAGGACTTGCCGTGTCCCGTTAACTACAGGTGAATCAGAAAGCCCACCGACTCATCGGGCAGTCACAGAGGGGCAGTGATCCTGAGAGGTGGGGATCGTTGGGGCCACCCTAGAGGCTTTATCACAGACCTCCTCTATGCAATATAGCTACACCAATTGAAACAATAAAAAAGATTGGCTTTAAGATTTAAAAGAGGGAGAGAAGCAGGCGGACAGAAGACAGAATGGGTCTTTTCTGCAGCTTTCTCTAAAGAGTTGGACTGAGGAGTATTTTTTTTTATATATATATATTATTTTCCCTATTTTCCAATAATGAACTTTTTTTTTTTCAATTACTATGATGGAAACACTCGGTAAATGTTATTTAATTGAAAAAAGAAACCCTGCTAAGAATACACAAGCATTATATTTGTAACTGATGAAGGTCATTTTAAATCCACTTCTAACTCTGAAATCAACTCATATATATATATATATATATATATATATATATCCCTTTCTCTATCTCACTCTATATATCTATATATCTATATCTATATCTATCTATCTATCTACTATCTATCTATCTATTTTTTCTTTTTTAATGAAAGTAACCAGCTGATGTCCCTGCAGTGAGTACTTAGAATGTGCTGGCTAAGATCATTAGAATCTAAATCTCCTTCTCCACACCCCCGCCTTCCCGGAGCTCAGCTCCTCCCCTCCCGCCTTCCTCCTGCCAAATTCCCAGAGCACCCTATATTTTAACGTCTGTAAGGGCGAGGGAGCCAGGATTGACGGCCATGCAGTGAAGTCCTGGGCTGACACTGGCAACAGAGGGTAACTCATGCTTAGCACTTGACGTAACTTTTTGATGACTGAAACCTGATTCCATCGACCGATCCCCCAGTGGCTGATCTCATCTCTTTACCATCAGAGAAATTGAAGCAGAGTTACCAGCAAAGATAAAAAGAGGAGGCGAGTGGGCCATGTCTCAACACAGAGAGGAATAAACTCGTCTTTGATCCTTTGTCCAAAGAACATTCCGGATTCTCATAAACGGGATGGCTGAGTGCAAAGTATTGCCGCAGCCATTCCCCCTCCCCCCCACCCCCACCCCCGTGCCCCAGCCAAATTTTTCTGAGCTGGGTGTTTATGTGATTCTTCAGAGAAAACTACAAGTTTATTATTATCTTTTTTTTCAGTTATGACTTCAAGGCAAATCTCTTTCATTTACAAAATTGAGCAGAGAATCCACACTTGAAAGCGTTAAAAAAAAAAAAGTAAGCGTCACAAACAACAGCAACAAAAATGAGCCTGTGTTGAGGGTTTTGAGCCGGAACCTGGAGGCAGCTGACTTGGGTTGAAGTCTGGCCCTTCCGTGCACTCGCCACGTTGCTCTAGACAAGACGTGTTACCTTCCAAGCCCCAGTCCTCTCCGCTGAAAACGATCATTGTTCCTATTTATTGATTTGTGGTCAGGATGAAAGGGCATGCCCCAAGGTGGGTATATATAGTGCCTGAGATATAATAACTGCTTATCAAAATGTGCTCTTTCTTTACTTCAAATGGTATCGTTCAACTGTTTCAAATTCTACAATGGCTTCCTGTGACAGAGAATGAAACCAAAAGTCCTTACCACGAGCTACAAAGCCCTATTTGATCAGTCTCTGATTGCATTTCCTCCTGCTCCCTGCCTTCCAGCCTCCTGGTCTTCTCTCCACCCCTGTGGTATGCCTTCTTGCTCCCCTCCTCAGGACCTTTGCACTTGCCATGCTTCTGCCTAGCACACCCTTTCCACAGACATTTATCTGATTGGTTCTTTCCCAATATTGAGGTCTTGAGACAAATACCACGGCCTTAGCAAGCCTTCCATGACCTCTTTTTCCTGAAAATGACCAAAGTCAGTTTCTGTTGTTTGCCATCAGAGAAGTTGAATGCATTCAAGTAGCAATTTTCTTGAAAAATGCATTTTGTCCTCTTTCTTTTTTTTTTTTTTAACCTCTCTTCAACCACAAGCCTGATCGAATTTGTTAATGTTTTTATGGCTTTTTTCTTGAATCCTGTTGCTGACCTGCTTTTAGATTAGTGGAGGCTTTTGCCCGGGCTTGTTGGCACCTCCCAGAGAAGTAGACTAAAAGTCGGGATGAAATGGATGAAGAGGTGATGTTACAGAATACAGGAGCATGTGATTGTGATAAAAGCATTTCCAGAGAACCAGTTTGCAGGACGGTTAGTCTAGAAAGGGCAAACAGAAAATGCGTGTCTTAAATACTATCCTTATGCACGCTTTGGGTGGCTCCAGCAACACTGGGAGTGCCTGAATTTGAAAAAAGAAATGATCACAGGATCCAGAACAGGGATTTTTTGCATGACTGATGATTAGACCCAGCAGAACCATAATGGATTCCTTCCTGAGTCCTGAACCCATAAAGATAAAATATCATCTCCGAAGGAGGCCCCACTCTCTTAAACCCTTTCACATGGGCTTCTGTCGGATACATGCTTTTCCTGCCGACTATTCTGCAGACACACAAGCATCTTGCTTTGAAAACCCTAGTGCTGCCGTCTTCCCTCTTACCACTGGGCCTTTGCATATGCTGCCCCCTACTCCTGGGATAATGGTTTTTCTTCTCTTTTTTAAATATTTTTTTAATGTGTATTTATTTTTGAGAGAGAGAGAAAGAGAGACAGAGACAGAGTGTGAGTGGGGGAGGGGCAAAGAGAGGGAGACACAGAATCCAAAGCAGGTTCTAGGCTCTGAGCTGTCAGCACAGAGCCCGACGTGGGGCTTGAACTCATGAATCGCGAGATGATGACCTGAGCCGAAGTCAGATGCTTAACCTACTGAGTCACCCAGGCGCCCCTTCCTTCTCCTCTTTACCTACTGACCCTTCAGTTCTTACCTTACTACACATCATACACTCAGGAAAACCTCCTGTGACTTGCCTGACTAGCCAAACCCCAATGAAGCATTCTTTTTTGTTTTCTTTTAGAGAAAGAGAACATGAGGTGGGGAGGGGGGCAGAGGGAGGGGGAGAGGGAGACATAGAGAGATACAGAGATAGAGAGAGAGACACTGAGAGAGACAGAAAGAATCTCAAGCAGGCTCCACACTCAGTGCAGAGCCCTACATGGGGCTTGATCCCACAACCCTGAGATCGTGACCTGAGCCAAAATCAAGAGTCGGACCCTCAACCAACTGAGCCACCCAGGTGCTCCTCACCCCATGAAGTATTCTTATGAACATGATGTGATGTCCTCCGCTCTCTACAGGCTTAATTTTATAATTATTTGATTAACGGCTGTCTCTGTCACCAGGGTGTGAGCTCTGTTCTAGCACCAAGTGTGTCCGATTTTGTCGAGCATGGAATTTGCTAGAGCTATTACAGATAGGGGCTTGGTATGGTGTAGACACTCCATAAATACTTAAGTGAAAAAAATGAACAGAAGAATTTATTTCCAGTATTGACTGTAAGACTAAAGCCATAATAGCAATTCCCACTTTGAATAGGCAACTTATTGACTTTAGTCACTTCAGTGTTTTTTAACTTCTGATTTTTCATATCATTCCTTCAGAAGCATTTATGGCCTTAACATTTTGTTGCTGCCACAAGACGGGTAAATGTCGTGTGTGTTCCATGAACTATAACTGATTCATTTTGACTTATTGCATTTTTGTGTATTTTTTTACTTTTTTAAAATATTTATTTTTCATGTTTATTTTTGAGAGAGTGCAAGCAGGGGAGGGGCAGAGAGAGAGGGAGACCCAGAATCCGCAGCAGGCTCCAGGTTCTGAGCTGTCAGCACAGAGCCCGACGTGGGACTAAAACCCACAGACCATGAGATCACGACCTGAGCCGAAGCCGGACGTTCAACCGACTGAGCCACCCGGGCGCCCCTAAAATATTTTTTTAATGGTTATTTACTTTTGAGAGACACAGAGACAGAGCACGAGTGGGGGCGGGGCAGAGAGAGAGGGAGACCCAGAATCCGCAGCAGGCTCCAGGCTCTGAGCTGTCAGCACAGAGCCCGACGTGGGGCTCGAACTCACAGACCGTGAGATCATGACCTGAGCTGAAGTCGGCCGCTCAACCGACTGAGCCACTCAGGCACCACTACACCATTTTTTTCGTACCTAAAACACAGGTTGGCCAACTTCTTCTGTCAGGGGCCAGATAATAAATATTTAAGGCTTTGAAGACCGTATGGTCTCTACAGCAACACAAGAGTGTTGCTGTCGCAACACAAGAGTTCCCACACGTGACGTATAAACACACGAGTGTGGCTGTGTGCCAATAAAACTTTATTTATAAAAAGAGGCATTGGACAGGACTTGGTCTACGGGCTCTGCTTTGCTGGTTCCTGTTACTGAAGAGGAGGAAAAAACAAGTTCGACATATGGGCTCAGCCCGGCATGTAAGCTCGAAGAGCTCCGTAAGAGGCCCTGGCTTCTCCCAGGCGCTCCGGCACATCAATTCATCTGCCTGGGCCTCAGTGTACTGAGGTACGCATGGGGACCACTGCTCAACCGAGCATGGTTGTGAAGATAAGAGGTGACAACGAAACAAGCTGGCATTCAGTAACCTTGGATTAACCACACTCACTTTCTGTCTACTTCCCACCTCCAGTCACGCACACTGATTTGCTCTTCGTGGCTCCCCCATATTGTTTCTTTCAAAGTAGAAACGCATCGAAGAAAAAAAAGGGTGTGTCAACATAGAGGATGTTTTGCGGTTAAAAGAAAGATCGTTCTGGTTCTTGTGTGGAGGGTAGGCTGGAGGAGCCCAGGGTCCAGGAGACCGTGGAAGACACCACCTGCAGGCAACCCAGGAATGCGGCAACGGTGGCCATCGGACGCGGCGTTGCCAGTGGAGGGAGGGGACTTGTTTTCTCAGTGGCGGAAGACCCTCGAGGGCAGGGGCGCTGTCACCCCTGGAGCTTCCCACGGCCTAACACACGGCCGGGCACGCAGAAGATTCTTGGGGAATGGGTGTTGATAGAGTGAACACAGTCACCACATTCTGGAAACATCCAGAATGGCTCGTTTACAAGACACGCGGTTACTGACTTCCTCCTTAGCATCCCGTTCTCTTATCTGTGGACGCGAGCTTCAGAGATTTGCCCACAAGCCAACCGTCTCTCACAGCCTCAACCACAATCAGCCTCGACCACAACCAAGCCACTGCCATTTGTCACCTGGAGGGTAGCAATACCCCCTCCCACCTGCTGCTTCCCTCCCGGGCCCTACCCTTGGCCACAGTCCGTTCAGTGGCACTGTCGGTCTTCTCACACGTTAGTCAGACAGCCTTACTCTCCTGTCCCCAACCGGCTAAAAGCATCCGTTACCCTGGAATGAAATCTAAGGGCCTATAGACTCGGCACATCCTGGCCTCTCGTGACCTCATCTGCTTTCTCCTCCTTGACTCTGCTCCAGGCACCCCGGCCTGCTCTGTCCGTGAGATACCCGAAGTTCATAGTGGCCGCAGGGCCTTGGCTCTTGCTGTCTTCTCTGTCTGGGACCTTAGATAGTCAGTCCTCAAACATCCACATAGCTCAGGCTGTGGACCACCACTTGGTCCAGGCTGTGTTACAATATCACTTGCTCGACTCCTACCTTCCCTGACTGCCCCATCTAAAAGCAGCAATTCATAACCTTTACTTGAGTTCCTGTTTCACTTGTCTACAACCTGCTGCTCATTTATTTCTGGCCTGACCTCCCTCCCCCACAATTCCCATTGGACTATAAGCTCCTTGAGGGCAGGAATCTTTTTATTCTTCCCTGCTACAAGTCAAATGCTGGTAGGCACGTACCAGATGTTCCAAACTTGTGTGTTGATTACCTAAGTGAATGTAGGACACCCGGGAATCATCCATTCAGCTCTCCCTCTCTCTAAAAGCTGAAGCAAATCAGACTCATTATCAAAGATAGAATAAATATGTTGACAAGTATTATTATGCATAATACTATTTTCACTTGGTAGAAACCAATCAACGTTTAACCGGTGCTCCTTATAGCACAGGTGAAATGTTCACGATAAGGATAATTTCTTTAAAAATCCCAACAGTCTGCAGTCTGCAGACTGCCGAGCAGTCTTGTTCAACAGAGCCTTAGTGAAATGAATCTATAGAGGCTTCTAGAAAATGCACAAGAAAGGAATTCTTTTCAAACGCACTGGAGACACTGATGAAAGGCAGAAACCTTAAACACAATCAAAATGTTTTACACCCACAAGGATCGAAGCTCTAAAAAAAAAATTTTTTTTTTTTTTGCTCCTCAAATTACTGAATTTTGAGCATCAATCAGGAAATTAGCTTCATAGGTCATAGAGGGTGGGATTCTAGCTGTACAGAAAATTAAGTAAAGGCAGATCTGGGGAAGGGGCTAAAAGGACGTGTGCTGAATGCATGCTCAAAGTTGTGACTCATACAGAAATAAAGGGACTCCAGGGGTTACCGGTAACCAGTACAGCGTATCTGAAACAGCTAATATTTCCCTGCCTCACAAAGGTTTGGGGTGCCCGACCTCTCTAGACAGATAGAAGTTAGTAGAGGCATTTGTCCCTGAAGGTAGAGAACACTCAGATCGTTTCAACTGCTCTGATTTTCCCCCTACCTCTGGGAACATTATCATCTAAGCTCTGACCACGTTTAGAACATAACCTATTGGGGACATGGAATAGGCCAATACATATACATATATATATATATATACATATATATATACATATACATATACATATATATATGTATATATATATCATAGGACAAACTAGCAATTCTTTGCTTCCTGGGCTACACCAGCCTCGGGCGTCCCTCTGAACCGTGAGATTTTGCAATTGATGCCACGAGACCTGGGTTTTCGTCTTGACATTTGCTTGCTGGGTAACCTTGGGAGAATCACTGAACGCGTCTGAGCTTCTCCATCAACGAAAGGAGGGCAGTAAGCCCAGTTCCGCCTGCATCAGAAGGTTGCTGCGAGGTTGAAGTGAATTGATGCATAAAAGTGCTTTGCATCTGGAAAGTGTGTTCAGATGTGAAGGGGTAGGGTCCCAAGATGGGAACTTCAAGCCCAAATGCTTGCGTGAGCCAAGCCAGTAAGAGTGACGGGAGGCCTGCCGGGGTACAGCCTTTCCACGCAGGCATTATCGATCGTTTTGCTCACATTAAGTGTGGGAAGATTCTTTGCGTCCACCGGGACCTATGTTTTCATCAGTTTTGCTTAGAACACATGGCCCTCTTGAACGAGCTTTTGTTGGTTCGCTGTTGATGGGGACGTGGGTGGACAGACACATGACATAAACTTTCGAGTGCAAGGATAGCAATGACAAAGGATACGTGGATCTGCCGAGGAGATAACAGGACTGGCAAATAGAACGTCCCCACCTCCAGCTGTGGACGCAGCTCGTGGGGCCAGATTCCCTAACTTGAAGAGAAGCCAGGCATTTAGAGCCAAAGGGAAAGCCTTCTAATACTTCATTAGAAGCCGATTCGTTAATTAAAGTTCTAAGAAACACTAGAAACACATCTGGGGTCAGTATCATCTTGAGGGCTATGGTTTGTGACCATGTCTTAAATTGTCTCCCGGGGTCAACATAGCATCTAACTGGACCTTCACTTCCTACCTGCTAGCTCATTTCACGAAGGGAAATGTGTGAACTTCCCAGGTAATTGGGGTCTTAATACCCCTTGCAGTTTTTCTCGGGCCCAGTTCGTTTTCAGGGTGCGAGCTTTCCGTGATGGGAGGACAGTATGAACAGGTTTTGCTCGATATTCAGTTATTTGTCCTGGGCGTCTTCTGCTTGTCCTGCACACTGGAGCTCATTCTTCTTCTCAGGCCTGTGCCCCGGGGAGGCTGACCTGAGATCAGGGATTGTATGTCTCCACACTTTGTCCTCTGGCTTTGCCTCTGGGTCTGCCCGAAGGCGATGGGCGAGTGGGAAGAGAGGGTGCATATGTCGCCCTGGCTCCTTTTGGCCAGGTGGCGGTGAATCCTGTGCCCCTGCACCAAGGGATGTAGCTCCTAAGAAGAGGCCCTATCCTTATGGCCACACCTTCACCAGGTTGTGGAAACTGCTTTGTCCTCATTCTCCTTCAGTGAAGGCTCCCTTCTGTCACTAGTCTCGGGGCCCTGCAATGTCCCTTGTTGGTTCTTAACGATCACTCCTACCTTCTCATTGTCCTCCAGTCCACTCTCCCTCCATCAGCCAGTGGAGTATGTCAGGGGTCTCCTGCCTGGTCCCCAACTGACACAATCATATTTCACATCACTGGTTATCCCGGTGGACCATTGTGAGTGAGACAGCGCGGGTCCAATTCCAAATCAGAACCACAGGTGAACTCACCAAGCAGTTCTCGTGTGAGCACTCAGTAAATATTTGCCAGAAAAAGAGATTAACCTTCATTTAGTTACTGACCAACCTCAGAAAAATCAATACATGTTCAAACACCTGTCTTCGAAGAAACAAAAGTCTGACACACATTAAACAAAAATTGTTTCCAACTTGCGGCTAGGTGGTAGGCATTTTTTACACAGAAGGTAAGGTTTGGATGCCACAGCAGAGGGGTAGAGGAGACAAATCAGTGTCAACGATGAGAGTTAAAGCAAAGCGTAGCTGTTGAATGCTTGTTGTTGGCTGGGTTCTATGCCGTGTTCTTTGTATATACTGTCTCATTTACCGCTCACAGCATTGTGAAGTACTTCTGTTCCTATACGCACTTTGCAGATAGAAAATTGAGGTTTAGAGATGTTAAGTGATTTCATACATGAAGCAAGGGACCGTGCCAGACCCAACCCCAGATCTCATAATTATCTCTGGATTCCAGTGAATTCAGAGTTTCAAAGAAAGGAGTAGTCAATGAGGAATGGAGTAGTCTAGAAAAATAAATGCTGATGAACTGATATCGAGAAGTCAGATAGTTCAGAAACTGATATTTGAATCAAGAATCCCTGGCTCAGACTCTAGATCCCTGGGCACAAGATAGCATCAGCAGTGGCCGTACATGGAAGGTGGCTATTTCTGACACTCCAAGGGGAGCAAGGGAAACTATGAAGCCTACTTTTATTATTTGTTATCTTTATTTTACTACTATAACAGAAATTTTGCTCAGAGAGAAGACCAGATCACACATAGGAGTAATTCTTTAAAAACAAATTTACTTTTCTTTGGGTTAAGTAGACTCACAGAACTGAAATTTCCTTTCCTCACTAAACATAGTCTGGTAAGGCTCTTGTTCAAGTCCTCTACCCTCCAGTTTGGGGACATGACCGGGATGCAAACTGGCATGGCCCGATTGATGGTGAATTGGCCCCATCTGTATACACATCCTTTGCCACGTGATTTGGAAGCACCTTTCATCAAGAGATGGCATTTACGTGCCGCTGCTTGAGTCTGGGCTGGCCTTTTGACTTATTTCGTCCAACAGAAGTGACCGTAGTGTAGTTCGGAGACTAGGCTGCAAAAAGCCTTTTGGGTTTTTGCTCTCTGAACTCTGTCACCACCATGGGCCAAGCCTGGGCTGTCCTCCTGGGCAGTGAGAAAGACCACATGGGGCAGTGCTGAGTCATGTCATCTGAGGTGTCGTAGGAGCAGCCTGGCCTCAGTGAGTCTAGCCTAAATTGCCAGCCTACGGGATCATGAGCTACCTGAGTGGTCCGTGTTTTAAGCTGCTAAATTGTGGGCTGGGACTGGCGAGGGAACAGCTATCTGCCCCAACTGAGCACACTGGACTCTGTCCATGGTATCTGCACCTTGAGTAGAGAAGCCAAGAGCATGAAGACCTGTTTGGACGGTGAGTGCAGTCGTGGCACCTGGACAGACTGGTCTACGATCCTTGCTTTCCGGACTCACGGTCTCTTGGCATTGGTCCGTTTCCAGCTTTGGTTTGCCAGCCTTCCCGTTATTCTGTGAACCGTTGGTAGACTTTCCATCGAGTCCTTTCTGCTTCAGGTATGGAGGGTCACTTTCTCTTGCTTGTGGTCTAAGAATAGCCTCCTGCACAATTTGATGTGGTCATCGAAGACCACAACCAAGCAGGAGAGGGGGAAGGTGCCACATGCTAGCGGTTAGAGGAGATACTCAGGCATGGGGACCCCTTGCCCAGGGCTGCACGGCCACTGCCTCCTTTGGCGAGGCTGCTGGGCTGCTCTCGCTCATACAGCTCGGACAAAACCCCAGCCTGGAGACATCTGATGCCTGCCTCACTGCACTGCTATGGATTGTGTCAGGAGTTACGGTCACAGCAGCTATTCCTTTTCTTGTCAACTTCCCAATAAGTTAACTGAATTAGTTTGGGTCTTATCAGGCTGCACAATGTGTCCTGATTGTATTATGGGGAATCCTATTTCAAAAAAAAGATGGGGTGCATGGGCAACTGTCAGTTAAGTGTCCGACTCTTGATTTCAGCTCAGGTCATGATCCAGGGTCATGAGATCGAGTCCCCCGTTGGACTCTGTGCTAAGCATGGAGACTGCTTAAGATTCTCTCCCTCTCCCTCTCTCTCTCTGCCCCTCCCTTGCTTGCACACACACACACACACACACACACACACACACTCTCAAAAATAAATAAGTAAACATTAATAAAAAGGCATTCTGACAAAGATGCTGTTAACATGAACTGTTCTTGCCCTTTGCACACGCTGTTCCCTGTACCTGGAACGCCCCTGTCTACTGCTCCCTGCATCACCCCTCCACCTGTTTTCCTCTTAGCACTGGCATGCCTTCCTTGAGAAGCCTTTCCTGCCTGTCCAGGACTGGGTTTGGACGTTCATTTCTGGGTCCCCACAGCCAGAGGAGCATTACACCCCATCCTAAACATCCATAAGCACGTTATTACACTACGTTGTAAACAAAACATCTGGTTTGAATGTCCCCCCTATATGTCATGAGCTTCCTGAGTTTTGGGGGTTGTATTTTTCTAATCATTCCACCCCCCTATGCCAAATAATCAGACAAAAATGGAAACCATGGGAGTCAGATATACTGGATTCAGATAGTAATCGTATCCTATACCAGCAGGGTGATCTTGGCCAATCAACTCACGAAAACTTGCAGGGGTTGGGTAGGCCATGGGGCAGATCTAGCCTGGAGACCTGTCTTGTTTGGCCTGTAGAAGGTTAATAAATGATAGTTTAATTGCCAACCCCTAACTATTGTGAGACTGTGCATCTGGGTTTCTAGTTCTTTCAAAAGGTCAGAAGATTGGCTACCCTGGGTCTGTGTTACTGTGTGGCAATGACCCGTGGACAACCATTGCCTTATGGTTATGGTTATGGTTAAGGTTACGGTTAGGGTTAGGGTTAGGGTTAGGATTAGGGTTAGGGTTAGGATTAGGGTTAGGGTTAGGGTTAAGGTTAGGGTTAGTGTTAGGGTTAGGGTTAGTGTTAGGGTTAGGGTTAGGGTTAAGGTTAGGGTTAGGGTTAGGGTTACATTTAGGGTTTCGCGTTCAGGGTTAGGGACAACGAGTCTCTTACAGTTCGGTGTGAGCTCCCTCCTAAGGTCACCATGATCACCTTGTTACTGTTTTAGTTTGACTTTGTTATCTTTTTGATGGTGTGGTTATCACCATCCATAAAGTGGAATAAAAATTTGCCAGTGAAATAATGTCTCAGCAATGACTGGAGTATGCTTTTCAGTTTCATTCATGTTGTTTTGTGGTACAAGCAATATCCCAGGGTCATGCTCCTCGGTATCTTTATGGTCCCACCAGAAGGTGTAGTTTTTCAACATCAGACCAGTGATGTTTCACGTCTTTTGTAGAATCCCTGTCCTTTATGTTTAGTGTTAACAAAAATTGTTTTGTGAAACATGGGTGGGTCAGTTAGTTACTTGCACATCTCTTCGTTTCTGCTTAGGTCATGATCTTACTGTGTATGTGCTCGAGGCAGATATTGGCCTCTTTACTGAGAGTCTGTTGCTTGCCTGAGATTCTCTCTCTCTCTCTCTCTCTCTCTCTCTCTGTGTCTCTGCTCCTTGCTCGTTATTCTCTCTCTGTCCCTCTCTAAATATATAATTAAATACTTGAGAAAAAAATCACTTTTGTGTAGTTCCTTGCTTATGTTGTTGAATCATATTTTATGACATGTTCATATATATATTTATATACAGCATGATACATACAATACACATCATGATATACTTTTTGATATATGTAGTGTCTGTACATACATATGTACGTGTATCTCATGTCTTATCTTACTCTGAGAGATAATCATCAACTGATTCCATATGTATAACTGTAACAAATAGTAAGGTTATAAAATAACTAGAAGTTTCCAGTTGGTAGAAAAGCCGTAAGAGTGTTAAAATAGTTGTACTTGCCCACAATCCTTTACCTACAAATGAAAAATTCTAAAAGCTCCGGAACACAAAAGTTTTATTTTTCTTTTCATAATTCAGTTGGCAGAGAAATCACACCTGAATCAATTCAAGACATTTTAAATCTTAAAAGAAAAATCTCTCACTTAGTAATACTAGTGTTTCGTCACAGAATTATTTATGTTTTTAAGCATAGATGCTATTCCCAGCCCCATGGGAGTGCTATCTCCTATACAGTATATGTACCATGTTCTCTTTCTAAAACCAAAAAAAAAAAATTTTTTTTAATGTTTATTTATTTTTGAGCCAGCGACAGAGAGAGACAGACAGACTGAGTATGAGCATGGGAGGGGTTGAAAGAGAGGGAGACACAGAATCTGAATCAGGCTCCGGGCTCTGAGCTGTCAGCACAGGGCCTTTCGCAGGGCTCGAACCCACAAATGGTGAGATCATGACCTGGGCCACAGTCAGACGCTTGACCAACTAGCCACTCAGGCTCCCCCTCTTTCTCAAATTTCAAAATTCATCTCTCCAAAGAGTCTGAGGCACAGATTTGTGGATGTGTATAAATAAAGACGCGGGCCTTCCCAGCTATGAAAGGCTACAGTCAAGAGTCAAGTTGAGTTTGCCCTCAGCTTTTTGTTCCACCCATTAGGCGAGTCTTGATAACACGCATTATTTCTTTATTTCGTCCATTCTTGATCCATTCGAGTGACCACGTGCTAGCCTAATTGGACATCGTGGCTGAGTAGGGATGGGCTCCTCATTCTCTCTTTTGACTCTAACCACAGAGGGAGAGAAATAACGATAGAAAAAGCACACCCCATGCTCCCTCTGTTTTAATGGGAATGTGCTGTCAGGAGAGAGTGATATGATAAGGCCTTACATAAATGGATGCTCTGACAATGTGTTGAGAATAGGAAAGGTAACATTTAATAAGCATGTTAGGGTAATTAGTTAAGTCACTTGTCAATTAACTAGATTACCTAATAGCTAATTTGTCTCTCCAAGCAGCAGGCTTTGTGAAAAAGCAGTCAAGGGAAACTTAGTTTGAAAGGATGGCCTTCGCACATGGGTATATGTCAGCCGGTCTGAGGGTAGTGGGGCCAGTGGCCTCGGAAAGCCACTGCTGCGAATCCTAGTTTTCTTATTGTTTTAAAAGATGCCCTTTCCTTCCTTTCCCTTTCCTTCCTTTTCCTCCCTGCCTCCCTTTCCTTCCTTCTTTCCTTCCTTCCTTCCTTCCTTCCTTCCTTCCTTCCTTCCTTCTCTTCTTCTTCTCCTCCTCCTCCTCCTCCTCCTTCTTTTTTCCTTCTGTAGATGATTTTACCTAGCTCAGAGGGCAGCAATATTTCCCTGCAAAGGGCCAACCAGGAAGTATTTTAGCGTTTGTACAAGAGGCAACAGGGGTGATGTCACGAAGGTGATTTTTTAACAAGCAAAAAAACGAAATTTCACAATTTTCTTTGACCATTTAAACTGTGTAAAGCTTCTTAGTTCGCTGGCTGCATCCCCGGCCACTGGTTGAATTTGACCTATTGGTGTGGTTTGCTAAGTCTTGTTTTGGGGCATCCTTAAGTTACTAAATTCCTAAGGCAACCAGGCTTTAAGAATCATCTGGGGCCCCCGGAGTGGCGCAGTCAGTCGAGTGTTGGACAGGTCATGATATCACGGTTCGTGGGACTGAGCCCCGCATCAGGCTCAGGGCTCTGCATTGGGCTCTGTGCTGGTGGAGCCTGCTTGGGATCCTCTCTCTCTCTCCCTCCCCAGCTCATGCTCTCTCTAAACAAACAAACAAACAAACAAATAAACAAACATTAAAACAAAAAGAATCATCTTGTCTTCTCAGTAGGTGCATCCTTCACCCTCCCAATCAGGGGCTCAGAGTGTAGACTCTGGAACCAAAATACCCAGATCAGAATAGAATCTCAGCTTTGCCAAGAAATAAGCAAGCCTTGGCAAGTTCTTCCACCTCTCTGTGCTTCAGGGCCACCAGACGAAAATAGAAGCACCCTTCTCATAGGCTCACTCTGAGAATTAAAGCAAGTCCCTAAGGAAGCCCTTAGAACAGTGCCTGGCATCCAGGCAGCCCAACGTTAAGTGTCCACTTACTTCTAACTACTTTTTTTTTTTTTTAACGTGTATTCCTTTTTCAGAGATGGAGAGAGGCAGAGCATGAGTGGGGCAGGGGCAGAGAGAGAGGGAGACACAGAATCCGAAGCAGGCTACAGGCTCCGAGCTGTCGGCACCGAGCCCGACACGGGGCTCGAACTCACGGACCGTGAGATTGTGACCTGAGCTGAAGTCAGACGCCTAACCGACTGAGCCGCCCAGGCGCCCCTCGGCTTACTTCTATTGCTTTGACAGTGCGGGGAGAAGAAGGAAGGACGCCTCCCACTGCAAAGAAATGATACGCAGCGTCTCCTCCCTGATCCCTGGAGGTGGATTCGGTGGCGGACTTGATGCCCCGAGCAGGGGGGCTGTGAGAGGATATTCTCGGGCATTTCCTGAGTGTGCTGGAGCAAACAGGATGCTGGACAAGTCTCCTTGGAGAAGGGGCCCGCCAGTAGGTCTCAGTGATTTATTGGGATCCTCTGCGTTTGGGGGGATACGTTTTCCTGCCTTAGCTCTTCAACGATTGTGCTGCGAGTCATGGCCCGTACAGTACAAAGTCTGTCCCCACGCCCCACATAATATGTGATGTGAGGAAGTGATGTTAAAGAGGCTTCCTGTTTTGGTTTCCTCACTGGCACCACGAGCGCCGTGCAAATCTCTAAAGGACTTACTTAGCATGCACAAACTGAAACCAAACTACAGCAAATCTGTGCATCTGCAGCTCAAGAACTTTCAATGCCCCTGGCAGAAACTTCTCTCCTTCCTCTGCCTCTTTCTCTCGCTCCCTTTTGATGTTCCCCTTTCTTTCAGCCTATCCCTGACAGTTCGTGCAATCACATCACACACAGCTTTCTTTGGAAAGCCCCCTTTTTTTTTTTTTAATGATCTGGCAGCCAGTAGACACGGAGGCCTTCCAGAAAAAATTTCAATCCCTCTTCCCCCAGCTTCCGCAAGCCCCAGTGATAAATGACACCTCTCATTCTGTCACAGACAAGCAGCACAGACGGGGGACGTCAGTGATGGATGGCTCACCAGAACAGGAAATCAACTTTAAAAAAAAAAAACCTAAAAGAGCTGACCAGGACATTGTCAGGGTCCTGCTCCAAAGGCCTTGCCCGAGAGACGGTCTGAAAGGGACTGAGAAAGTTTCAGCTAAGGGGTGGGGGGGGAGGGGGGAAGTATGAGATCAAAACAAGGAGAAGAAATATGTATCCATGGAGAAGCTGGCATACAATAAACCACAGATTGCTTTGGCATTGTTTATTTCTTTGTGGTGCCCTGGATATTAGCCAAATTTTCACCTACTCCCGTGATTTATGGAGGAAATGGTTGATCCCTGCTCTGTGAGAATTCTATTTTCCTTCTGGAGCCTCAGAAAAAAGTGAGTCAAGATTTGTTTGTCAAGCCTAAATTACCCCATTTTACACTGCCCCCAACGAAAGGCAATAAAATTCCCAATGCCCCCCAAGGGATTCCCTCCAGACAAAGATTGCCCCCTGAAGATTAACAACCTTGCTTTTTTATGTTGATGGCAATCACAGGAAAGAGGAGGGGCTGGTTTTTTTCCTTTATGCTTCTTTTTTCCTATTTTGTATCGCACTGCCTTCTCCCTCCCACCACCAATGATTTTCATACCCTGCATTCAAAAACTCTCCTGCCCCTTCTGTTGGAAACCTCTGCACTTAGATCCACCGGGGGTCACTTGACCGCCCTGATTTAAAAGCAAACACAACCTCATCATCGGACTGAATCGGAGTACCCGTGGGGTATCAGGTCTTTACTAAATCCAAACCAGGAAAACTAGGGAACAGGCGGCTATGGGGCACCTGGGTGGCTCCGTCAGTTGAGTGCCTGACTTTGGCTCAGGTCATCATCTCGCTGTTCGTGGGTTCGAGCCCCGCGTCGGGCTCTGTGCTGACAGCTCAGAGCCTGGAGCTGCTTCAGATTCTGTGTCTCCCTCTCTCTACCCCTGCCTCCCCTTGTGCTCTCTCTCTCAAAAATAAATAAGCATTAAAAAAATTAAAATAAAAAGGAATAGATGGCTGGATTCTTTCTATGCTTTGCAGAACGTCTCAGCCTCAGCACTACTGACATCTGGGTCAGATCATTTCTGTTGTGGGTGCTGTGCGTGTATCCCTGGCCTCTACCCACTAAATACCATTAGCACACGCATCCCCATCGCTTAGTCATGACAATAAAAAAATGTCCCCAAACAATGCCAAATGTTTCCTGGGAAACAAAATCCACCTCCCCCTCCAGTTGAGAGCCACTGCTGTAGGAGTTTGAAATCAAGGCTCCAAAGAAAAAAGAACACTCATGGGATTCAGGGGGGACAATTGAAGTTGGTAGATAATTAAATGCTAGACAATATGGCATAGAAAATATAAGCTATAGGAATTTAGGGACTTTCCAAAAGACACATTTGCATTTCCCAGGTTTGTGCAGGTGCCTCTATTTAAGCTGCAGAACAAAACCAAAATCTTGTAAGAGGCAGACCCACCATTTATTCATGTAATCTTGTGCTTAGGTATGACCGAAGTGAATATGGAGAGGCGGGTTTAAAAAAAAAAAAACCAAGAAAAGAAACCTTAGTTTCAGACAAATCACATTAAAACTAGTGAGATGTAACCAAGAGTCATAAAACCTCTCCTCTTTTCCAAGGATATTAACAAATGACGTCATTAAAGTCTTGAAAATTAATTAGTTATCATCTATTAAACAACATTATTAAACCTTTGTGATCATTTAAGGTTCTAAATTGGATTGAAGAAGGTAGGACTAAACTTCCAGTCTTGTGTCTTATGCCTTCCTTGTAGATGATAAACACAAAATTGTTAACATGCAAATCTTCTCAATTCTAATAGAGCTTATACAGTGATATTAAAAACATCCTTTGATCTATCCAATAAAACATGGAATGAAAAGAAAGCCGAGCCCAGTTTCTAGACACCATATATAGTATCATAGGCTTTCACCCACCCATTGTTGCCAACAGAGATCAAAGGTAATTTGGGAGACACAGACAGATTTATCCGTGTATAAAGCCAATAATGGGAATCACAATAGAAGACAACACACACACACACACACACACACACACACATCCGCATCCACACACACGCATGCATGTTTAGTTGAACTGTGATCACAAAGAATCAAAATCTAAAAAAAGAGAGATGTAATTAGTATATTGGGCTCAAACACCAACATTAGCACAAAAATGGAAAAAAAGATCTTCATAAATTTAGAAGAAAGATCGCCACTTCCATCAATTAGAAAGAGAGCTGCAAAGACCTTATAAATACTGTTTAAGCTGCAGAATTACAAGATAAACAATTTAGGCTCTTGTTACTGTCATCCATACGGGCGCCGAAACTACTTTCATAAGGACGTTAAAAGTGAGAGTATCAACCCTTTTTTTGGCCCCTCCCGGCCTCCCTACAAACCAGCTGGTGAAATTTGTTCTCCACTGCATTGGATTCTATCTTGGTCAACTGAAGACAGACCACTCTTTGTTCACACAACACTGCCTTGCCTATCAATGGGGATCCTAATCAAATTTTATGCTGGTATAGGACTTTCCTGTCTCACCCTCATCTCCTGGCCTTGCATCATGTTGAGGGCAATTACACATTTATTTATTACACACCCCCAAATATAAAACCGCAAAAACTATACCAAAGACAGCAGCTTTTCAATCATCCATCAAGATATACCAGTTTCAAAAGACAATCCCTGCACCACATCCTGAAGGTCATTACTCACTCTCGAAAGCTCATTTCAAAGGCCTCCTTCATCTCTTGATATCGTTAGATAGTGTGTGCGCCAAAGTGCTGCTTGGGGATCTCAATAACTCCACATTCTCCCTCTCAGAGCATGATTAGTGGGAGGTGCGGGCACCAATTTAGGCTGTGTCTACACAATGCCAAAACAGCCCGTGGAGAAATGAAACCGTCCATCACGCAACTGGCGGATTTAGCTACATGATGCCAAAGTGCGTTGACTCATTTCCCACCCCCCTCCGCCGCATTGACTGATTATTTGAGTTCATTTTCAGTATCTGAGAATAGATCTGCTTAGCACGCTAGATTTGAAAGGGACCACAGCAACGACACGGTCTTCGCCATCTGGACATCTCTGCACAGGCTCTTCTCCCCTGTTCATCAGGCTTTTCCCGACCCAATCCATCTGAGCACCTGGATCCGCCTTTTTTGAAAGCTTCAGGATCTTCTCCTGGCCTTTTGAATTCTGTGGGCCAGCATACTATTCCCCAGCTGTGAAGTTTGTGTTGACGCTAGACGGTATTCCAAATGCTCTATCCGTATGACCTCATTCGGTCATTATGACAGCTTTAGGAGGCTGTCATAGACGTCGACGGTCCCCTGTCCACATCTCCTAGGCAAGTACCTCTCCTTACCAAGGAGAACTGCTGATACCTGTGTTTCTGTGGCTGAGGACCGCTGTCCAGTCACGGGAGCATGTCTGGCTCACGCACAGGGGCGAGCTAGAAATGTTGGATGGGAATGTCCCAGGAAGGAGCCCTCAAGCCATGGCAGATGGAGCTCTGGTGGAAAACTATCCCAGTACCTTTAACCCTCTTTTGGGACGACTCTGAGGTACATGTTCTATACTAGCCCCAGGAACAACAAGCTCCAATTGTCCACAGTGGTTACTGGCTGGATCACTCACTCTATTAATGTCCTGTCCTTCCCTTCCCTTCCCTGTCTTCCTTCGCTGCTCTCCTAGTGGTGTCTCCCAGGACCAACAACCAAAGGAAGTATGGGTGCTCAAATGCTTGTTCCCAGGTGTCAATCTGGGGGAACACAAACAAGGATAGCGTATTTATACAGAGAAGAAAATAAATACATAGGCATTAAATATCTTGCTCAAGAATATAGAACTGCTCTGTTTTGTTTTTTAATTAACACAAGGGTTTTCTTTTGGGCTCTTCTTCCCCTGACTCCTGTCCTTTGAAAGAAAGTGAAGCTTTTCACAGTCCTCTGCTTCCAACATGTCCTGGTCCGAGAACCATGGGAAAAATCCCTCTCGCTCCTGTCTTGAGAATCGGGCACCAGCCTGCTAGAGCCTTGGGACGTTGCAAACGTCATGACTCCTCACCCATTCCCTCTGGGCTTTGTCTATCGGGAGGTCCAGACGCGAATGTGTGTCGCCAACATTCCTGTAAAGCGGCATGTCTCCCAACTCCATTTTGTTGTTCTAACAAAATTTAATTTTGCTCTGGTGTTTTCTCTCATCTTTTTTAAGCCACTATGACCTGAGTGTTATTGTATCTTGACTTCCTTCTTTGAGGAGAAAGTTATATATTTATACATACGTATACACATACATACACAATATGTGGTATATAACATTTATATCATATATATGATGGTAGGTAATATAGATACAGCATTTCACCCCTCTTTTATACAGCCTCTACCTTGGTACCACACATCTTGAGTCAATGTGTTTACCCATATAACCCTCAAGATGGGCAACACAGCACATTTGGGTCACAGCTCAAGCGTCAGACGGCGTGAGTGCGCATCCCAACTCCATGAATTGTGGGTCCCTGGGTCACTTACTTAATGTCTCTGTGCCTCAGTTTCCCCCCTGGTATGACAGGAAATAACAATATCCATACAATTAAGGAATCAGAACACATACCGTGGTTACAACAGTAACCGGCAGGTAGGGACCTTACGCGCCATTAGCTGTTCACATTACAAGGCAAGTCTGCATCCAAATTATTATAGTTATTTCTGTGAAGAATGTGTTTCTCAGGGGCTTGGGCAGTAGATCTCACAGACAATCAAGGGCAAGCTTACTGTCCAGCTCTCAGCCATGAAAGGTGCCCTCACTGTTTCAGAAGTTCCCACACACAAAACCGTGAATATCAGATTTCAGTAAATGCGGAAGATTCTGGGCTAAAGAGCCCGGCCCCTCGTCGAGGCCTGTCAGGGACTGTGAGTAAATGTTTCATGTGCCTTCCTTCCCGTAGGCCCCTTAATAAATTCTGGCTCGAACGGTAGCTGTGTTTTCAATGCTAATAGTATTCGCATATGCCTCATCTGGTAAACAGCATTTGTGCCAAAAAATTGGATTGGGGAGGAAAGCCCCCCAAACGCTTAAGTGTTGCAGAGCAGCGGGTCACGTCAGCGCCGGATGGAGCCAACGTTACCCAACGCGACATGACACAATTGAAGCAATGCGATGTGACAAGACACTAGCAAGTAAGCAAAAAACACGCTATTTTTGGCCCAAATGCTCATTATCATCTTACATGCAAACCGCTGATTTGTGGTAGCAGGAAGTAGAGCAATTCCCTTTTTCATCTTATTACTGCTACTGGCTTGTGGATGGTTGAGAGGACTTCTCAATGAACCGGCCTCTCCAGGCTTTTCTGAAATTTTAACCTTTTGAACGCATTCCCCACCAGGGTAGGTCACGACGCTGGTTCAGCACGGAGGCCGCCAACGCAGAACAACCCTTCAGAGTGAAACGAAAGCATCAGACAAGGCAGGATGTTATTTTGAACTTGATCCGGGACCTCTGAAAATTGGTCTTAAGGCTGCTTGGCTCTAGCTCTTCCCTCCTTTGGTAACGGGACCCCACTTGAACCCCAGAACACCCTCCGCCTTAGTCTTAGAGCTTGCGCAGTAGGAAAAGCTCGGCATGTGACTCAGACCTGGCCAATCCGAACGCAGCCTACCGTTGACCACAGTGATTGGCTAAAGAGTGGTCATGTGACCTAATCAGGCCCACTGAGAAGTCATGAGCCCTTTCCCCCCCACCGCGCATTTGGAAGAGAAGCCGGTGGTTGTCTTTCCTGGGTCCGAAGCTGGAAGCCCAAAGGAGATTCCGGGCCCCCGTAGGAATGCTGAGGGTAAAGCTAATAGAGAGGAAAGCAAACTCTAGGGAGAGTGAAACAGAGTTATTTTAGCCCTTGGATCTAGCCAGCCCTGAGGCTGTATAGTTCAGTCACAGGAGTCCACTAACTATATTTCCACTCATTTTTTTTTTTCCCTTAAGCCATTTAGGGGTGAGTTTTCTGCCACTGGCAACGGAAAGGGGAAAAAAATCTTGATTTAGAGATAGCATTGAAAAGGCCACAACAAGATGAGTGTGGTCTTAAGACTTGGAAGCAGCGCCCCCCTTCCCGCTACGTCCGCTGCTCGCTGCCCAGAGATGGAGCTGAAATGCACAGGTTTCCAGCAGGTGCCCGGCGGCTGCCGTGGGCAGCGCCGCCTCAGCGCTGGGCTCCCATCGACACCCCTTCCCGGTGACGGAGGGGCCGTGGCTTCCCCAGCCCCTCGCTCCTATCAGCCCAGGCATTCCACCACGGGGACCTGCTGATTCGCTAAATGAGTAAGTGGGAAGCACGGCAAGGTCACCGAGAAGTTAACGGAAGGGATTCTAGGGGACGGTAGACACACTTGGCCACGGAGGGCCTGGCGAGGGGCAGAAGCCGCGGTAAATGGCGCTCAGGCCCGGTGCCCCTCGGCCGCACACCCCATTACGGCCCCGACGGTTGAGTTCTAAACAGTTAAATATGAAACTGTCAACAAGGTCCTGTCTTAATAACCAAACTTGAGGCCTTTTATCCTGGAAGATTTATGAAGTAATTTTAAAGAGATCCAAGCGAACATCTGTCAATAAATTGAATGCCGGCTACAGGATTTACAAGCAAGACAAGAATTTCTCATTAAGTGCACATTAACACGGTGGGGATCATAAATAGAAGGAGGCCAGGATGCAGAGCCTCTCAAGCTGTCATTAAAACACTATCTAAGAACTAATGAGGAAGTGATGGAAGGCTACTAATGATGCCTTGGGCTCCCAACCTTTGCCAGTCTGAGAAGGGCCGTGCAGAATCAGAGGACTCCAGGGAGCCCGGATGCTGGCCTAGAGCGGCTCCTCGCAGCTCATTCCACTGTCTGCTCGGACCTGCAGGTCTCCTGTGTCCACCCTGGGGACAGTGGAGGTACCCACGTGACTCCCTGCACTCTCACCCCCGATGGAATTCAGCTCCCCCGCGATGGCCTTCTTCACATGGTCCCAAATACACACGTTCAACAAACGTTTCCATCCCAACTACTGCACGTAGGATGCTGTGCTAACTAATGTTTCCACGGTACGAGGGGAAACCTCTGGAAACTTCTTTTTGGCCGAAGCATACCTTTAACACGCAGAGAGGTAGGCCTTCATCACCGACACATGTGGCAAAAGAGGGGGTTTGGGAAAGGTCCTGAAGAGCCAGGTGTCCCACACCCCCCCAACTCACCCCCTCCCCTGAGATGAGTCTTCCCAGCGTGCTGTACCCCCCAAGGCTCTCTCTGCACCCAGAGTGGTGCATAGATTAGAGCCATCAACAGTGGAAGGTAAGGGGAGTTGATTAGATTGGAAAGGTGCAAAGGTCAGTGGGAAGCTAGTTTGGGTGATGAGGCAAGACAGGTCGGGGCTGGTTCATGGCAGAACCAGGGAATACAGCTGGGGTGGCTAGTACAAGGAGTTAAGCAGGCATCCACTGACTTTGTGACTTGGGTCAAAGCCACTATTTATATTATAATCATATTACATTTATTTTATATTATATTATATTATATTATATTATATTATATTATTATATATATTTAGGTATTGTTCCTTTTTTTTTTGTCCATTTTTTTTTGTCTTCCCACTTGAATGAACTCTTTATGAGGGCACGAGCTGTTGTCTTGTTCAACACTGTGTCCCTAGAGCCTAGAGCAGTACCCGGTGTAGACTAGGTACTCATTGGATATTTATTGAATGAGTGAATGAATGAATGAATGAATGAATGACTAGAACCCCTGAGATCCAGCTAGGTCAAAACGTGGCCAAATAAAAAGTACATGCTTCAGTGAAAATGAAGAGGGTGATTTTTGAAGCAACGGTCCTAAAATGGTTACATGCTGAGAAACAGGCAAAAATCTTCCGAGGGAAGCAGAGCTAATAGGTGAGGTTTAGTGTGATTCCCCCCACAATCATCAAAGCGCTTAAGGACTGGATGTAAAATTATCAAAGGAACCAGACAAAGAGGACCAAGTTTTGCACATGACATTTATTACCACAGGAGGGTAAAAGATGGTTATAAATCATCATAAATTACAATCGCACTTTTCAGGCCTGGCCGTGCCGGTCACTCTGCTAATCCCTTCATCTGATTGCACTCTTGCTCACTAGGCACTTGTGTGTGCAAATGAAAGCAAAATGCTGGCCAGGTGTACAGACTTGATTGTTGGGTGTTGCGTAGACAGTGGGAATTCAGGGAACGGAAGAAAATACTCCGTTCTGGCAAATGGCGCCACTGTAGGGCCAAGCAAACAGAGTGGGAAAATGGCCAAAGAAAGACACCTGCTTGGAAGGGGCCTGCCCTGCAAGTAGGAAACCTGGTTTTCTCCTGCCACCGTGCACAGTCTCTATGTGGAAGGAAACACTGAGAGTCTGTCGGCCAATTCGATGGAGTATTCAGATGCCACTTATTCAAGAAACACCAAGGACCTCTCACGTGCCAGGCCCTGTCCTTGGACACAGGTACTGCACTGAACGAAACAGACTCGGTCTCTGCTCTGGCGAAGTCACTAGAGATGGGAGGGAGGTGGAGAGCAAGCAATCGCAGTAAGTTTTATAAGCGTGACGAGAAGGCATCTGTGCTGCTGTATCACCTCTTAGTAAGGGTAAATGTTTCAGAGTAATTGAAAGAAGAAAAGATAGCTGCAGCTAAGTAGCTTGAGAAACACTGTCAGAACAACTTTCCGAGACCCATTTAGCAGGGGGGATGGTACACGGTGATGACTTTCTTTGGCAAATGAGTCGTGTACGAGACCTCACTTTTCTACAGACACCCTCGCCTTGAAGAAAGAATCTGGCTTGATTTACTCAGCTATTCACCCCTTCATTTGTTCAGCAAATGGCTCCGCCCTTTCGCCATGCCCATCGATGGCCAGCAGAGACAAAGAAATTTAGGTACAGCCCTGGTGGGGTTCATTAGTTCTGGGGGTGGAAGTGCATACTGATTCAGATAGCCATGATAGCGAGTGTTGAAAGCCATACAGCAGAGAGCAGGAGCACAGAGGCCTGGTGAATTCCCCCTAAGGAATGTCGAGGAGAGACTGGCACATGTGAACTGGGTTTTGAAGGATGTATAGAGGTCTACCAGGTAGAAAACCACAATCCAGACAATGGGGACGATATTTTGGCGAGTGGGAAGAGGAAATGCACAAATATGAGAGCCTCGATATGTTTGGAAAACTGCACAATGTTTGATGTGACTGAAAGCGGAAGGGAAGTTCGTGTTGAACTTGAGGAGGGAGGGCAGGCATGAAAGCTGCTCTTGGCTACTTTGGGGGAACCAATTGTGAAAGACCGTTAATGATAGGCTACAGAGTTTGGACTTTGTGTCCCTGCTGGTGTTTTCCAAGGTTCAGTCCTCTGCAGACCATCTTCACAATTTTTGCCACACCAGCCACTGATTTAGGGATTTTGTAAGCAGCCCACGTTATTAAACTTATTTTTAAAAGGAGGTTAAAGTGCACATCATGGATAGAAAATCAGGATCTCCATAAAGAATATATAACTCTAAAATTAAATATATAACTCTCCAAATAAAGTGTACTCATTTGTATATTTCCCTCCAAGTCATACACCGTATTTCTGGAAACACTGTTTGGAACTCTGGGTTCCATAATATTCTAAGAAACGCAGGATCAGATCGGAGCCTTGCTTTACAAAGATGCTTCTGTTGCCAATAAGAATGGATTGCAGGGACTGGATGCACAGCGACCAGTTAGGAGATGATGATATTAATGCATCAGAAAGGTGACAAAGGTCTGGTTGGAGCGGTGGAGGTAGGGGTAGAGGAGGACCCATTTGAGAGCTATTTCAAAAGTAGACCAAACAGGATTTAGTGGCAGATCGGACGGGGGAGAGAGGGATGATGGCAGGTGTGATGGGCCAGACGTGGCTCCTTAATGGAGGGGCAGTTCCTGACAGCCATTTACAAAGTCATTCCATTTATATCCGAGTCATTCACAGAAGCTAGAATCTCGCGCTTTCCAATGCATGAAACGCAGTTATGTAAGCTCCAGGAGCTGAATTCTTGGTGACAGAGCCTGCAAGATTTTTCCTAGGGAAAACTATTTACTCGATATACAGTGTTTAGGATAAAAAGGAAGAAAGAAAGAAACAGGACTATGTGTCCATCTGTCTGCCCAGCTGTCGACGCGACACGGCTAATGGAAGCAAACTTTCTGCTAGCAGATCTCCCTGTACTTTGTAAATTGAACGCTTTAACTTTTAGCTACGAAAGTGTCATTGTCAATAACGAAGGCAAACAAACGATCACCAGAACATAACTACGGCAGGAAATTGAAGTAGATAATTGGCTCACTTCACGTATTTTAAGTTTTCGGAACCCCAAGCCCCATCCCGACACACATGGTGGTGTCTGGAGGAGGCATATGAGGGGAGAAGTGTCCCCCCACCACCTCCACCTCCATGAATAATCTCGACTCTATTTATCAGTTTCATCAGATAATTTGATCATCTCCTCCCTTCGTTTTGCTTCTGTACATAAGACCCGAATATCGTCACTTAACAAGAGGAAAGGGGGCTGGAAGGATCCCAGCAGTCATTTAAATCAGTCAGAAAGAAAAATGAGGGGGGAAAAATACAAACATCTTTTTCTTCCTCTTTCTTCGTCGGTAGATTTTTTCACGTAATGGTGTAATGTGATGCCTTTCTTTGGGTAAAGCAATTTGCATCACTTAAAGAAATGAAAGGGAAATGATCGTATCAAGCGTATGTAGACTACTGAGTGGAAAGAGCCTTGAAACTCTAACTAAAGTCAAGAGAAGCATAAGCTGATAGAAAGTTCCAGTGTCGGGGATAGAGGCTGGGTAGACAATGACTTAGGAAACCACAGTAGGACCACGTGCTTTGGGTGTTACCTAAAAAGGAGTTTTAGGTTCCTCTTCTGTAAGACAGGGTAACAGTGCCTACTGCAGAGGGTTCTAGGAAAGTTGATGGGATATAGGACGTCAGTGTCCACCTCCATGCCTGGCGTGGGGGAAGCAGTCAATAAAGTGGGGAAGGAGTCGTTTTTATCAGTCCTGGTAGTTCATCTGCCATGTAAGCTCGAATGAATTTTAAACTCCCCTAGTGACTACTTCTCTAATCCCTTGATTTTCTTGAGATTTTAATTTGGTAAGCGCACACACAAACACGAACTCTACCTAAGCCTGAAGCTCTAGAAATGGAGTCATAAAACAAACATACTTAATTAGCACCATTATCAACTCTTCACTCTCGGGAGAATGGGTCACCCAGTCGAAGTACGTCCGTACAATGGAACACTCCTCAGCACTAAAAAGGGACAATGGACAGATATCCTCGAAAAGTATCATGGAAGTGTCGAATCACGGTGTGGTCCACTTGCCTAATACAACACTGTATGTTAACTACTGGAATTAAAATTAAATTAAATTAATAAAAAAAGAAAGGCATTATGCTGGATGAAAGAAGCCAGTCACTGAAGGTTAATTACTATAGAATTCGATCAATATACTTCATCCAAAACCCAGAACTATAGTGAAGGAGAACAGATCAGTGGGTGACAGGGAAGAAGGTGGAGGGGGAATGTAATTACAGAGGAAAAGGAGGAGGAAGGCTTCTGGAGTGAGGGAACCGTCCCCATGCTGACTGTTAGAGTCCGAATGCAGATCCATATCAGAATTAAAACTCATAGAATTGTACACCACCAGAGAAATTCAATTTTGCCATAGGATGACTTAAAAAGTAAACTAAGGGGCTCTTGGGTGGCTCAGTCTGTTAAGCATCTGACTTCAACTCAGGTCATGATCTCATGGTCCGTGGGTTCGAGCCCCGCGTCGGGCTCTGAGATGACAGCTCGGAGCCTGGAGCCTGCTTCGGATTCTGTGTCTCGCTCTCTCTCTGCCCCTCCCCCGCTCGCACTCTGTCTCTCAAAATAATAAATAAACATTAAAAAAATAAAAAAATAAATAAAAGAGTAAAATAAAAGCACCCAAACACAGATGAAAGTCTCCATTCTTGGAAGACACGTTCCATTTTATGAATAGAGACAAGCAAACTGACAAACAAGCAAAACCCAAAACCACACAAAAGGCAGTGCCCCAACTCCTCTCTGAGTTTTTGTGTGTGTGAGCATGAGAGAGAGAGAGAGAAAAAAAGTGCAAATACCATGTATGGCTTATATGATGATGGGGTAAAGAGTGAAGAGATTCTGTCGAGGTTGATGATTTGGAGTATGGGATGGGGTGGAGGAAGGAGGGTGCAGGAAGCATGGGGTAGGGGCCAGAGTGGGAGAGTCAGGCCTGACAAGCGGTAAAAGGTGGCCAGTTAAAATATAATAGGAGCAAACTATAATATGGGCCTATTTGTGGAAGCTCATGCACATACCCACCCGCATAACGACAGAGTTGCACATATGGCTGTGTGATTACAGACCGGAAGCGTGGCCGCGCTGTCCCCTTCGGTAGGGAAAGCGAGTTTGGGAATAATTTGAGAAGATACAGACTTCGAAATGCCCAGCTGTCCTTATTTCAGTTTGTAAGCAGGGAGAAGAAAAAGGGTCCAATCACCGGATAATCTTTATTGAGGCACATGCGATGCTCCGGGTAAAATGAACCCTGGATATTATGCGGTGTCAGAAAAAAAGAAAAAAATGGGACAAAACCTGGCCTTTTAGAGCTCAACATGGTTTGCTAACATTAATTGGCTAATCCGCCCAGATCCTCGTTGTGGACAGTTTCAAAGGAAATCTAAGAATTTGGTCCGTTTTCCACACAGGTATGAGGATAGCAATACAGTGCGCTCACTGTCAGGGGTTCTGGCATTTGCAGAGCACTTCTTTATAAGTTATCTCAAAGTGTCCCCACGCTGGCCTGGCCACGTGGGCCACACCCACCTCCTAGGCAAGGAAATGGACACTCCTAGGAGGCAATGATGGCCCTTTGGTATGAGTAGAATGCCTTTAAAATTTCCAAAGTATTTTCATGGATGTCTGTGCCTCCAGACAGTATCAAGAACCTGCCCAGGAAACGTGTGACCTAATTTTTTAAAGAAAAAAAATGGAAGCAAATCTATCAAAGCATGAAGGACAACCTTCTGACAAAAGATCCTAAGAGGACAGACTGTTCAAATCGATTTGTTCTAGTAGTAAAAGATTAGGCTAAACAGACCCTTTGGTCCTGAATACGGCCCCACAGTCAGTGTCAGGAATGTTGATAAGGATAAATCAAGAACACAAAGTATTACTGGCTTTGAAACCGACAGAGTCTACAAAGTTAGGAAAATTTTCCCAGTACCATATTTGGCGATGTGATAGGGTTTATTGGAATGGCTAGATGTTCAGTTGATTTTCATTGGTTTTTCTCAGAACACTGAATATACATAGAACTCACTATAAATAAGAATGTAAAAATATACATTCTTTCAAATAGAGCTACCCATCGAAACTCTGTGCTCGCAATAGAACTACCTGTTTGCCGATGTCACCTGGCTCTTCGGCAGCCCGATTTTCCTTGAACGGAAGTCAGTGTTGTATTTTCTGCATGGCGTGTCTACATTCTGCCCTTGGGCAAGACCGTGTCTACTGAAGTGGCCCTCCTTGAGGCACAGATACAGGTTAGGGAGGGACTGCAGCTAGCTCAACCTGGGTATATTACCCTTGTGGCTGACCACGGAGCCGCTGAACTATAGGGAAAATGAGATTAATTACAGGAAATGGAGACACATCAAAGGCAAGGAAATAGCAGATCAGAAGCTTCTGGTTAAAGGGACCGAGTTGAGAACAAATGGGGGTCATGTCGAAGTCAACAAAGACAGAGGTCAAAACAGAAAGGAGTGAAGCCAGGTTGGAAGAAGGTGAGCAATGTGGAATCTAAGGACTCAAGGGGTGGGCAATCGTAGAGGAATTCTGGGGCTGGACTCACGCCTGGGAGGCAAGAGGCAGGCCAGGAAAGCAATATAATGCATAATAAAACATCACAGATTATCGCGTTTGCAATGCAGTCAAATGCTAGCAGGGGCAGGAAGAGAAAGAAGGAGAGAGGGCCCTACACAGGTGCACACACGATGATGGCAAAAAAAAATGAGGGTGGGAAGGGAAGAAGGGAGGAAGCATGGACCGGGGCGGGGATGAGGGAAGCAATGAGTCAAAAAATAAAATTAACACAGATTTACACGGTACACTGGTGTGAACAGAAGATCCTGATAAATAAGCTTGTGTCAGAACAAGCTAACCAAACACGGGGTTCTGTCCACAAGTAATTTACTATTTAGTGAACTTGCTAAGACCACATTGGGCTGGGCACACGATGATAAAGTGTCCTCATACATATACCTCAAGCTAGGTGACTACAGGTGCGGTGGTACGGGTGTGGCTCTAGGAGAACAGAGAGAAACGGGGTCACGGGGAAAGACTGGTTTTCTAAGGTTAGAGTCTGGGGAGAATTCCTTTCCTCGAGGATAGCAGAAACCAACCAGGGTGAAAAGAATGACTGGAGACTTCTGGTTTGGGAGGGCGGACTGAAGGCATTTCAGGCACATGCACACCCACCCTTGCCTTCTGTCCCAGGCTAGTGCCGCTCTCAAAGTTTGGAACCTGCTGTCAGGACCCAAGACGATGACAGCAGGAGAGCAAGACATTCAAGGGGAGACTGGGCCACCAACATTCAATCAGAGGAGTGCAGAACGATGGCCCCACAGGGCGAAACTGTCATTCGGTTCTCAGAGAGAAGACCTCAGCCAGGAGCTCGTCAAGGGCTCCCCCCATGGCACCCAGGCTGCTCCCCACTACCACGTGCACGGGATTCTCCGTCTCCCTCTCTCTTGCCTCCTGCTTCCCTCTAACTCTGCCCATCATTCCCAATCTCAACCTCCCTTGTCCCGTCTCCGTTCCTCTCTCTTATGAAACACACTCCCCTCTGCTTCCACAGTGCGAAGTTCTGCTTGGCCCCTGGAAGTCTGCTCGCCAGTGTGGTTCCTCCCCACCCCCCCCCACCCCCCTTTTTCAGGGTCATTCAAGTGCAAACAGAGAAGAGTAACAGATTATAATGCAGCCCAATTAAAGTCCTCCGGACGTCACAAGGTACTAATGTCAACATATCGTTTCAGCAGCTGCGCACGACCAGGAAAAAGAAAGTTGATTTTTGTTTTCTGTTTTCTTTTCCAAAATCTGAAAGCCTAAAGAGGCTTCCTAGAAACCCGCCGCAGAAAGACGAGACAGAGCGACAAGACAGAGTGCGGGAAAGCACGAACTATGCGGATGCGGAGCTCCTGGGAAGCCATCTCTAAGGACGGGATGGGTTTGATGAGAGACTCATCAGAGGACCCGGATGCTCGGCTTTTAACTTATTTTTGCAAAGCAGGTATTTTTGCAAACAAGAATTAGAGAACGGCCTCCAGCTAAATTGCAGGGAGTCCCTGAAGAGCAAACCCTCAGAGGGGAGAATCAGTGAAGAAGAAAATGGAGATGACAAGGCTGTTGCTTCTTAATAAACATGATCACATTTTCGGCATGCATTATTTATTACTTTTCTTTCACTGATTTATTGTCCTAAAACATGTAATCTAATATGGAGGGGAGCACACCCATGCCTTCACAGATGTCACCGTGACTTTCTTGTGTTTCACAAAAAGCAAAACACATGACAACAACCTTAAACGGTCAGGAGGTCGCAGGTCGAACTGACCACTATCCCCAACTTAATCTGGTTTTTCTTCGCCTCTCCTCTATCAACTTGTTCTTTTCCTTCTTTGCAAGATCCATAAGTAGCACGAAATCATTATCATTGAAAGTGACGGTATCAGCCACCGCTTAGTAAGCACTGTTTATGTGTGTCAGGGGCTTAGTTAATGACATCACTGATCCTGCAGAAGAAAAGAGCGTCTGCCCCATTTTCCACGCACAGAAGCAAAGGCTCAGAGAGTTTAAGTGACTTGAAGGGAAATCACACAGCTCGAAATTGCTGAGCTGGGATTAGAGCTCTAATGTCTGGTTGCTGTCCTAGTCGGTAAATCACCCCGTCTCTGTCCAAAGTAACAAAGCCAGTGAATGCAAGGGTCTGGGTTTGAACCAGCTTATTCTGAAGTCCAGAACTTGAGATCTTTTCCACTAACCACCCTGCCCTTCAACATAGCAATTCCTCTGAAATCAGTCAACCCTGTGACTTACAAAAGGAAACAAACAAACACAAAGTAATCTTTGGCTCTGGTTCTACTTTGCCCCCATAGTGTTTTTCTTTCCACTTTGTTCAGATATAGTTTGAAACAATACATGAAACCACTCCTTGAGCCTTATGTGGATTCAAACTCCCAGCATCTAGTATTAAAAAATTAATAACTGTCATTAATAAGGAAACATGCTGAGCCACGATCAACCATCAATGCTAACCTCTTCTTTTTTTTTTTTTTTCTTTGTGTTACCGCTCCCCTTACCCCGATGGGAATTAACAAGGACCTTTAACACTGACCTTCCTGGGTGTTTTTTCCTGATTATAATAAAAAATCATGTTCCATGCAGAAAATGCAGAAAAATGCAAAGAAATATCCCACTTAGGATAAATTCCATCATAATAATATAATAACAAGATTACATAATAATATAATATCACCTTTAACATTATATCAATCTATAGTTACATCTATCTATAGATATACTGTAGCTGTAAATAAATATACTAGTATTTTATAGTGTCATAATGTACCTATGTGTATTACTGTGCTTTTTGTTCACCCTAATTAATATATTAGGGACTTCAATCTTTATGATCATGGATTTTTTAATGGTGGGTGATACGCCATGATATAGTTACCATTTTAAAAACTAACCATGAGGCACCTGGGTGGCTCAGTCGGTTAAGCATCCGACTCTTGATTTCAGCTCAAATCGTGATCTTGGAGTCGTGAGATCAAGCCCCGTGTTGGGCTCTGTGCGGACAGTGTGGAGCCTGCTTGGGATTCTCTCTCTCTCTGCCTCTCCCCTACTCACATGCTCTCTCTCTCTCTCTCAAAATAAACATTAAAAAAATCAATGCCTTATTATTGGACATGGCAGTTGTTTCTAGTTTTCCCCTAGAAAAAATTGTTACAAATATTTCACTGGATATAATTTACATATATCTTAATGTGGATATAACTTCTGCTAAATTCCCAGAAACAGAATTATTGTGTCGTGGGCCACGTTCACATCAGAGGCATTTGATAAATTGCCAAAATGTTCTCCAGCGACTGTGACCCATTTGAGCTTCATCATGTAGTAGGCAAAAGTGCTCTTCCTCTCCTGGACTCCCCAATACTAGATACTGACATAAGAAATCTACTAATTACTGGAGAGCCTAAATAATAATAGTAACTCTAATAATAATGATACTTGGTGGTTCAGACTGCATTTATTTGGTAACCAATTAAGCTATATTAACATACACATGCCAACATTTTTGTAGCAATCTGTCCTAAAGTCTCAACAAAAATAAAGAAACAATAATAACAACAAATACGACCTCCAAGAACTTGCACATAGCAAGTTCTGAACAAGAAAACAAACAAGAAAACCAGTACTCCAATGCAGAAGAGGGGTGGAGGGGTGGCCAGTCGATGCTACAATTATACTGCTTTTCTAACAGTTGACATGGCTTAGCCCATAAGAGCTTAGCTATGAGAAAATGTGCCCTAAATGGGGTTGAAACCATTTCTTCAAGAGAAGAGCTGGTTTTCCTTAAGATCTTTATCTCTTTTCCCCTACCCTATCTAATTTAGGAAGATGACTCAGTTTTTTTTTTTTTCCCCCATATGGGAAAGACGTACATTTTCTTCAGGCATTTATGAATCAGACTCAAGATGCAATACACCATCTGGGTTACTGACAAGGCTCAGGGCCAGGTGACCAGGTAGAAAATAGCCAGCATCAGGGCATAAAAATAACAACTCATTTGCAAATCAAAGAACAGTGACCTCACTGGAGAGGTTTCTTCCCTAATTTGCATGGTCTTGAACGGGAAGCAACAGGGCGCCTGTTCCATCTCCGAGGCGTGGGATCAGGGAAGGCAGGGTACTTACATCTTGCCTCTGTTCTCTTACCAGCTCTGTGACTGCAGACAAGTCACTTGGCCTTTTTGAGCCTTGCTTTCTTCCTTGTCATTTGTGAAATTGTTATAAATACTCTCTCCTTCACAGTGTAGATGTGAGGATTAAAGGAAATAATGGATGCAAAGAACTCAGCGCATGCCTGGCACGTAGGAAGCCCTCAGTGAAAGGTCAGACTCTGCTCATCTTCTCAGCTCCAACATCCACATCATACCCAAAGGACCCCCTTCTTTCGAGTTACCCTTTACCTCATTACAGTGCTTTTGGTTTCTGGGTGGTTTTGTTGTTTGTTGTTGTTGTTGTTGTTGTTGTTTAATACATAGCATTACCTTAAAATAAGTTTATTTGATTTGTGGTTATTCTCTGACTCCCTCCCTTGAATGCCAATCATTTGGGAGCTAGGATCTTTTCCATCTTAGTAAACATACATTAAAAAAAGTTTTTTTTGACATTTTTATTTATTTTGAGAGAGAGAAAGAGCACAAGTGGCGGAGGGGCCGAGAGAGAGAAGGAGAGAGAGAATCCCAAGCAGCCTCCACACTAACGATACAGAGCCCCACACGGGGCTCGAACTCATGAACCACGAGACCATGACCTGGGCTGAAATCAAGAGGCAGACGCTCAACCAACTGAGCCACACATAGTACCTAGTACATGGTACAGGGGCTGACACTTAGTAGGCACGCAATACATATTTGTTGAAAAATAAAACATGCATAAATAGGTGTTCATGCACATAGGGATACATACATGCTTCCATACCACCAGTGGTTCGCTTGGCTAATTAATATTCTCTCTCCCTCTCTCTCTCTCTCTCTCTGCCTCCCCGTCTGATGCTCTCCCCTCTTCCTTTTTTCTCCCCCAGCAAATAATTATTGAGCCAACCTCTCTGCTAAACACTGGGGATACATTCAAGAACAAGACAGAGCATCCTTGAAAGAGCCCACGGTTCAGATTTCTCTCTTCATTTCACTCCTTCACTGTTCCTTCTTGATGGATCGCTCAGATTTCAGCTTCAACTACATATACAGCGGGGACTCAGAGAGCCTCGTTCGATTCTCCGGGTTCTTGTCAAGTAGTTGCAAATGACTACCCCAGACTCTATTGTCTGTGGACTTCCTGCTTTGGCTGTATTTTACTTTTCTATAAAATACGCTATTTTGTTTCGAGATCTGCTGCTGTCCACCAAAAATACAACTCTGTTACTAACCCTGCCAGCTCCTGAATGATACCTTTGTGGACACTAAAAACAATTTAATGGCATGTCACAATAGCAATTCACTCTGTTAATAGCCCCGCTCAATAATACTATATTGCATAAACCTCCTCCAGTCGTCTGACAAATAATTCACCTTTACTCACCCCACAGTAAGCTCCATTTCACTAACAAATATATTTCTCCCCAAACCTACAAATATTCAGCATCTCTGTCCTGTGACAATAGCTATTTTTTTTTTTTTTTTTTTTTTTTTTGGATGAGGTCAGTGGTATCATGTTTCCATTACCTCTCGCTGGCTTAGTCTCAATGACAATCTTTTTCCACACGGGGCATCAAATTAGGGGACAACACAGTTTCTGATTTCTCGCTCACCTACCAGTGAATGGACGCTTCACGATTGCACAGGCACGGGAAGCATTTGCTCTCTCTGTGGACGTCCCTTCTGCTGAACACCATCTCTGTGCATGGGCAGGGACCACTCGCCTCCGTAAGAAGTAGTGTCCGTTAGATTTATTATTTCTTTAAAATGGCTTCTTGAGGGGCAGCAGACACAGGGTTCTTGACCTGGGGGCCTGTGCACCCCCGCGATCCAGGAGTTCAGACATTTTGTGAGAGTGAATTTTTTAAAAGATTATTTTCATCAACCTTTACGTGAAATGTAGTATTTCTTCGATTATAAATGCAGGCATCAAGTCACGGGACCTGTGGCTTTAGCACCAGTACAAATCGCAGATATCTTCATATCACATCGCAGTTGTACTGAAATATCACAGACATTTATTACTATTTCAACATTATAGGAGTTATCAGGCCCCCCGACGGATCGTATTGTTTAATGCGTTATACAGAAGTACATACGTGGCTACGTCAAAATCTGTTGTTGCGTAAAACACTTCGATAACTGAATTTCTGTACACTTGTTTCTTTGTAATTTTTTTATATTTTTATCTAATTCACTGAAAACCAGGATTCTGGTAAGGGGCCCATAGACTTCAGCAGGTCACCAAGGGGGTCATCGATAGTGTAAAACAGTGAGCAGGCCCTCCAGGAACAGTTGGTGGCAAAGAACCCACGGTTGGAAGCCAAGAGTGCTTGGGCTCAAACCTTGAGTTTTCAGTAATAATAATAATAATAATAATAATAAAGCCCCTCTAAAGTGCTTGCCACGTGCAAGGCCTTTGCACGCATTCAATTCATTTAATCCAACTATCCTGTGACATTTATCCTGTGACAACTATCCTGTGACATTTAATCCAACTATCCTGTGACTTGAAGGATATCTCAAGTATCCTTCACCTAATGAGAAAAGAGTCTAGGACTCAGAGGTTAGTAACACGCCCAAGATCACTCAGCTGGCGGTTAAGTTGGGAAGTGGGCCTTAAGCCCAGAAGGGCTCCTCTCCTCCCCTCCCCCGTCTCCCACATCAGCAATAACAGAAATAGGTGTTTGGTAGGCAACAGCCAGTTACTCCTCAAAATAACCCTACAAACTAGGTATTATGAACATCCTCCTCCTCAATTTTTGTTTTATTTTATTTATTTTTCTTATTCTTTTAGATGAAAAAAACTGAGAGAAGTTGAGTTAGCCACCGCCCCACCCACCCCCCCAAAAAAAAATACAGCTTGGAAGTGATGCCAGACAAATGCCAAATCCAGCTCACTGCCCGTGTTTGTAAATAAATCTTTATTGGCACACGGCCACACCCACCTAGAAACGCAGTGGCTGTGGCCGCTTTTGTGTTACGACAACAGGGCTCGGTAGTTGCTGCAGAGGCCAAATAGCCTGCAAATGTCTAAAATATGTGCTGTCTGGCTCTTTACAGGCAAAGTTTACTGATCCTGCTCTTAACCGTCATCTGCTAGGCCACCTCCTGTCTCTGCCTGTCACTTACCGGCGGGCAACGTGGCCCTGGGAAAGAAAGTCACCTACACCCAAGTATCTTAAGCTGCAAGATGGGTGCATAGTGCTATCAATCACTTAGGAGGGTTGGGAACATGGAATGCATGCAAAGAGGTGAGCACGGCTCCTGGCATATGATAAAGGTTCAGGAAATTTGCATTGCTGTTATTATTACTATTATTTCCACTTGAATCGGTTAAAGGACCTCACGTCATCTTCTAAAAAAGCTTAACAGTCCATAAAGTCCGGCTGGCAATTTCTGGTCATGTCAACCACGGAAAAAGCTGGATTTGGTGGGTTTGAAATGTAATCTGCCTCTCAGATTAGGACAACTCTGTCCTCTGAAGCAAACCAGTTACTGATCAATGAGCCGGTCCTTCCAGAGACATCAGCACTGCTCAGACCCCTGCTGAGCAAGCCAAAAAAAAAAAAAAAAAAAAAAAATTTCCTAGCCAGATACAGCCTGGAGACTGCCAGGGTATGACTTCTGCAGAAGGCTCTTCTCAAGGGTCTGGGGCAGCTAGGCCCCAGCTCTTTCATTATGTATGAAATTCAGCCCCCAAATGGACTCAAGTGATGGGAACTAGACCAGGGTCACAAATCACCCAAGACGTGGGAGCCTGATGGTAAACGAGCACGAGGGTTCAAAGCCACGGGGCAAAGCACAACGTCAAGCAAAAGAGGTCCCTGGTGGGACAAGGGGCCAGCCCAGGGAAGACAGTAAAAGTACATAAAATGGATTTTTGTTTTTTCGAAGGAAAGAATGCCAACCCCATTTCTTGCATGCTTCTTCCCAGGGAGACACTGGCTGATGCTAAAAAGGAGTTGTCTCCCCTAAGCTCTGTCAACAGAGGCAAAAAGGAAATTAAGATGATTACATATGTTTAGGGGAAATTAAAGTGTTTTGGCTTGAAGTTTGTGTTCTCTATCAACCATATTCAGCAGGCAATTACTCAACACTCCATTTGGCCTGGGAGATGCTTCCTTAACATGGAGAATCCTTTTTACAAGCTCCTTTTAAAAATTAAGACTGCAGAGCAATGTGGCCAGGAGCACAGCTGTGGGGCCAGACATGCATGGGTTTGAAGCCCAGCCTCATTACTGCCAGGATTATTTCTCCCAGGCTCAGTTTTGTGACTCAGAAAATGGGATACTGCTTGTATTATGGGCCTGAATGCATCAACCCTCCCTCCGTCGGTGCCCTTAGCCAGCCAATGGATTTCGTGTCCCCCTCACCCCCTTTCTGACCTTTGGTTGGCACGTGACCTGTGTCGTCTATTGGGATGTTTGCAAATGTAACGCAAAACAGAAAACTGAAAAATATTTACCCAACCTGGTCCGCTTGCTTTTTCCCTCTGCAACGGCTACAAGAAGAAAACGCATAGGCTATCTTGCTGGATGAGGAGATGCCTGCTATGTGGGGCCAGGGTTTTCAGCCACGACAGCCCAGGCTGTTCTACATCAGCCCACAGCTTGCCAGTTCCCAACCGTGTGAGTGCACCCCAGCCAAGATTAGCTGAGCCCCTAAGCCAGCCTGGAAGCTGACCTCAGATTTATGAGCAGGGCCACCTGAGATCAGGCTAGCCCAGCCCAGAGCAGCTGGACCCCTCTGACTGGTGAGCAAAATGAATGTTGATTGTTTTTCGTCACCAGGTTTAGGGGCATTTGTTACACAGCACGGCCCTGTCAATAGATAACTGATACAGATGATGTTTCCTTCACAGGGTTGTCTTGAGAAATAAAATAAGATGATACCTAGTAAGCCCAGAACACAGGACTGGTATCCGATAAGTAGAGGAGGTTGGAGATGCTGGAATCGTGACGACGGCCCTGGGATCCTTGTGGAGATGCCAGCCTGGGTTTTGTCTCTCACCCTTCTACATAGTCATCACTTGCGCCCATTGCCTTGGGGAAGGGATGTGGCAGAGGAGAGAGCAGAAATGCCTTCTGCCTGTCCTCGGCTTTTATCTCCAAAAGTCTAAAAACCCCTTGAGAAAACTTAGGATTTGTAGCAGAAGTTCAAGAAGAATTTGGCCAGAATTGAGAGTTGAAAGCGGGTCTTCGTCTCCCCCACGTTCCGCACCCCACCCCCATCCAAGATAGAAAAGGGGTTCCACTTGGCCAGAAGGAGGGGAGGCTGCCCAGCTAATGGAACCCAACACCTCAGGGACTGAATGGCTCTGGTGCATCTAAACAGCCAGACCCCAGAGACAGCCATGCAGGAAGACGTGTGTGCTCCACGCATGGCCCAGAGGCCACAGGGGGCTCCCTCACCCGCATAATAAATGTATCACTGTAGCCCAGGGGCTGTCCGTTTTCCCAAAGAGCTGCCCCTCTTTTCCTGGCAAACATGTTAGGCGGGCACTATATCTGAATTTCTAGTTCAACTTTAAAGGAAGGGGAACCCATAACAGATTAGAGTTAAAAAAATTATGTTTGCTTTGCCGAAAATGGGAATTAACTTGAAATCTAGCAAATGAAAGTGATCCTCCCTGACATATCCTTAGTTTGTTGCCCTGAGGCTCATACTCACTAGGTGACAATGATGTGACGATGGTTTGGTTTCGGTTGAGAGGGGACACAACTATCTTCAAGGTCCAACTCTCACCTATATTGGTAAGGAAAGTAGAGGAGATTTTACAGCTAACATAGGTGACATCTGACATAATAGCGATCAGTCGATACATCAATCTATCAATGACCTCGTCTCCAATAGATCATGTCCTAGGAGGGAGAGTAGAGAGGTAGAGATTCAGGACAGACTCTGTGACCCTTCCGTGATAACCCTAGCTGCCCCAGACCCTTGAGAAGAGCCTTCTGCAGAAGTCATACCCTGGCAGTCTCCAGGCTGTATCTGGCTAGGAAATTTTTTTTTTTTTTTTTTTTTGGCTTGCTCCAAGTTTATACACTTAAAATAGGCTATCAACCTTTAAAAATCAAGAACTATCTTTCTAAACACACATGAACATGTGAGAGAGACAGAGAGAGAGAGAGAGAGAGAGAGACGGAGGGAGAGAGAGAGGGAGAGAGGGAGGGAGAGAGGGAGGGAGGGAGGGAGGGAGGGAGGGAGGGAGAGAGGGAGGGAGGGAGGGAGGGAGGGAGGGAGAGAGGGAGGGAGGGAGGGAGGGAGGGAGGGAGGGAGGGAGGGAGAGAGGGAGGAAGAGAGGGAGGGAGGGAAATCCAGGTTTCTGGCTTCTTTTGAAAAGAAGTGAAGAAAAACATGGCGCTGCCCATGGAGCAAGAAACGAGTTGGGAGCGGCTGCTACCCTTGCAGGCCGAGAGCGTTCTCCGTTCACCACAGCCCCCACTACTCCCTATAGTTTTGCCACTTAAAGGGACGGTGGCCAACTGCCTGTTCTTGAATCTCTTAGAGCCGATGGAAACTTCTCCATACCCGTGATGTTTTCCAAAGTGGAAAAACAAAACCTAGACAGAGGGGCCTATGCGTTTCTTGCCCACCACCTCCTTTAATTTCACCGCCTAGATTTTGGGCATTTGATGCGTGTCTCTATATTTCATCCTTACATGATTCAGTGACGGGATGTGCATGATTTCAAAAGGGAGATAACCTGAGCTGCAATGCGTTGTGCTCATGAACACTTTTACACGGTACACACACACCCGCACACACCTGGGGAGTTCCAGTTAAAGGACTACTTGTAAACAATACTGCTTTTGTTTACGGGGGGCAGTTTTAATTTTTCCCTAAGTAGAAATACTTGTTTTCCAAGGAGCCCTACACATTTGCCGGGGGGGTGGGGGGGTGAGGGGGTGGGGGGGGGTGGGGGGGTGGGGGGGGTGGGGGAAAAAAAAAGTCTATCACCGGAACTTTAGTAAGATTCTAAAAAGACGGCGAAAATGTTGTGGCAAATAGGGCGAAAAAAAAAAGCCATTTGTAAAGAAGTACTATTTGTATCGAACATCATGAGGAAGTAAGTGCATCATGACAATTTTGTACATCTTCTATGATTTGATTGTCAGTAATGAAGCCCATCGGAGAGTGATAAATGAGCAGAGAAAAAGTATCTATTTCACTTATACTGCAAATTATGCAGCTCAGAGCTTGATAGCACTTGGCAAAATACAAATGTATTTGAATGGAATTCAAATTGTTGCTCTTTGCCTAAGACACAGGTAATATCACCAGGGGTCCTGTCTTTGGATTTTTCTAAGAGGTAAGAGTTTAAGTAACAGCAGTATTACAAAATTACCTTTAAACACTGAAAACATTTTTACTTTGTTACAGGGTGTAATTTCCACTTTTCCCCTCTAATGGCTCATATACGGAAAATGGTACACTAATGCAATTTTTCAAATTTAGTTCCCTTTTTTTTGTGTGTCCTAAAATTATACGTTCTCGTCATCTGCCCTGTTTGTCAGTCTCCAGGACCCATTTATTTCCCTGTTCTTATGGTTCCGTAATTTATCTTCTTGTCACAGAACTTTCATAAACTTTTTTTTTTTTTTAAGATACAAAATACTTGCAATAAACTCTGACAAAAATGCTTCCAGTTCAACTTTTGAAATCTTTCAATTACGCGTCGAATGATGATCATACTTTCGGGTCTTTCCGTGCTGTGAAACCTCTCTTGGAGTGACATCTTACTAGGGGAGGGGAAAAATTACTTGAAAAGAGACTCACTTCCAACCATTTGTATTTCTTTGCCTCTTCACTTTTGCCTCTATAGATTTATATTCAGAATCGTGCCACGTAGAGAAGAGAAAAGGGGACTGATAAAACGGGAATTGTTATCTGCGGTAGATGGAAATCCTGTTCAAACTCCAATTATCTAAAGTGGGGTGTGGGAGGAAAGAAAACTGGTTTTGTGAGCTTTTGGATACCAGAGGGAGCCATAAAGAGAAGTCCGTGATCAAAGAGGCTTGTTAAAAACAAACCAAACCAGGGGTGCCTGGGTGGCTCAGTTAGGTTGAGCGCCCGACTTGGGCTCAGGTCATGATCTCACAGTTCAGGAGTTCGAGCCGCACGCTTGGCTCTGTGCTGACAGTTCAGAACCTGAAACCTGCTTCCGATTCTGCGTCTCCCTCGCTCTCTGCCCCTCCCCCACTTGTGCTCTGTCTCTGTCTCTCTCAGAAATAAATAAATGTCAAACCAAACAGAAAACGAACAAAACGTAGTGGTCTCGAGTGATGGGCAGTGCCCAATATTAAATTTGGAGTAACGTGGCTATATCTTCATTACCACGAGGAGATACTCGGTGAACATCCAGGTTAACTGGACCAGGGATTGTAACTGGGTTGTTCAGCAAGCTTATCTGTGGTGTTGAAGGCACGAAGAAAGCTTCGAGAAACCCCTAGACCCGAGCCACTCAATGCAAATATAAAGCGAGCCACATAGGTAATTTAAAATTTTCTAGCAGCCACGTTAAACAAGTTAGATAATAACAAGTACCATTAATTTTGATCATCTGTTTTATTTAACCCGATGTAGTCAAAATGTTATAGTCATCTTAACGTGTAATTAATATCACAAATCATTAATGAGACCTTTAGCATTTTTCCCTCAGACTAAGTCTTTGAAATGCCAGGTGTATTTTATACCTTCAGAGCGTCTCACTTGAGATTAACCACATTTCAAGGGCTCGATAACCATATGTAGATCAAGGCTACTGTGAAGGGCAAAACCGTTTTAGACTGTCTCCCCTAGATTCAGGGGTCCTAATAAGAGCTCCTATAGAACGTGGCCTCTCTTACTGTAGAACTTACCATTTTTTTAAAGTTTAGTTATTTTGAGAGAGAGAGAGAGAGAGAGAGAGAGAGAGAGAATCCAGAGCAGGCTCCACGCTGTGAGAGCAGTGCCCAATGCAGGGCTTGAGCCCAGGAACCATGAGATCATGACCTGAGCCGAAACCGAGAGTGGGACACTTCACCCACTGAGCCATCCGGGAGCCCCGACCTTATCATTTCTTTGTTTCATTGTGTCTTCCACATTTGCTTAAGTGTGGTGATAACTGGCAACAGACAGATCCATTTGGTTCACTGTTGTAATGCTAATTTCTGAAATACAGTAGGTGCTCGAGAAACATTTATTGAAGAAATACGTTAATCAAATGAATGGGTGGATGTTTATATTTTGTCGAAAGATAGACCTATTTGAAGGAGAATCTAGGGGCAGGAGACTCTTGAGTTCTCCACCGAGGTCCCCTTCTGGCACGGCCACCCACAGCTGTTGTGAGTGGTGGCTCCTGGCTGCCCAGCTGCCCCTCTGGAGAATTGTCCACAGAGGCTGACAGGTGCCACCTAGTCTGAAAGATGAAGACCCCTTCCTGCTGCCCATGACCAATGGCTGACTGACACTGGGGTACAAACGTCCATCTTCCTTGCCTCCAAATAGGAGAACTCTGATGGGGGTTAAGTTCCAGAGCCCTGTGTCTGTGCTTCACACCAAGGTCACACTGTACCTGGGACCACATCCTTCCGCAGCACAATCTTGCTTCCCTCGCTCCCTCACAGGTTTTACTGAGATCACTCAAAAAGTCACCTGTATCCAAATCCTTGCCTCAGGCTCTGCTTCTAGGGAACCCAACATAAGACACTATAATTTTCTTTTGTCATGTTTTGACTCTTCTTCCTCCTTCTTCCAACCCTTTAAAATGTAAATCCATTTGTTTCCTACCGAATCTTTCCCAAGTGGCTTTCCTTATTAACCCTCAAACTATCAATTTTCTGCCCTATAAGGACCATTTACCAGTGCAGCAGAAGCCTTGAAAGGTATTTGGCTTTTTTATCGGGATGTTTATTTCACCCCACGAAGGCACTGTAAATTCCCCAAGTGTGCCAATCAAACATTTGTGGTCAACAGCAAAGCCCACAACTACACAATTTTACAATTCTCCTGAGTGACGAAGGGGAGGGATAATTCTGTCGCTCCTCTCCATGGCCCCGCTGTCACGCGACTGTGACAAGACTTCACGAAAATACATACTTCTCATACTATCTGGCCTCCATTTAAGCTATTCAGGAATAGAGAGACGGGTGGATTGAGGGAAATCTTGGAACGATATGAGATTAAACAGAGAGAACTACACTGAATTTGTTCCCTCCTTAGCCAAAACGTGAGCACAAAGAACAACTTAGAATCCAAGTGGTGCCCTTAATATATTTTTTTTTTGTCATGGTTGTGGATTTTTAAAATGGGCGTATCAGTTTGTACCCCCAGATGACCGATCAGTGCCATTAACTGAGTTTTAGGACCTTTGTGCTTGCTGCCCCTTCCCCAACTTCTGGGAACACTGCTCTCCTAAGTATCTGCACAGCTGGACCCCATGTATCACTTGGTTCTCAGCTCAGCCTAAAATTGTTTCCTCCACCTTGCGTCATTCTCGAACACATAGCCACGTTTGATATGCCCAGCAGCACTTAGCACCAGCCGATTACCTTCTATACTCACTTACTGCCTCTACCACTAAGTGAGCTCCCTGGGGACCGGGACTTTTGTCTTTTCCACTACTACGTCCCCAGTGCCTAGACCAGGACCTGACAAAGTGTGTGGGTGGCTCAGGTCACGAGTTCGTGAGTTCGAGCCCCGCATCTGGCTCTGTGCTGACAGCTCAGAGCCTGGAGCCTGCTTCGGATTCTGTGTCTCCCTCTCTCTCTCTCTCTCTCTCTCTCTCTCTCTGCCCCTTCCCCTCCCTCTCTCTCTGTCTCAAAAATAATAAAACATTAAAAAAAATAATTACTTGTTGAATGGCCACCTGAGCCAGATTACTTTGTGTGACTCCAAGTCTTTCTTGGTAAGGAAGAGACATCTCATGTTGCCTCTTATGGATGACATCGGCCAGAAATCTCAACGTGGCGCTTCCTAGGTATTATGGACTATGTGTCTGTGTCCCCTTGAAATTCATATGTTGAAACCCTAACCCTCGAGGGGATGGTCTTAGGAGGCAGGGCTTTGGGGAAGTTTTCGGGTCATAAGGATGGAGCCCCTACGATGAGATTAGTGCCCTTATAAGAAGAGCTTATAGGAGACCTTGCTCTCTTCTCCTCACCTCTGTGTCTCTGTGTCATGTGAGGAAACCAGAAACGTGTCGCTGGAACCCAGCCATGTGCTATCCGTCTCGGGATTCCAGCCTCCAGGACAGCGAGAAAGGAATTACTGTTGTTTCAGCCCCCCAGTCGGCGGTACCCTTTTCAGAGCAGGTCCAAACGAATTAGACACTAGTCTACATCCTCAGCTTCTGACTGGGGGTCTTGGGAAATGCACGTAAGACAATATGCTAGAGCCTCGATCTAAGGGTGTGACCAGGGGCCTTGGCTGTGGTGCTGGAAGTTCTCCAGTTAAGAGCCTGGTCTCAAGTCACGGCCCCACTTGCCTGGCTTCCCAGCCTCAGCCAGAGACGTTGGCCGTTCATCCTTTGCTGACAGTGGGAAGGTGAGACGAACGAACAACGTCTCTGCCCTCTAGCCTGGTGGACATAAACAAGCTTGGCTTTCTTGGGAAAGGGCTGGGTTTCCTCTCAGGGGACATCTGGTACCGATTCTTTGCCTTTTTCCTGCTGGGCTTTGGAGTAACAAAACTCTGCGTGTTAAGGGATCGATAAAAGACACAGATGCCTCCTAGAAGGTTAGCGATTCATTCGACAAACATTTCCGGCATGACTGCCCATAGCCAGAAACCGCTTGCACAGGAATGGCGATGGGGGTGAAAGGCCAAATAAATGGCCATGGCTTCCAGGCTGATGGAGCGTCCATCCTGGCGGGGCCGACTGGCTTCGGTGACATCGTCGTATGAAGAAAGGTAACACTGCAGCTATGATTAAGTACTACCAAGAGGTTTATGGGCAAGGGGGGGGGGGTATGTCGTGCGGGGCTAGGGCCATTCCAGAGGCCAAAGGAGGTTCCCGGAGACAGGAGATCTGAGCTGTGGTCTTATGTAAGCAGAGAAGTCAGCCAGGAGAAATTCGGGGGTGGGCTTCCAGCTACGGTGAGCGGCTTGCGAGAGCTCTGGCGCTCTACCTGCTGGGGATGCCAGTCACGCGGTGTTCTACGTGGTCAGTTCTCCTAACACTGTACAATGATGCTGCACGGCCAGCTGGGCAAGCCGCACGGGCACCGGCCATGGGTGGGGGGTGAGGGTACAAGGCTGGGGCACTGACGGAGCTGAGAGATGATGGTGGGCCTGGAGGAGGCTGGGGCCTTCCGAGGAGGGGGACTGTGGGAACCCACTGGCATTTTTATTTAAAAAGGTTTTTTAAACATTTATTTATTTTTGAGAGACAGAGAGTGAGCAGGGGAGGGGCAGAGAGGGAGGGAGGCACAGAATCTGGGGCAGGTTCCAGGCCGCCAGCACAGAGCCCGACACAGGGTTCAAACTCACAGACCGCGAGATCATGACCTGAGCCGAAGTCGGACGCCCAACCGACGGAGCCACCCAGGTGCCCCTGGCATTTTTATCTTAAAGAGGCGTACATTGGGGGCGCCTGGGTGGCTCGGTCGGTTGAGCGTCCGACTTCGGCTCAGGTCATGATCTCACGGTCTGTGAGCTCGAGCCCTGTGTTGGGCTCTGTGCGGACAGCTCGGAGCCAGGAGCCCACTTCAGATTCTGTGTCTCCCTCTCTCTCCCCCACTCATGCTCTGTCTCTCTGTCTCTCTCTCTCTCTCAAGAATAAATAAACATTAAAAAAATTTTTTTAAAGAGGCTTACGTTGAAGAAAGAAACCTCCAGGTTACACGAGGCCAGGTTTTGGCCAGAATGGTTTGCCGATGAACTAATCACCAGGTGGGCACGCCCCTCCAGCCCCAGCAGCAGGCCTTTGCTGTTGCACAAAGCAACACCCGGTCCTTCATCTCACGCGACCCATCCCCTCACTGCTCTGATGACCTAACGAAAGTACTTGTATGGCCCCCCTCCCTAAAGCTAGGGCATATCTTTACTGCCTCCCTCTATTCTCGAAGGTAAACTCCGCAAGGGCAAAACCTTGCACGTAGCCCAAGGATTGACAAAGAGCAGAGCTCTCAAATGCGCTTGTTGAACAAATAAATCAGTGAATGAAGAAGGAAGCCTAACATGGTAAAGGCAGGGGGTGGGGGGGCACGGAAACGCATGAGATTTGGCCCCTGCAAAGACGCTTCATCCTGGGCCAAACCGCCGAGAATTAATGTTTCCCGCATGCAAGGAAGACATCTTAATGTATGAAACCCAACCCAGGCCTCTTCCTGCCTCTCAGATCCAGACTCAGAAATCGCTGGGCACAATTTGAAAACATCGGTAACTCTTAGTGAACACGAGCATTGTTCGTGCTTCTGAATTCGCTGCAGGCAAATAAATACATACCCCGGGCACAAAATAATTTAAGCAGAAGGCCCGAATAATCACCTCTCTCCCGGCCCACCTCCACTCTGGGGGGACTTTAGTGAGAGCAGGCTTGTGGCAGGTCTGGGGACTGTCTCTTCCCCGGACACAGGAGGCCATCTGGAGAAGATGCCACATTGCACAGAGAAAGGAGTTTACAGAGTCAACCCGCCAAGAAGCATTCACTGAGATGTCCACTCTGCACCCAGATTTTCCCAACGTGCTGATGCAGGGGTCTGACGAACGCGAGCCCACCAGGCGGCAGTGGGAACAGCAGCCGTGGCTATTTATTGAGCGCCTGCTGTCTACACCACAGTTTGCATCGCCCGTGAGGGCGGTGCTCAGACTATTTCCCCTTGATCGATGAAGGCCTGGAATTTAGAGGCTGCGTGACGCATCCCTGCTAATAATGCTCGAGGCCAGGCACAAGTACTCGCTGTGTCTGGCTCAAGGCTCGGTTCCGGAGTACTTGTCTGAGAGTGTCCCTTCACGGAATGCTTTGGGCATCGGCAGACCACATCGAGGTCCATCTGAATAATCCCAGACATAAACTTATAAGGGGTTAGGGAAGTGAGGGTCCTGGTTCAAACGAGGCCACGGATTCATCATCCACTCAAGTCATGTGTATGGACCCCTTGCTGTCTACCAGGCACCGGGTCAGGTGTCCAAGAACTGATGTTGACTGAGAACCAGATAATCCGTGCTCTCCTGGACCAGTCACGGAATGCAGACACATGGGGCAGGCAGCCTTACACACACACCAACGCCCATCAACTTGTGATAAGAGGACCCTCAGGATATTGAAAGCATGTAAGACAGGGGATGAGCCCACACTTAAAGACTGACGGTCATTGTTCCAAAATACACTCGATGTCAACGTGAAACACATTTTTTTCCCTGGGTGTTAGGGCACTTTCTGGGTATAGCAGGAATGTTTTACCTGCCTCTTAGGTATTCTAAAAATTTTTTTTTAACGTTTACTTATTTTTGAGAGGAGAGAGACAGAGCATGAGCGAGAAAGAAGGAGACACAGAATCCGAAACAGGCTCCAGGCTCCGAGCTGTCAGCACAGAGCCCGACGCGGGGCTCGAACTCACAGAGCGCAAGATCATGACCTGAGCCAAAGCCGGATGCTTAACCGACTGAGCCACTGAGGCACCCTGCCTCTTAGGTATTCTAAACCTTTCTTTAGGACTTCTAGTAGTCATATTTACGGAAAGACTTGTAATATCTGAGTGTAGCAAATCCATGCACAGCCCGGTAGGACACATGCCAGAAAACAGAATAGACAGGCAACAATCAGGTACATTTTAGATACATGAGTGGTTTATAAATAAACATTCGGTACACCAAACAGAGATAAAGGAACAATAAGCAAGTGGGTTTAATATGGTTAGATACGCAAAGCTATTTCAGAGAAATAAGCAGCAACGGGATAAAGGGTAGCCAAGTAAATAGGGGAACAGATAAATTCTGGAAAGAGAGAAAAGGGGAAAAATAAGAAAGCTCTCTTCCAGGAATTGCTGATAACGTCAATAGCATTCACTCTTACCAGGGCCTCAGTATATGTTGAGTCCGCTAATCTGTTGTAAGCTATATTGTCTACAGACAGATATCATACCAGGGAGAACATTAAGACCACCTATATCTACCTCCCTGGCACCTGACTTCTGCAAGCCCCCTCCTGGCCAAGAGGGAAGCTGAGGGGTTATCGAATCGAATATGCAATCTCCCCGCGAGCTGGTTGCCTTTCTTAGACTTTGCATAAATCGCAAACTTGCAAATTATTGGCCTTGCAAAGTTGACTCATCCATTCCACACCCTTGCCCTCGTCCGTTCTGAGGCCCAAGTATGGGGTGGGGGTGGGGTTAGTTACAAAGAGCCCAATATCTTGGAAGAAGTCTTAAAAAAGAGTAGGCTACAGTCAAGCTGGTTCACGTAGGTGGGGGTTTATGCTTTAGCAAAAATGAATTTTCTATTAGGATGACTCCTAATCTGAATGTGATTTCAAGGGCAACCGGAACACAGAAGAGGAAAGGAAGAAAAGGCAAATTCTGGGGTTAAAGGGAGGACTGTCCTTCCAGCAAAAACGAGGGCCTGAGATTAAGGAGGCACTTGCTGTGATGAGCGTGGGGTGTTGTATGTAAGTGATGAATCACTGAATTCTGCTCCCGAAACCAGCATTGCACTCTATGTCAACTAGTTAGAATGTATTTACTTTTATTTTTTAATTTTATTTATTTTGAGAGAGAGAAAGAGAGAGGGTACAGATGCACACATGAACGAGGGGAGGGGCAGAGAGAGAGAACCCCGGGCAGGCTCCGTGCTGTCAGTGCAGAGCCCAGCGTGGGGCTTGAACTCACAAACCCATGAGATCACGACTTGAGCCGAAGTCAAGAGTCAGGCGCCCCTCACTCACTAGAATTTAAATACAATTTTGAAAAAGACAAAACAATGGAGGCATTAACGTGGGTTTGGGGGCAGTCAAGGCACAGGGCCCCATGCTCCAAAGGGGCCCTGTGGTCACCGTCTTCAAGAACTGTTCATTAATTTCATCTTTGAATTCGCGTTTTGCAAGTGAAGTCTAATGGGGCCATGGGACACATGCTTGGGGCTTGGAGCCTCAGCTCAGAAGGGGTTCTGTCCCCTCCAGGTCCCTGGGAAGGGGTCTCAGCTGCCCGCTGCCTGCCCTCTGGCTCCCTCCCCCTGGCCTTAGCCCTCTTACTGCTGTCACTCTAGGCCTGGGGTGGTGGCTGGGTCACAGTGGTGGGGGGGCAGGGGTAGGCACATTTTCTACCACTGCTCTCAGCTCCCTGTGGGAGCCTAGATATTACGGGTCAGGGGAGGGTCAGGATTAGACTCATGCTGTGTAGTATGTGGGGTGGGGCTGGGTGGTGCCATCTCCGAACAGGCATCACCAAGCTGTGGCTGGCGGGGACCTCTTGCCTGCCCCTGATCCAGGTAACAAGTTCATCAGGTGCAGAGGTTATAATCTTTTTATTTATTTTGGGGGGGCATAGAGAGAGGGAGACAGAGAATCCCCAAAAGGCTCTGTGCTAACAGCACAGTCCCAATGCAGGACTCGAACCCATAAACTGTGAGATCATGACCTGATCTGAAATCAAGAGTCAGATACTTAACCAACTGAGCCACCCAGATGCCCCATAGAGGTTACGATTTTTTTTTGGGGGGGGGGGTCATCTGTCCACCATGAGGTGAGGTGGTGGGCCTGAGGGAGAGGGGTGATTGACTTCCTGGCCTCTGGCCTGGGCCCTGCACGTTGGGTGGTAAGCCTTGGTTTAAGGAAATAAAAGGCAAATACTTAGATCTGGACTTCATCTCGCCTTCCTTACTATCGTCTCTGGGGTACTCACAGGGGCTATGCACGAAGGTTCCAGTTTGCTTCCCCACGGACACGCGCTAGAAATGCACTTTGCTGCCCCTTGAAGTTAGATGCGGCTGCCCCACTTGCTTTCGTGTTCCAGAAGAAGTTTTAATTGCCGATGCACATTTTCTTTCTCTGTGTCATGGCCATCGACATGATTCAAAGGGTGGCTGCCTTATCGGTCTGGGGCCAGAACAAGAGTGACAGGGATCAGAGCCCCCCGCGTGAGTATGAAGTTATTTTAAGCCTTAGAGATTTGGGAGTTCGTGCTGTAGCAAGACCTAGGCCGCAGTGATTGATATGGTCTCCAGGGCGAATGGTCCTTCCTAGCACACTCTGGAAAATAATAATAGATGCTTAGTATGTGTTTACTGAACGAATGAATGACCTTCTTCTGACCAAGGCCAGTAGATTCGTGCGGATACATTACGTAGACGTAGGCTCTCGTGCTCAGTGGATGCTGCTAGACCATTTCCTTTCATATCAAACTATCATCTTGATTTCTTCACTCCTTTGCTTGATCTCCTACCTCTCTCTGGACCCTTTACCTCCTGGCGTGGTCCTCTTTTTTCCGTCTTTCCTCTATTCCTTTCTCTCTTTTTTCCCCCTCTCAGAGAGAGCTTTGTGAAAACCACACCCATGTGGGCACCTTCTAAAACCGCAGCTCCGATCCACCTTCTGCCCTCCACGCCACGTCTTCCCTCCAACTGCACCGAATCTATTCCGATGTCTGCTGGCATCTGACTCAGTATGCCAAAAATGGGACTCAGCATCATCTTCCAGAACCGTCAACATCCCCCCCCCCCCCGGAGTCTCTGCCTCCACCTATGTATCAGTGGCACCACCAACCTTCAAGCTCTTTCTGTAGCTTTATTTTAGGTTTTGCATCTGCTTTTTAACATTTTATTTTAGTTTTATCTGTCCCCAAACTTTCCTCTGCAGTGTCTTCTGGGCTGACTACGGCCTCAATGCCCACACCTCGCCACCCTGCTTCCATCCAGCACCCTCTAGCTCATGTCCCAACTGTTCTAACAGATATCGACCTCCCTTCCTTGCTTACAACATCAGTTTTTATATATATCTTTTTATTGTGTAACTAGATCCTTCTTATAGAACGATGACTCTCGACTAGCATGCCACCAAGTATTGATTAATGCATAACGTGTTTTTGTTTTTTTTTTTCTTTTAGAATTCTGGATTCAAACACGTTCTCAGAAGGATCATTACATTCTGAAGGTCAGGCCACAAGGTGTAGGGAAGGGCAGAACTGCAGCGAGTGAGAAGAATAAGCTCTCTGACCAGAGCACGTCGGGGATGTACCGGAACACATGTGGAAATCGGGCTGCGGGGGTGACGGCCAGGCCGGAGTCAGAATATAAATTTGGCCACTCTCGTTTTATAGGGTTGTAACAAATGTAGGGCTAATACCACAGGGGTGGCAGCCTGAACTTCCTGGAGGAGGCTGGAAGTGAACACAGTTAAGTGAAGGTGGTTGTAAGTGATGATGAACCTGGGGGTGCCCCGATTAAGGAAACAACACACTCAGCCCCAGCCGGCTGTGGTCACGTGGACACATAGGTCTGTGATGGTGAGATGCTCCTGTTTTCCAAAAGAAGCCACATGTAGGGATGGTAAGTGAAAAAACGGAAATGTGAAAGCTATTTTTTTTTTTTTTTTAATATAGTGAGTCTAAGGGAGAACGTTTCTGTGGGCCAGGCCCTGCTTGCAGGCTGTTACTTGAGATCGCCAGGTCTAAGCGGACAGAGGAGAGGAGATGTGGACCCAGGACAGACAGAGATGTAGGGAGCCATGATATTTATGGGGTCATCTGAGAAGAGCAGAGGGCACAGAGGAGGGAAGAAGCATGTCACCAAGCGTCACCATGTAGGTCGGGAACACATTTGACGACATCGAGCTTCTGTTTCTATCACAAGCAGAAAAGCGGCAGCAACAATAGCCACATCAACAACCAAAGAGCAAGTCTTCTAAGAGGGGAGACACCAATAAAATGCCATTATAAATCTCGAAATAAAGGACAGCAAGAACCAAAAGGGTAGGGACAACATTGCAGGACCTTCAGGTGGGATGAGTACAGAAGGGGCAGCGGGGGGGGGGGCACTGGAAAGATGATGTAGTTCCAGAATCATCGGCGGCCGGCTGGGGTTGGCCAAAGGCCAGCTGAAGGTTAGGGCAAGCGAGTAGGAGGTGAGGTACTCCAGGGAGAAAGTGAAGGCTCCTTCAGCGAGATTGGTAATGAAGGACGGAAGAGGCGAGGGTGTCCGGGAAGGAAGTGTGTGTGCACAGAAAAACATAGAGATGGACAAGCCATGTGTAATTTAGGCAGACACATTCCCCATGAAATTCTGAGTCGGTAGCAGATGAGCACTTCCTTTGGGCCAACGATCTTCTACGAGCTTTAACTCTAGCTCTGGAAACCCTAAGAGGTAGGTATTATATTTACACCCATTTTAAGATGAGAAAACTGAGGCACAGAAGTGCATCTACATATTTTAATTATTGATCTATTTATTTATTAAGAAGAGAGATTTGAGATTTAAGAGAGGGGAGAAGTCCAGAAAAGAAAGGGTGAGAATTCGGAGGTCCATTTGAAGCTTCCTGTTAGGAAGAGGTAAGGCAGAAACCCAAATAAACGTCCTGAGTCCACTGGGAAAGGATGTCAAAAGGGAGAGTTGTATTTTCTACAGAGACTGCAGGGAAGAAAGGGAAAGAAATCAATGGTATGAAATTATTGGCAAGCAAAGAAGTCAAAGGAAGAGACCTAACAGCCTCTTTGCTTTTGTTTCTTAAATAAATCACAATGGACATGGGGCTCTGTTACTCTTGAGGATGTGACACAGATTTTTGGTTGTGGGAGAACTTAAATTAATCATAAGACAGGTCTTGGATATCGAGGAGAGATTAATCATCTAGAAATAAACCAAGGATGGATTATTTCATATCTTTGGGTTATACTCAAATATGCATCCAAACCCACCAGACTATCGGAGCCATATGGAATCCTTTCTGGTGCACCTGGTAATAACAAAACCCTCCCCAAAGGGATGCTCTGAAGTCATTGCTCTGGTCTTGATGCTCTGAGATAATTCTCAGAACTTGTCACTGTCTGTACCGCCCTTGCTTAGTGGAGAGCGCTTGTCTTCTTCCAGATTGCAAACACCTAGTCCTCCCCCTGAGGGTGTTTTTAAGAGCGGTGGAACGTAGAATAAGAACACAACCCTTTCATTTCAAAAAGAAAACCCCTCCACGTGCGTCATGCACATGACAGAAAACGTGGCAGAAAGCATGGAGGAAAACCATTCTTTCTCCCTTCATAAAAATGGCGGCAACTCCAGGCCCAGGCACTTGACCGTGGAGTACCAGAAAGCCTCTATACTTTTTTTTTCCGGTTTATTCTAACGTTCTGGCTCTCCACACGAGCGAGCATACATATGAGTTGGGATGCTTTTAAAAATTCAGATTTGCAGGCCCTACCACCCGAATTTCTGACAGAGTGAGTCTGAGCCCAGGTCTAGAAATCAACATTTTAATCAAGCTACCCGACTAGACTTTACAGTAGCTTTCTAAAAGCACTCTTCCACAAGTCCTGAAGAATAAGAATTCTATCCCGAATTGTACTGGCTGCAGATGAAGGGCCTGACTTTGAGAAATGAGCATTTATAAAAGCCACACTTTCCTTAAACAAAGGACATTAGGGACTCCAGGAGTCAGAAGGAGACAGGAGTTTCTGGAAGAGATTGACCTCTTCTGAAGTTAGAAGAATTCACATCAACAAATATGACCCAGGGCTCCCCGTGCACCAGAGATGAAGAGAATGTGGTTTCCCATCTGGGATCTGATGGGAGGTTATGCATGGCCCACACATCTGAGTGTGCTTACACACACACACACACACACACACACACACACACACGCACACAGGCACATGCACAAACCATAATGGCAGCTATTTGCCCTGGCTTTTTCAGGCGGCTTGCATTTTAGAACTCCAGTCCATCCTTCCAGATCTGTCACACGACAGGTCCTGAGTTGGATTCAGAAAATGTCATCAAGGAAAGCATGCTACAAGGGAAACTGAGGCGGAGGAACAAACCAAGTCTGCATAGAAAGAAGAGACCTTCAGACTATGAGACATTAATAACAGCTGATGGGGTGGGGGGGATGCTGCATTTATCACATGTGCATGTTTTTCCCATGAATCTTCACACTGTAACCCTACAAAGCAGGTTCCACGATCACACCCATTTTATAGATGAGGGAATGGAGGCACAGAGAGGTCAAAGTAACTTGCCTGCTGGTGGGTGGAGGAGAAGGACCCAAGCCTAGCTCCCAGGCCCCCCGTTTACCACGATGATACGCTGAAGGCTTCTGGAAACAAGCTCACTGGGTCTGGGTCTTAAGGGGAGAGTGATTTTCAGGCAGATGGAAACCACTCCAGGGTCTAGAGTGCTACTGCCATTAGAGGCACTGGGGACATCACAGCGAACAGGGCCACAAGGAAGAAGCAGTGGGCAGACCACAGGGAGACAAGTGCTCCTGTGACCTGTTAGAAAGTCTGAGGGCAGCAGGTGGCGTGTCGATGGATGGTGAGTGGGTGGTCAGAGGAGACTAGATCAAACCTTTGGTCTTTTGGGGGAGACTGGACTTTTCTGTAGGTACAACGGTATCGTTAAAGCCCTCCTTCTCAACAGGGGGAGATTTTGCCCCTCGGGGGACATTTGACAATATCCGGGGACATTTTTGGTTGTCAAAATGTGGGGAGGTGGGTTCTACTGGCAACTAATGGGTAGAGGCCAGGCACGCTGCCAGTGAACATCCCCTGGTGCACAGGATGGCCACCACAGCAGAGAATGATCCAGTCCCCCATGTCAATAGTGTCAAGGTGGTGAGATTTCAAAGCCAGTTAATGAAGTACAGCCTGAGACTCTCCGACTAGTTCTTCCCAGAGTGACTCTACTTTGAATACTGCATCTTACAGTGCAGAAATCTTTAACCAAATGTGACTTTGTCCTTTGGCATTAGGATATTATTCTTCTCCTGGTGCCAATAATTAACCTTTGTTTAACAGGAACCCTTCCCTAGAGAAGAGCCAGGTCTTGCTTCTCCTGGAAGAAGCCTCTGCTGGGAAGGGTGGGATTCCTCTTCTCCCCAAACAGGCCCCGAAACGCTAACAGGACTAGGCAATTGTAATGGCTCTGATGCTGTGCATATTTATGTTTGAGACCTTCGCATGAACTGTTACTTTAAAAAAGAAGGATCAGTTCATCTTTAAAAGAAGGTGATTGATCGCTGCCAGTCGGGCATTCCTTCATTCTTGGCTTCCTCTTAGCCTCCGTAATAAGTTCTTCACGAACACCCGTCTGCTATTAAAGAATGGTATTCATCATAAGCCAAGCAGAGAGGAGGCAGAACTTGATGGGCACAATACCATATTTCAATCCACAGTGTCCTTTTTGTTCAACTCAATCTGCCGTGTCGTTAATATTTGAGAAAAAACACACAAAGACTTTGGTAAATATTAATCAGAAATATACAGCCCCTTTCCCGACTCAATTACCCATTACTGGGCACTCCAGGTGATAATGTCCTGCTAAACCTTCTATTTGCTTAAAATGCAAGTGAAAAGTACTTTCTGTGGATTGAATGTAGTGCTCTTAGCAGCCTAAGTAGTCTGTAACAGCAGGGAAATTCTCTTCCTAGTCCGCTATTTTATTCAGTGAGATTCCAGGTCCTCCAGCATCTGAGTGTGAGTCTAGCCCCCTGGCTTGGCTGCTTTTTCTGATGGGTTCTAACTTTTGCAGATGCGTTCAGACGACTCGAGAGGCACAGAATTAACAGCAAGTGTGCCCAATGGTCAACATACCCAACGGCCGGCCCGCAGATCATGGCACCCCTGTAGGGTGCAAACTCTTTGAACTCGGAAGTCCATTTCCTTCTACTTCAGATCTCATCAGACCATGCAAATTGCCATCAACCTTTCCACACTGGCTGAAGCAGGTCTAAGTCATGATGTCCCTTATTATCAGTGAAGTCATTAAAAGTCCATCAGATCAATTGGGCTCTGACATAACATTAAAAATGTTCTTGGGTGAAATCTATTTCTCCACTCCTCTAACCGGTGTAAGTTCAAAGAGGTTCATAATGAAATCTTGTCCCATCCGTGTCAGCTCCTCAAGTTAACAATGAATATTAAAATCTAGGGGCAGGAGCTGGATTCATCATGGAACATCAAAATCTGAACCCAAAAGGCCATGCCGCCGAGAGCCGCTAGCTTCCTATAAACAGCAAATATTCAATCTGACTGTGAAAAGGTAAGGGGCAAGTCTCATCACATGCTTCCTGGAGGCCAGGTCAGTCCATCCAGGAGCCTGAAATTATGGGCAACAGAATGAAGAAACGAGGTGATTTGTCACTAACTTATTAGGTGTGCTGGAAATTTCAGTTATTCGACACTCCCATTCCTGCTTCAAAATCAGGCCGTGTCTTGGCTTTTCCTTGAAATGGAGCGAAATCTTTCCCCACGACAATGTCTTCTTGGCTTTTCTGTATGACATTTTGTCTTTCCCCAATAAAAGCAGTCAATACACGGATAGGTATCAGGCATTTGACATACTCTAACATTATGAAAGAGTCACCTATGAACTCTTCTTTAAATACACCATCAGAGATTTTTGTTTTGGTTCTTGTTTTTCTGAGAAACCCTGGGTGCCATTTGCCCAGCATTTGAGAAATAAAGAAAGAGGCAAAGGCCAAAGATACCCTGTTTTGCTTAGATACAGGCAAGTCAAACCAACAAAAGAATTATGTTTGTAAATATACTCAGGAGGTATAATTCTTGCATAAGAGTTTCTCGTTAGGTTACTAGTTTCTACTGTCACATGTGGGAAGGTGGACCTTCCATATCAGGGCTTCCAAATGTCTTTTGTACTTAACCACCATAAAGAGGAAACAAACAAAAAACAAAAAGATTTGAAATGATGAACCCTTACGTATGTTTATATGTAGAAACAACTGTTTCAAAACTATTACTTCCCTTGGTACATGCAAGTTACTTAGATATATACAATTCTATTCTATTTTTTCTTTTTAATGCTGGTCAAAACCCACAGAATTGATGATACTAATGGGTCTTCCACGATTTGAAAACAGTGCTCTATCCTAATAGACATGAGCCACTCAACTCAAAACCCAAGAGGTATTCTCTGTTCCAACATACTCACTTTTTTTTTTAACAGATTGATTAATATTAAGGGGGTCACTTATGGAGTATTTGTGTCATGCCAGGAATTGGAATCACTAGTGTAGACCCCAAAACCTGTTTCAGTTACAGAAGTGTTGGACATCCTCCAAGTTTTATATGGGTTGTTTCTATTGTCTATAAATTGTACCCATCACCGTGCATGGTTTTATTATAGGGGTTTGTGTCCTTCTTTCCTTCCTTCCTTCTTTCTTTTCTAACTGAACCTGGGTCTACATAACAAAAAATGAAAAGAGTTAATTGTCTGAACGTGTCCAAACACGCAGATGCTTTGGTCTCACATAGTAGACACCATGATTCTTCCCGCCCCCTGTCTTGGGCTGCCTCTCATGCAGATGTTTTGGCTGTGCAGACAGAGTCTCAGGTAGGGGGATTCTGATGATATGTCTTGAGCTAAAGCTGCACACGTATTGTCCATTATTTACCAAATATAGGAAATCAGTTAGCATTAAAATGCAACTCTAAAGGGAAATTTCTCATTGCCTGGAAAGTTAGGTTCTGGAAACTTGCCCTAAAACCATTAAGTATTCAGTAGAATTTGGGATAAAGTAGGTTCCTCTTGGAAATCAGCCAAAAAAACTTTATTTACTTATTACTGCAAACATATGGCTTCATGGGGATATTCCAGCAATGAGGGCAGCTTTCTAATGAGGTTCCCAAAGAGATTATTTTAAAACTGAACATAAAATGTAATGATTTCAAAATAGTAACCAATATTCACATATCTGTCTGATGCATTTGACTTTAACATCTTTTTTTCATGTACGACGAGGCACTCGAACCTCATGGCGGATATGACCTCTACAGGAAATTCAGTGGGAAAACTATCTGAAACTCCACATTGCCAAAACAAATTGATGATGAATTTTTCAGCTCAGTTCTTGTATTGAATTACAAAGTCTATTAGCAAAAGAAACTAAAGGGCAGATTACGATATGATTCAACAGAAGAGTATAAAAAAGAGGAAGAAAGTCCCTTTGAACCTTGCCATTGAGCCTCTGAGAGGGTGGAAGCTATGGTTTCTACAAATTCTCAGAAAGTTTTAACATCAAGACTTGATAGAGGGTTGGGTTAAATGAGAGACCCCTAAATGTATTCACTGAACATAAAGAATCCAGATCTCTTAAAATGCAGAACATCTTCCAGGTTTCTACCAAGAAGAGTGATGGGATATTAAAAGTCCTTAAGATTATTGGCTCTCTTCAAGATTTGCAAGGCAATAAGGAATAAATTGATGTAAGTGATAAGAAAAATCATCCCCCCTCCTTTTTCATTATTAATGACCAAATATTATTAAATCAATAATTTTGGTGATGATCTGAACAGCTTATTAAATATCATGAATTATTCACCTTAAAAGTTGATCAGAGCCATGAAAATAATTCAAGTTAATGGGAATCTTTGGGTCTCTCACGAAATATCCAGTCATTGACAAAACATCTCTGTTAGGATTTTTGGAACGTGAAAACGCAGAGACCACGGATGTCCTCAAGGAAGAGAACAACATTCCTTGCTGGATTACAGGAAATTAAAAAACCAGATATCCATCATCAAAATAATGGGCGATTAAAGAGACCGAGAAATAGGTGCCAATGGTTACAGGGAATTCGTTTCTTCCCACTCCTGCCCCCGTCCCACCCCCCCCCGCCTTCAATTAATACTGCACCAATAGTTTCAGAAACCTCGCAAAATCGGGACGCCAGCCATGGATTTGTCAATGCTGGGTGTGCCTCCAGCACTGGGGAGTTGGGCATAAAGCAATTAGTGGGTGGCTCTCGGCCAGGAGTACTATCTATTCCAATTACTCTGCCTTAAGCAAGGTGCGTGTGCAAGCGTATTTTGTCCAGAGGTTATAGAACACGAGGCAGTGGAATGTGCTTTAATTTAGAAGGGACAGGGAAACAGGAGAGAAGGGTTGGGGGTGGGGTCCAGGGCAGGCAAAGAAGGTTTGATGGCTTTGACCCCTTGTGAAATCTTCGTTACCATCCTTGGGAACACTGACACAAACAGACCACGGATCCCAGCTGTCATTGAAACTGAAGGCAAACAGATACCCCACTGCCTCCCTCTTTGCATACCTTCTCCACTGCAGGCTTCCTGCTAAACCAGGATCATGCCAAAAAGCATTATCCTGTGGTAGAATTTCCCAATATGAAAGTGACTCCATTACTGAAGCGTTTGATGACACGCACTTTTTTTTTTTCTTTTTAACCATTTAATGCAAGGTGAGCCCTGAATACTCATGGAGAAAAAGAAGCCACAGCCAACAAGGGATTTAGGCTTTCTTTTTTTTGTTTTGCAAAACCAGACAGGTGGGTCAGGACCCGGGCAGAACCTGGAAAACAGGAATGGAAAGGAGCTTCCATGTTTAGAAACGAGGGGTAGAGGTTTGAGGCAGTCTGCAGAAGGGTGAAGAGGGCCAGCACCGGGATCGGGGTTCAGATCAGGGCTCTATCTTTCACTAACTGTGGGATCTTGAGCAGTTTACCTAATTTCACTCAGTCTCCAGGTTAATAACAAAATATACCTCCAACAGCAGTCGTGGGCTGGATCTTAACGGCTGAATTTCCACAAGCCAGCACTCAGCAGCTCCTTAGCCCGGAGCCAGGCACTGAGCGTTCATTCCCTCGGCACGTGCTGAGTGAGTCCCTCCTAGGTCTCCTTCGCTGTTCTTGCACACGGGTCCAGCGATCATGACCTTTACAGACTAGTCACGGGAAATGATAATAAATAAGCCAAAAAAAAAAAAAAATACTCATGATAACTTTCAGGTCAAAATAGCCACTATAAAGAAAATAAAACAGGAAGTGTGAGAGCAAGTAATCAGAAGGGGGACAATTTTCACTTCAGACATGAAAGGTTAGGGGAAGCTTCCTGCTGGGGGGGGGGGAGGGGAGGGTGGGTCAAGCCTAAGCTGGAGCTTGGGAAGTACATGGGTGTTAGAACAGGAAAGTGGGTTCGAGACCCTTCTAAGATGAGAGAATTGCAAAAGCAAAGGCCCTCCATAAATGCTGAGGATAATAGTAATGATTATGATTTTTTATTCAGCTCGAGTTGGGACATTTAAGATCAGCCCCGGTGGAAACTTGTCTTTTTTTTTTTTAATTTTTTTTTTAAAGTTTATTTATTTTTGAGACAGAGAGAGACAGAGCATGAACGGGGGAGGGGCAGAGAGAGAGGGAGACACAGAATCCGAAACAGGCTCCAGGCTCCGAGCCGTCAGCCCAGAGCCTGACGCGGGGCTCGAACCCACGGACCGTGAGATCATGACCTGAGCCGAAGTCGGACGCTTCACCGACCGAGCCACCCAGGCGCCCCATGGAAACTTGTCTTTTGAGGGAAGCAGATGCATCGGGCACATGTTCCCCCCACCCCCACCCCAGAGAGGCCGTTTCTGAGCACCCCTTCCCCCAGCTGGGGCTGAGGCAAAAGGCTTCATTTCATTACTTCTCAGACTCATTGGGAAGGGGGCTGCCATCCATCCATTCACCCCCCAGACTAGAATTATTTGTACAACCACAAGATGGCATTGGAGGTGGTCCAAGCACACAGGCAAAGACTCATTGGCAGTTAAATCATGCGAAGACATAACAGTAAGTAAATATGCCCAGAGAGGGAATTTTAGCCATCCAAGGACACAGAAAAACCACAGCCCTGGCCTCAATACTGCATTCCTCATATATCTAACCCATGTTCTTATGCTATAGGATAAACGACATAAATCAAGAGACTCTTGGGATAGATCAGGAATAAGCCTGCGATAAATTCTGTTAAACTGACTTGTCAGTGCCTTGCCTGGAAACTTCAATTCTTTTTGGAAATTAAAAAATATTATTGAATGATGTGGCAACGTGGCAGGAACTGAGAAGGAAATTCTCCCCGGAATTTCTACCTAACTTTCGAGGAGGTTAAATAATCGGAGACAAGTCAGTGTTGCGGAGCTCCGTCGCGTGTTGGATTCAAATGGGATAAAAAGAACTTTCTTTTCTGCGTGCCCCACCCCCCCGCCGCCCATTTACAATTTTGCTAACTTACAGACAGTATGCAGCTGCCCACCTCTGTCTTCTTTAGTCGTTGAATTACTAATTGCTGGCACAGGGCACAAAGAAACCACTAAGTAAATATTAGCTGAGCGAACCGAAGACTACATGAAATCTCATAAATTTGTTACATATGGTAACTATATATATATTTTTAGTGTTTTCTATGTGCTAAGTGTTTTATACAGATGATCTGACTTACTATCTCACAGGTAGGCTTTACTGTATTTTGCGGATGAATGAGCTAAGCCTGAGCAATGTTCGATAGTCAACCAACACTGATGAAGCACCGACTATGTGCCAGGCACTCATAGCTAGTAAGTAGCTATTTAGGGCTGGCTTTAAATTCTACCCTCTTAACCACAATGCTCTGCTGGTTCTGAACGGAGGGTTCTGGAAGTTGAGCTTACCAGTATCTACATCTGACTTAGCTTCCAAACGATTCCCGGGAACATCAGCATCAGGCAGACACAGGAAAATAGAGGATTCTTGCTGTATACATTCACATCATCAGCAATAGCATATTTCTGCACAGCCACGCGTGTGCATCTAAAAAGCAACACTGTTCATGGTCTGGCCTATGTTTTTCATTAAACCTAACAAGCATTTTCATTACAACAGGCAGGCCAAGCTTTAGAGCAACGATTTTCCATCTGGTAGCCAGACATTAGGACACATTTTAAGCAACTAACTGGACACACTGCACGGATCCCTTGGGCCAGATTAGAGATAAAGGCCAAAGGAGTTGGGGCTCTTTCCTGCACTCTGCCTGCTCAGGAAACCAGAGTTGCTGTTAACAGTCACGAGGGTATTATACTGTCCTTGGTTAGGCACCTCAAACTTTTCCCCTGACAGGCTGGGCAGTCGCACCCCCTTATTTTCTTTGGGAAAAGAATTGGACCAGCCTTGGGAATGAACTATAGCAAGAGAATTATTACTGTCTGTCCCCAGGTGGTCATTTGAGTGGGTTTAAATCGGTGGTTCTCAACCATGGGCAATTTTGCCTCCCAAGGGATATTTGACAATGTCTGGAAACATATTTGATTGACTAAGGTGGGGCTAGAATCTAGTGTTTTGAGGCTAGGAATACTACCACACATCCACACCTCACAGGACAGCCTTCCACAACAGAGAGTCACACGGCCCCAGGTGTCAGCGTCATGGTGGGGAAAACCTGGCTCGAATGATAATGATGCTCCTGATAACGACGCCGACGGTCAGATCTCCTGTGTGTTCAGCGGTCAACTCAGAGTTACCTCTTTGCCGATTAGTTGTCATGCACCATCATTTACATCTCACATGAACTCCCAAACTACCTTTATTTTACGGGGGGAGAAAATCCAGACTCTGAGCTGCCAAGGAAGTCATACAAGGTTACCCACCAAGGATATAGCAAAACAGGGATCTGAACCCAGCTCACCGTGACCCCAGGACTCTTAAGCACTAGACCGTGTGCTGCCTGCTTTTGCTCCTGCTCACAGGTGTGGCTGGGCCACTCCGGTTCCAAAGACCTTCCCCAGGCTCACAACGAAGTGAAGACTTCAAGTCCTTGCCGAACGGTTGTCGACCACCGCCCTGGAAACAGCCCTTTCTCCCCTTCGTATCTTTTCCCGGTGGATGATGAGGTAACAACCCTCGGCTCACCACTCTTATGTTGTAACGAGTGCACGGTCGTTCTCAACCCGGGGTGATTTGCGCTCTTAGGGGGCATCTTTGGTTGTCACGACTTGGGGTGGAGGGAAGGAAGACACTGCAGGTGTCTACTGAGTGGAAGCCAGGGACATCGCTGAAGATGTCACACTGCATGAGAAGACCCTCCCACACACAGCAAAAAGATTACCTGGCCCCCAAATATCCTGAGGTTGAGAAACCCTACAGTAGAAGCAAGGTTCCAACTCAGGACTTGGGGAGCGAACCAGATTTTATGCAGCGGGAATTTGTCGTTGATGTTGTTTCTTTTCTTTTCCTTAAAAGAAATTTTTTCTAATGTCTATTTATTTTGTGGGGGGGGGAAGGGGAGAGACAGAGAGAGAGAGAGAGAGAATCTGAAGCAAGCTCCAGGCTCTGAGCTGTCAGCACAGAGCTCGACGCAGGGCTTGAACTCACAAACTTCGAGATCATGACCGGAGCTGAAGTCTGACACTTAACTGACTGAGCCACCCAGGTGTCCCTGTTGATGTTTCTTTGCCTCTTATCCATTCACTCGGCTTCTGGCAATAGCTTCTGCTCTTGTTCTGGGCTTCCCACTCAGAGCCCACGCAATTTTGGGGGGAGCTGACTAACTCCCTCTCAGCTCCGGGGACGGTATGTCCTAGACTTGCCTCATCGGCTCATCTCATTTCTCTGGAGAATGTGGTTGGTTGAGTGCAATATCAGCACAGCCAGATATCACGAGATGGCACCTGAAAGTCCTGAGAGAGAAGCCAGCTCCTTGAGTCTGGACTTACTCCTGAGAAGACATAAAGCTGTGTCTGCCAGAGGCCACCTGGTCACCGTGAGGGAAGGGACTGCTCAGGAAGGAGCCAACGCAGTAGAAGTGGACCAGAAAAATACACAGAGAGGAACGAAGCCTTTGCGATACAATCTGAGGTCTTGAAATAGCAACATCTGAAGCCACTTTATCCTGGACCTTTGCTTTACATGAACCAGTAAATTGCCTCATTGGTTAAACCATTTGGGGCTTCATTTCCTGCCTCCTACAACTGGAAGGGGCCCAACTGATACGCCTCACTTTGAGGTAATAACGCAAGTGACTTTCCCTGGAAAACAAAAATAAAAAGGTATCTGCAAATCCCTTTGCATTCGCTACCAGAGATTTCACAATGCAATATGCAAATCTGGGGAAAATTCTGGAAGGCAGAATTTCCCTGACAAAGGGATATCTAACAGAACAGCCACTGGCTATTCATAACACGAGCAAAAGCTGGCAGTCCTGATTTCTGGAAGTCAGGTACAGAGAGCTATAGGTTTCATCTATCTTGTCAAGAGTCTAGGTGTTCTGGGAGAGCTGTAGCATTTTTGACGCCTGTTATAATGACATCCATGATGCAGATGTATATGTCAGGGTCTCAGCTGACTCGAGAAAAAAGTGAGCACAGCGCTGTGGGAAGAAAGGCCCACGAATCGACTCTCGGGTCAATTTGGAAACTGCGCTGGGCATCACTTAAAGGGAGAAACATTCTAACTTGCCCCAAGCCTGGTACCCACGCGTTAGACTTTGTCGTAGGTGCAGAATCTAGCAGGCGTTGCTCAAGGGCTATCATGACCATGATTCCACGGTGTGGCCCACGTTCCAGAAGGGGCAAGCGAGATGTTTTTTTTTTTTTTTGGGGGGGGTCCCTGAGCAAATAGTTTACAAGTTGTAATAGGACATGGTTTTGCATGAGAATAGAAATTAAAATCCAGCATGTGAAACCCGGGATTTAGTGAGTTTTACTACTGAGTACTGGGGTCAGGAAATGTTTTCTGCAAAGGGGTAGACAGCAAATATTTTCAGAATGTGGATTAGACAGTGTCGACTAAACTACGCAACTCTGCCATTGTTGCATGGAAGCATCCAGAGACAATACAGTAACAGATGGGCGTGGCTGTGTCCCAACAAAATTTATGTACGAGAACAAGCGAAGGGCCAAATGCGGTTGGAGGGCTACACATCTGTCAATCCCTGGCTTCATAGGAAACTAAGGTAAAAAGAAAAGGAGTTTAACATTTTTTAATAGAATACAAGTAGTACAGTAAAAATACGAGGCTGAAAATATACAATATCTGGCTCTCTGTGGCAAAAGTTTGCCAAGCCTTGGTCAAGCCCTATTCACACACGAAGTTTTTTTCTTGCCAGTAGAATGTCTAAAATGAACACAATATAATTAAGACAGTTTATCATCAGTTGCACCGTCCTAGGATGTCATTTTTACCACTGTTTCTCAGATCCTTTTCCCATTCTGTCCTCATGCAGTATTTTATCTCTACCTAGGGCTTAAAAATAAGTTTTTAAAAAATACAGCAATCTACAAATTATAGCTGGGAGAGAAATGTTCCCAAGAAGTGTTTCAAAAGGAACTAATGACATAGCATGTGATAGTCAAACATCATGCAAGGGAATAGAATCTCCTTTTTCCCATGGCTAACATTTATCCCCCAGGTAATACCTTGTTTGTTAGGCTGTCTCGAGGGAGAAATAGACTAGCAACCCACACACGTTCTTTGTCAAACAGATCAGAATCAACAACACAAGACTGAAGGTGACTCGTGTAATGCCCTCTGGTAAGCAGGGCTATGGTAGACAGTAAATCTTGGCTTTGAATTCTGGTGGAAGCTTCAGCTGACGCTGGACTCAGTTTACATATCAACAAAATGGATGTGACAATATGGAACGGTAACAAGGTTGCTTCCAATTCTACTAAGGTCTTTCTGTATCGAATTAGAATTGACGTCAAGAGGCCCTCCCCTGGTGAACCAACAGACACACTGTTTTTTTTTTTTTCTAACATAGTCTCTGAATATCAGAGCTGTACTATAATGAATTGCTGTATCCACATGAGGTGGAAATGTTGTGTTTGTCTCAACCGTGTCTCATTTCCTCCTGGGTATTTGTGGTTTTTCAAAAATCCAACTTAAGGGCACGGAAGGATCTTCCAACGAGTGTGATTGCTTTGCACCTAAAGTATAATCATATCGCAAAATTTAATAAGAAAAAGCAGCATATAAATGGATGATTGAAGTAGCAGGTAAATTTCAAATATGACCTAAACCACCAGTGAGCAAAGCGACTTGAATCTATGGCTCCGTTCTCGGCTTGACAGGCATTCCACATGAGATGAAAAACTGGGAGGGAATACAAACTGGAGAGAAATGCGCGGTGACCACAGAATTCCTTCCAGGGGACCATGTCCCACAGACCTCAGGACTCCCAGTGTTGCCATCATATGAGTACCTCCCAGACTGGTGTTTTTGCTTTAAATAAACTCACTTCTTAAATAAATGTATTCGAACAGCAGATTTTATGTCAGAAGTGCCAGTGACAATCTAGTGATAATAGCTGCACAATTGCTGGTTTGATCTGGCCCTCGTTTTACATGAATATTACACATTAAATACATGACAATGAAATTGTTAACGAAGTTTACCTGTGTACCATTAGAAAAAAAAAAAAGTGCCACCGTGTACTATCAGGGATTCGCATGTCTTCCGAAAAACTCTACAGGAATATAAAAATTCACGCGTGTAAACATTTTATTTGCTATGGTAAGCAATTTATTTGAATTAAATATTAAATGGCGTCGAGGGTGTATGTGTGTTTTGTTATATGAAAACATGACATGCTTCAGACAAACCAGCAAACAAAAAAGTGGAGTTAAGCTACAGAAGGGGCCCACACCGCGTGGCGCTTGAGGAGCGTGCAAACACAGCATTAGTGACTTATTACCTCAAACTACGGGCTCGACAAAGCCTTTGTTTATTCTGCAAATCCAAGGCAAAATTATTGCCGCAAGTTATCTTAAGGTGCTGAGGAAGCCACCCAAAGTGCACCTGTGTTTGTGGGCCTGGGGTCCCCGGAGAACACCGATTCGAGTAATCCTGTCAGGTAGACTAGTGGTGTTCCTCAGCCTTAAAGAGGTGTTCTCCGGGGCACCTGGGTGGCTCAGTCGGTTAAGCGTCCAACTTCGGCTCAGGTCAGGATCTCGTGGGTCATGAGTTCGAGCCCCACGCCGGGCTCTGTGCTGACGGCTCAGAGCCTGGAGCCTGCTTCGGATTCTGTGTCTCCCTCTCTCTCTGCCCCTCCCCTACTTGGGCTCTGTCTCTCTCTCTCTCACTCTAAACAATGAACATTAAGAAAAAAAAGAGGGGTTCTCCATGCCAACCCAGGGCAAGGCTCACAACTGCACCCTACTACTTAAAATCCTTGAATTGGAAGGGACTTTTTATTCTGTATCTTGGCCTTCAAATACCTGAGCACCTGTCCCTCCTCCCTCTTCCCCACCTCCATCTACCCCATTCAGTAACCCCAGACAAAGTGACCTACTCCACACCCCTACACCTTCCTCAGCAGCACCTGGACACTTGCTGTTTCCACTGACCAGAAGGTTCCTTCCTTGTCTTCATCTGGACAGCTCCCTCTCACTCTTTGGGACTCGTCTAGAATATCACCTCATCAGAGACTTCTCAGATGGCCCTCCATCCTATGATCTGGCTATATCTTTATAGCTGTCATCACTGCTGAAAATCATATTTATTTGCTTACATGGTTAATGTCAGTTTCCCCAACTGGGCCGTGGGTCCCTCAAGGGCAAAGTTTTCCTAGTCAGTTAACACAGGCACATTCCACTCCCACGTGCTTCAAGGACATTTTTCTTTTTAATATATACATATATATATATTTTTTCAGTTCATACATAATAGAATGACATTTATAGATCTGCAGTTTGCTACGTAACGTAACTAAGAGAATGTAGTGGTGCCTCTATTCGGTGGTTTCTGTGTGCGTGTGTTTTCTCAGGTGAAATGCATCTGTATATAGACAGCCTTTTCATTTCACCCTTCAGTATAATTTATGTATGTTTTTATGACTTCCTTACTCGTATAAATGTTTTGTATCTGAAAAAGTTATCTGGGCATTACATAGAAGACTTGCTTAAGCTTATAAAGTTGAAGCATAATCATTGAATTTTAGGAAGATTAATGGTTAAGCTTCTACAAAATACTACGTTTGAGCAAACTTCATATTGGCCAGCAGAAGGATGTGTTCTGTGAATGCCATCGTTTCGAACTGACAGTTAATGTTTAACATTCCCAAATTGTGTTTTAAGTGTTTGATGCAATTTGTAAAAAAATGTTCACTTTCAATGTTGTTTAAATTTAATATACAGTTTATACTTAAAATGTAAAAAAAAAAAAAAATGTATCCACAGTGCCAAGCATAGTGCCTGGCATGGGACAGATGTTCCAGAAAGACTTTCTGAATAAATGAATGGATTTTAGGAAGCCTGGCTTTGCAGGCCATGGAAAAATCCAGATTTGTCACTCTCTATCATGGAACAAAATGTATATTCTCTTCTGCCTGGAAGTTGAAAGAATTCTGTTAACCAAAAGAAAAAAAAATTCCCATTTCTATACCTGTCACTGCTGGGTTAAACAACCTCACTTCATTTTTGTTTTTTTTTTTTTTTTGCCTCTGTGTGGGCTTTGCTTGGGCCCCACAGATATGCCACGTATGTTTTATGAGCTAACATTTATTTTAGACACTTTGGCCCATTGGACATGATCTCGTAAGCCCAAACTCTCAGCTGACACGCTGTTGAACATAATGGGGAGATTTAAAAAGGTATCGCGGAGGAGAAGGGTAGATTGCAGAGCGCCAGGGGCAACAGGGAGGAGATTGAGACGAGCCTCAGCTTCACACTGCTCTCCCTGTGGCTCGATGTGCAGTCTAGGTGCACCCCTCCCTTCTCAGGCGAAGAACCACCTAATTGCTATCCTTGGAACCCAGTGTCCCAATAAAGCCAGAAGCCGGAAGCCGAACGGCAATATTCCACAAACAGAGCTGGAAACTCTCATCTAGGTGAGTGGCAGTGGGGGTGCAGAGCGGGGGGCGGGGTGTCTCTGAGTTGCTGTGTAGTATTCTGGATGGAATCCACAGGTCTTGGAAATTCCAGAACACTCTCTTCCTTAGACAGGGTCTTCGATGAATTATGGAGGCTAAGTTGTTGCTGGGCATAAATCAGACATTGAAAAAATGCCATACCTCAATCCATAGTGGAATTCACACAGGAGAGAGGGAACGTTTTAAAGATTTCTGAAAGCCATAAAATCTCCATTTAGATAGAAATCTTAAAAAAACACAAAACGTATCTAGTTATTCATTTGTACTTTGGGGACAAAGCTGTCAATTCCGCAGAACAAAGGGACCTGTGCACCCGTGGACGGAAGGGTTAAAGTTGGAATCCTCATTCAACTCAAATCAAACATTCACTTAATGCCAATATTTTGCTAGCGTTCTAAGGGACAGAAACAAACAGGACCTCAGGACCTTGGAATTCTTCCTTCACTGGGCTCAAGAAAATTAGTCATTGCAATTTCCTGCTGTGATGATTTCCTTAATGCCTGTCATGGCCCGTAGACTGTAAGTTCCATGAGGGCAGAAATATATCTGTCCTGTTCACTTTCAAATTCCCAGAGTCGAACCCAGTGCGCAGCACGTAGTATGCTCCTAAATAAAAACTTGAAGTGAGTTGAAATGAGTCCCAGTACCTGCCCTTAAGCAGCTCACTGTCCGGTAGGAAACAGATAATAACATAAAGGCATTGTAGCAATAGGTGATGCAGGTTAGGGCAGCACTATGCACAGGATACCGTCAGACAAAAGATGAGGAAACTCGATTCAGCTGGACAAGACGGGGTCATGGAGTGCTTCCAAGAGGTGATGAAGTCTAAGTAAATTTTGAAGGTAATGCCAGACAGAACAGCTGGGGAAAAGGCCCCGAGGAGAGACGTATTTTGTTCTTCTTCCTGGAGCCTTAGTCCAAAAATTACTGAAGTGGCCTATTATCAAAATGGCAGGTACAAAGTCTTTGGCCAAGCTAAATGCCAAAGGGATTTACCTATCCTCAGGTAAACCTACCAGCAGAGATGGGGTCTGCAGCCAATATGACAATGTATTATAGCCACTTAGGTCCCCGTCAATCATCGATTGAATAGACCTACTACTTTTTTCTCCAAAAAAGAGGCCAGAAGAAGCCATTAAAATACATGTAAGAGAACAAAAAAGACAAAGTCCTTTCCAAAAGCTCTATTGAGAGCTATGAGTCCTTGCAAGTCCCAGTTCCGGAACTCTCTTTTATAAGAGACACAAGTGAGAAGGATGTTGTGAATTAGGCCGTACACTAGGCAAAACGGGAGGGGTACCCAAGATGTAATTAAAACTTCCATGTACAATCTTTAAAAACTGTGCCCACAGCTAGAGACTGAGGTTCTTGCATCAAGAGTGTGAGTTATAGGGGCGCCTGGGTGGCTCAGTCCGACTTCAGCTCAGGTCACGATCTCGGGGTTCATGAGTTCGAGCCCCGCGTCGGGCTCTGTGCTGACAGCTCAGAGCCTGGAGCCAGCTTCAGATTCTGTGTCTCCCTCTCTTTCTGCCCCTCTCTTGTTCATGCTCTCTCTCATTCATAAATACACTTAAAAAGAAAAAGAGTGTTAGTTCTAGCAAGCCAGATATCAGAACTAAGCAACAGTATCTGGGGGTAAGGATCCAAGATGTACAAATCACAAATGGCCGCAGAGATCCCTAAGGGTGTGTGGTAACCAACTTCGCAAGTAATTATCTGTCTTCGGAAAACTGTATACTCAGGCAGGACAGGTACAGGTTTGGCCTTGGGAGCCGAAGATTCTCTTGGAAATATCTCTTAGAGTAGCCATCGGTTGCCTCGGAAGAGCTGCCGATCCTGTACGAAAGAATTTCCCTTTCCCATGGAGCTCAAAATTTCTCTCCACAAAGCTGTTTCTCAGAAAAGAACGTGAGCCTTAGCCCACATGGGGCAGTCGATCTTACGAATCCTTTCCCACTAGATATCCAAGTGGATCGCTTCCTCACTTCCTTTGCGGCCTGCTCATAGGCCCCTTTCTTAGCGGAGCCTTCCCTGGCTGTCCTATCTCACACCGACCCTCCACCCTGACCCCTGACTCTTCTTCTAAGATTCTCTCCTTTGTTTTCTCTTTAGCATTTACCACCGAACACACTATGTATCTGTTTCTCTTTATTTTCTTCCTGCTACACTTGAAGTAAACATTCTTAGGCAGAAATATTTGATTGTTTGATCGTTATATCCCCAGGTCCTGAGAGAAGTACTGGCATAAAGTAAGTACTAAATACGGGCAGCCCTCGCTTTGTATGGCATCTCAGTGACCCTGGGCTTGGGCCAAGTGAAAACATGGTACCAGCACCCACAAGTTTCAGTTAGCATGCAAAGCAGGGGCACCCGTGTGGCTCAGTCGGTTAAGCATCCGACTTTGGCTCAGATCGTGATCTCGAGGTCCGTGAGTTCGAGCCCCACGTTGGGCTCTGTGCCGACAGCTCAGAGCCTGGAGCCTGCTTCAGATTCTGTGTCTCCCTTTCTCTCTGCCCCTTCCACCACTCACACCCTGTCTCTCTCTGTCTCTCTCTCTCTCTCTCTCTCTCTCTCCCTCTGCCAAAAGAAAGAAATAATATTAGGGGTACCTGGGTGGCTCAGTTGGTTAAGCATCCAACTTCAGCTCAGGTCATGATCTCACGGTTGGTGGGTTCGAGCCCCACATTGGGCTCTGTGCTGACGATGGCTCAGAGCCTGGGGCCTGCTTCAGATTCTATGTCTCCCTCTCTCTCTGCCCCTCCCCCGCTCATGCTCTGTTTCTCTCTGTCTCAAAAATAAACATTAAAAAAATTTTTAAATAACATTAAAAAACCATGCAGCAAGTTGACTATAAAGAACTAGATGGATGGAACTGTTCCATACTCCTACGTGATGGGCTGGGCAGTTCATTATTTCCTCTATAATACATTGTTCCCGACGGGAAATTCCTCCAACAATCACTTACAGAGGACCGATAATGGACATATTTTGGGAAAATCTATTCAGGCCATCTTTCCATCCTTCTTTTGCTCAAAATTGCTCATCTATAAGCAGAATATGCCCCATAAGCAAACAGGAACACATTTAGTCAACAAATTTGTTATGTGTTCTCTGTACGAACAATAGCACCATTCGATTTTTAGCTAATGACATATTCTTAGGCTGCATCTCAACAAAACTAATGCAAAATTGTGAACATCTCAGTGGAAGAGAAAAAGTAACACACTAAGTCCACTTGAATGTCCAAATTGCTGTAAACACTCTTAATACGATATAATTCTAGCACAAAAGTAATTGGAAGATTTCTCCATAATTCATCATAAAACAATTTACCCAATATATAAACCCTTGTTCATAATTCCAGGGCCTGGAATTAACCAGAATTGCTGAAATGAATATCTTTAGGGTAATTGCTACGTATCCCACCATTCTTTGCTTTTCCCGGATTATAAGATTTTCATAGTTATGGACGTGATATTATCACTTGTGATCAATTTGATTAATGTTTATTCTGTGAGAGGCACTATGAAAAACATCCTAACCCATATTATCTTCTTTATTTTTTATAATATTTTATTGCTTTTTTAAATCAGAGAAGTCTAAAAAACAAAATAATATAAAGAGAGCTTACAATTTCACCTGAGATAAATCAGAAGGCATTAAAAAACAGAAGTAGGTAAAAAAGACAATAAATGCTTACAGTTAAAAACTTCACGTAGAAAGGTAAGACAAGTTGGAGAAAAAAATACATCCAAGCAACAGTATTCCTTCTTCACGAAGGCAATCACTGCTACCTGGAGGTTCCTATGATTCCCTTCTAGCAATAACAAGAAACAAAATTCCACAAGGCCTCTGATTTGAGTCTTTATAACAATCTTTTTAAACATTTTTTAATGTTCATTTATTTTTGAGAGAGACAGAGAGACAGAGTGTCAGCAGGGGAGGGGCAGAGAGAGAGAGGGAGACACAGAATCTGAAGCAGGCTCCAGGCTCTGAGCTGTCAGCACAAAGCCCGACACGGGACTCGAACTACAAACTGCGAGATCATGATCTGAGCCCAAGTTGGACGGCCAACCAACTGAGCCACCAAGGCACCCTGAGTCTTTCCAACAATCTTATCAAGCAAGTACTACAGTTATGTCCAATTTAAATAGGAGGAAACTGACCCTTCAACCCGTTAAGCAATTTGCCCAATGCCTCACAGCTGGTAAAAATGATAAAAACCGGATTTGAACCTGGTCTTCCCACTTGGAAACTTGTTTGTTCTTTTCATCAGGTTACCTTATTACATCCGAGAGTCATCTCTTGGCTTTGTGACATGGGCAGCAATGAAAGGAAAGTGGATATGTTGGCTAAGCGACACTAACCTTCGTCAGAGGGGCCAAACGAATACTAATATGAGGTTTCAAAATAACTTTTTGCAATAGCATTAATTTGGAGATTACTTCCAAGCCCCCATAACATGTGCTAGGTATACCAGTGATGTCTTACTTGCCTAGGGAAGGTAATATTTTGGTGCTACTTAAGTAAAATTAAGTTGATATACATATGTAGGGACAGGCTCACAAATGCTAAGTCACCATATTCAATCCAACAGACTCCTCACTGTAAATGCAAACACAGTAAAGAATTCAGCTGATTAACTATATAGAAATTTGGACTTAGACGGGAAACCTGTTTGATATGCTCATTTTACAGATCTAAGGATAGGGCGCCCACCGTGGTCATTTTGCTGGCCGGTGGGAAGAACGGGAAGAATGTCCTGGCCTCTGAAACCCCTTCGCTGAGTTTTTGCTGAGTTACCACCCCTAAGTGTCAGGTCTCTGGCCTGGGCTCAATCTAATCGAGCACACCCCGTTTCTAATATTTCTATCAGAGAAGAATTTGAAGTTTAGTGAAACTATCCAATACAACATTTAACAAGATTTGGCGTGGACAATTTCTTAGGAATTATTGCCTCAAGTACCCGGCAGTTTCGCATAATGGGCTTCGTGATTTTATAGACGAAAGCACAGGATTTTCAACCCCGTGTAAAATCAACTCTCACCAAATAGATTCTTTCACGTTTAGGTAGCTCCTGGTTTCCAACTTTGTTCCGTGTAACTCTTTGGGACTGCCATTTTGGGGAAAGGCCATCTAGGCGCATACGACCAGGAGACAACCCTGAAGAGGTTTCAAAAATTAGTCCAGCTAACACAATGTTTTCCAAAAATAATGTACTTCTGCTAAAAATGTAAAATTAACATCAAATGAAGATCTCTTAAGAAGCTCTAAAATCGAAATGACTATGTTAGTGGCTTATAGTAGGTACTTGATGCAATCAGTGTGTTCTACACAGGTAATTACTTTTACTACTAATGGTGTCTCCCACTCAGTGAGAAAGATAAGAGGTTCCAACTCTACTTAATCACGAGGCTTCTTCGTTATTGCCCCACCACCTACTGGGTAAAACAATTCCCTTGCTCTATTCAGCGACTCTCACAAATGAGAAAAATTTATGAAAGTGTGAGCAGAATGGGACATATTTAGTATGTGAAAGGAGATTACCTACTTGATTTAAAACATAAATAGATGATTCAGATACTCATGTGGATCATCTTGAGTTAAGGTCTTTCTGGAAAAGTTTTATTTTCTTAACGTTGAAGGTGGTTTGCAACCATTGTCCAGTTCCGCGTGCCTGGAGAGTAGACGGAGGCGTTGAAAGTGGCAGGAGGGTGGGGGATAGAATTACATGAACATGGGGTCAGGGATGGGTGACCTTGGGTACGTGACCATCTTCTCCGAGCTTATTTTCTTATTCGTGTCATAAGGAATAAGAGCAATAGTATTGGTTGAGTTCTTATTTAATTTTTTTTTTAATCTTTATTTATTTTTGAGAGAGAGAGTGTGAGAAGGGGAGGAGTAGAGAGAGGGGGAGACACAGACTCTGAAGCAGGCTCCAGGCCCTGAGCTATCAGCCCAGAGCCCGACGCGGGGCTGGAACTCACGAACTGTGAGATCATGACCTGAGCTGAAGTCGGACGCTCAACCGACGGAGCCACCCAGGCACCCCGTTGAGTTCTTATTTAAAGTCTGTGCTGCTGTAAGGCATCTCTGTGTTCCTGAAAGCCACCATGATAATCCACATTGCACAATAAAAACCCCAGAGCTTACAGGAAAAATGGACTCAGGAACACAATGTCTATGTCAATGACAAATAAAGACAGGGACCTAATAAAAACAGTAGCCTGCTTTTATACACGTTAAATGGTTAAAATAGAGAAGTACGATAATAAATATGGCACTTTGCCTTGAAAAAGATTTACGGAAGCAGATGCCAGGAGGGTTCTGTGTGTCCCTGTGACATGGGAGGAGGAAGGTTATCTGAAATCCAGGAGAGTTGAAACACCGGATATGGGTGGGCTTGGCTTGTAGCATACCTGGAGAACTGAGAGAGCGGGTAGGTGTTTGAGATATGTGTGTGTTCACCTTCTGTGTATTTCTCCGTGGCTCAGTTCAGCTGGGTGCAGTTTTCTGTGTTTGCCTAGTCTTTCCCACAGGTAAAGCCAAACACAGGCAAATGCAAAATCCACACTATGCTCACAATACATCAGTCGTGTTGGAAGAGATTCCTATTTTCAAAAGAAGCATTATAATAGAACAGACTCTATTACAAGGATTACATTATTTAGCGGTGGTAAAAACATAGCAGGTACTCAAGAAGGGTCATCGTCCCTTGATCTGCACGGCCACCTCCATGAAACCAGGGTCAGATTCAATCCCAAACTCACAGGGGTGGGATTTCAGGAGGTTGCCAATCTTTTCGCCGCTCCAGATCAGCAGAAAGGACACGCCTCTGAAAGGCTCTCCTACAATGTTAGTAGATGATTTGATGCATTTGTTAAGTGTTTTTACATTGTACCTTTGTCCTTGCCTACAACAACATCATTTCCTGTAAGGAGTTGAAGAACAAAGTCAGGAAACACCATCCTTTTCCTTAAGTAGAAGTTGAAAACTACTCTGTAACAAGAATATAGCTGCCCTTTGGTGGGGGGTTGGGGGTGGCCATTGGTGTTTGTATTCACAATGTTTGATTAGCCCTGGGGAAGGGCAGACTGATTATCCCCAGAGCTAGCTAGCTAGCTATGTATGTATGTATGTATGTATGTATGTATTGATTGATTGTAAGTAATATCTACTCCCAATGTGAGGCTTGAGTTCATGACCACCAAGATGAAGAACTGCATGTTCTACCCACTGAACTAGCCAGCCGTCTCCATGCCCCTAGAGCCTTTTAGTAAGTGTAATAGGTAACACCTACACAAGGCTCACTGTATGTCTGCACCATAAGAGGTCTGGATATAGTAACTCATTTTAGATTCACTGTGCAATTGTTTTTCAAGTCTTGACGCTTCTTATCCAAGTAGGTAAATCAGTCGGTTAAGCGTCCAACTTCTGCTCAGGTCATGATCCCGCAGTTTGTGGGATCGAGCCCCCCATCGGACTCCCTGCTGTCAGCACGGAGCCCACTTCAGATCCTCTGTCCTCCCCTCTCTCTGCCCCTCCCCCGCTGGTTCTCTCTCTCCAAATAAATAAATAAACTCAAAAAAATGTGGGTAAACTGAACACGTTTGGAAATGTGGTCAGATTTCCAGCTAACTAGGCAGTAAGTTCTCTCTGGGCAGCAACGAGGGGCTGCAACTGGAGGAGACTTTGTAACCTAATGCTTGACCTGGGCTTTGGAATCAGACCAGGCCCACTTAGAGCTGTATGTTCTCAGACACTTGATTCAACCTCGGAGGTCCTCAGTTCCCTCTTCTCCAAGAAGGGGTTAATAAAATTATCTCTTGGTGCTGTTGCAAGAACTCCATGAGATATTGGGTATGGGGGGGGGGCGGGGCCAGTGTGGGACAGGGCACAGAATCAATGCTCTCTAAGTGGTCATTTTTATTTATGTAATTATTATCAGTTTATTGCCAGTATGGGCCCCGTTGATATTCACGCTGTTAGGCATGCTGGCGTGCAATCCAGCTGTTTGCAGCAGTTCCTGGCACAGGCCAAACTTGGCATCTGAAGACTTTGGAGACTTTGCATCCCTGATTGTTCCTTTCTGTGTCCCCAATCCACAGGACTGTTCTGTCACTGCAGCATTCAGACGACTTACACATTAACCACTTCCGGCTGGACATCATGTGAGCTGTCCACACTGTTGTCTCTATCTCTCACCCCCCATTTATTTATAGACCCGCCCAATCTGGCTTTTCCTCCCAAAGGTCTACTGAGAATGCTCTTGCTAAGTTCACCCAGGAGCTCCATGTGGTCAAGTCCAGCGGGCACTTTTTCAGCTTGTACCTAGACTCACCTCTTCCCTCTTGAAACACTCTCTTGTCTTCGCCTCCTCTCTCGAAAATCTCCCCATCCTGATTTTCTTGCAATCTCTCTGAAAGCTTATTCCATGTCTTTTTGTGGATTCTTTCTCCTTTATAACTTTAAATATTATATTAAATATAACTTCTTCAGGGCTTGGTTTGTTTTTTTTTTTTCCTTTTATAATCTCTATTTATACTCCCTTGCTATGGTGGCATTCATTATATTCCATTTGCTAGGACTTTCAAGTTGGTACGTACAAGGGTTAAGCTGGAGTCTAGATGAGCACCTAATGGCATATTTCATACCTCTTGCACAGCTCAAAATTATCTCACACTTGACAGTCCCCTTCTATCATTCCCAATCTCCCTTGAGGTTAAATGGATACCCAAGTTCTATTGATTTTACACCCCAAATGTATCTCAACCCACTCATTTCTCTGTATCTCCACTGCCATGAGTCTACGTTATCATTTCCTTCCCACCTTCCTGCTGCAGTGGCCTCCTCGCTGGCATTTTGACATTCAGCCATATTCTACTCCCATGTATCCAGGATGATGCAGCCAGAGCAATAATTTCTAAAGATAATTTGTTTCTATAATCCCCTGATTAAAAACCCATCACTTCCCACTTCTCAGAGACCAACCATAATATTAACATGGCTACAGAATCCTGAATATGATAGTCTCTAATCCACGTTTGCTTTGTACCATTTCATTTCTTTTCATTCATTCACTCACTCACTCATTCATTCATTCAAGAAATATTTAATGAGTACCTATTATGTGTCAACATGTTATAATTCCTCAGACTTGGGAAATTTCTTCCAATGAACAAGTATTACTTGAAATTTTCACTTAAAAAAATTCCTAGGTATTCATTCAAAGGAATAGATAGGGCAGAAATGAAATGCTAAAATCCACATTGTACTCTCTATTTTGAGCGATCTCCCTAATAGCAAAACTCTTTCCTCCCATGTTTTCAGATCTGTGGGGGTTTAGATCTTAGGTTTATACAATTGTCCCTTGGAAAGCATGAGCACACAGATTTTGTAGTGTAAACTTGGATTAGTAATTGATATAAGCCCTCCTCACTTCCCTCTTTCTCCCTTCTGACGTCTCCACTCTGAAACAGTCATGTAAACTCTGTGCCGACGCATTGAGTAAGTTGAAATTCCAAACATCTAAGAGGTCCGGGGTTGGGTAACAGACACTTACCCACATTGCACACGAGACACATTTCAATTTTCTGCTGCAGTACTCAGAGGAGATTAGAGTGTGTGCAAATCTGAGAAATTTCAGAAAAGACGGGGAGAGTGAACAGCTAATTTCCATTGCATCTTTGCGAGTGAATATCAGGAAATTTGTTATTAATTTTGTCCAAGGTGATGTAATCCAAACATTAGTCACTAACCTCCTTTTCAGAGATAACAAATGATCCAGTCATTGCCATGCCTACTGGCTTCTTGTCAGGCTTTGTTTTTCTCTGACCTTTATGCAGCATATAACGCGCCCACTGCCCCTTCTTGGTGACTCATCTTGGCTCCCATGTGCCTATAATCCCCCTGAGTCTTCCTCCCCTTCTGACTGGCTTTTCCATCTCTGGATCCTCCCAGGTCAGTCCTCAGTGTGGACGGGCCCGAGGGCTCTGGCCTTGTCTATCTTTCTCCAGTTCTTTTTTTCTCAGAGGACTGGCTCACTCTCGCCGCTTCAAGCGTCTAGAGGAGCCCATGGCATTGTCCTCATCTCCCATCGTCCTGCCAAGCTCGCGGTCCCACATTGGCACTTCCCTAGGGACTACTCCCACTTGGTCACATTATTCCTGTCCCCTCGCCTGCCTTCCCATCGAAATATACCTCTCTATTCACCTCTGAGCCCCCGGTCTCTTAGGAATGCCAGTATTCTCCCTGATACAAATCATCAAAACTCAGAAACGGCACAGAGGGTTCTGTTTATTATCCCTTCTTTCATCAGTTCCATTGCTCTCAGAATTAAGTCCCAAATAGGTTCTGTGTCTGCACGCCCCTTTCATAACGTGACCCCTTCCAGCCTTTCAGGATCTGCAACCACACGGACTTCTCTCCGTCCATCAAATGTGCTAACCTTTTCCTGACTCCGTGTCCTTGGCAAGTGCGATCTCTGTGTCTAAAATGTTCCTCTCCGTGGCCTGCTTCATCCGGGTCTCCCCCACCCCCACCCCCAACCTAATCGCTTTAATAACATTTGTCTCAAGAAGCCTTCCTTCATTTTCCCATCCGCCACTAGCTCGGCATCTGGCACATTCTTTCCCAGTCTCATCGCACCATGTACAACTGAGCTGTGCAGTCCGATGTTGCTTTTTCCCCGCTGGACTGTGAGCTCCATGAAGTCAAGGACTTGTTCATCTCCATATACCCGGGGCCTGGCACATGCACGTGCATTCAGTAAGTCAAATACAAGGATGAATTAATGAGACCCAACTTGGGCCTGCTCTATTAGCAGCCATATGCAGTTAGCCAGCAAGCCCTGCACTCTTCCAGGTTCAGATCACTCTGTCCTTGCCTCCTGTCCCCGCCACCTTTCCTCCTTGCCTCCTGTCCCCGCCACCCTTTCTGCTCTTGCCCTGGTCCAGGTTCTCATCATCTCTTGGCTGGATTTTTGTAATAGCTCAAGAGTCTTCCTTGAAATCTCTCGTTGCTGCAATGAATCTTGTACCTTACTGCCAGATGAACCTTCCTTAACAAAAATCCCATGGTATTCCTTTGCTCAAGACTCCCTGATGGCTCTCTCCTGTCTCCAGAACAAAGTGGAAAATGTCACGGGGTCTCAGAATTGAAAGGAACCTCGAGTGTCATCCGGAATAACCACCTCTTGCTACAAATGAGGAAGCTAAGGTCCAGACGGATTGGTGATTGTCAAAGAACACAGAACCGGTGTCTCAGTCTCCACGCAGAATGGCCTTGAGGGCTTGCATGCTTCAGACATACCAGTGCTCTCCGCCCCCCAAATTCCTTCCCTGCTCTACCCAGCCCATTATAATCTGGTCCCTGCCTATGGAAACCAGCTTGTTCCAGTTTGCCCATGACTCTCCCAATTTGAAAATGGAGAGCCCCACATCTCAAGGGTGTTCTCGGCGCCCTGGCTACCAAGCTGGCCACCCAGCCCTGCTTTCAACTCCATTCTTGTCTCTATCAGGCTCTGACTGGCTCTCGCTGGCCATCTCAGGCCTGCTTTCTGTTTCTAGAACCCGCCGTCCGAACTCATTCTCACCTAGGGCGTTTGCCCTTGCTCTGCCCCCTCTCCCTGTCTACCACGCTAATTTAGCGTCAAACCAGTATCCCTCACTTGTCACCCACGTCCTTTCGTCAGCTTGGCCCTTGACTGCAAATCTCCTTTGTGTCCTTACTTTGCTCCTCCCACTCTGGTCACACATGTGCTCACAAGTCACACTAATCACGGCACTGATTAACATAGCAGCTGAATGAAAAAGCCGGGCCCTCTCATTCTCATTGCACAGATTATTAAAAGAGTAAAAAGGGAGATGTTTTGCTTGGTGCGGTCCATGAGCGTGACGGCAAAGAAGGCAACGATGAAAAACTTTGAGCCTACCTGTCTCTTTTATTTATTTGCATGGCTCAATAGATTCCGATCTTACTCATTATAACAGCCCACGGCCCTTCAGGCCGAGCACATCACAGTGATCTATTGTTGGGATAAAAATCTCCTGGTGATGACAGCCAGGACTGACAGGAATGTTTAAATCCTAAACCACGCTTTGGACGCCATTCAATTTTTTGTCATGAAATTTCAAAATGTGACTGGAATTTTTTTCAGAGCTTTCCACATGGAGGAAATGCCAGCCACACAGAGAACATGAAACAGCCGGGGAAGGACATTGACCTTCAAGGCCAAATCCCTTGGGAGAAGTCAGGACTCTGACCCGGGAGCTGTGGGACTTCAGACCGGTCACCTGTATCCCTCAGCCTCGAACGCTGCATCTGTGAAACAGGACCACTGACACCTCCCTCTGATGAGAACGGAGTAGCTCGTGTGCATGTGCCTTTGATATCCACCCCACCCCCCCGCCCCCAGCACCGCGTAGACATGCCCTCAATTTTTATTTACCAATATCTATGTTTTTTCACGAAACCTTTTCCACATCTGATTAGTCCTTTCTTATAAGTCCCTGAGACTCAGACACGGCAACTGCTACTGTCTTTTATTTGTCCAGTGCTTTGCAAGGTTTGTCTGGCTGCTTAGTCTGCATGCATTTGAACTTCTCAACAAACAGAAGCTTTACAAAATCCACTCTTGCCTTCACCTTTTACGTGTTTCTCTGAGGTTTCCTCTTCATACCGCACCCATCTCGTTCTGACTGGTATTTTGGGCTAGCTCATTTTCTAGGGGGTAAATGAGGTACTTCGAAAAGTCTTGGGGCCACACAGCCCAGTAAATCCTTATCCCCAGCTCCAGAGGAACCCAGAGTCCTGTAGGAAGGACAGATATGTAAGGACATAATTTCAGCCATGTCGTTAAGTTTTGTATCTGAGTACAGTAAGAGACACTGAAAAGAGGGAAACATTTCACTTCACAAGGAGTAGACAAGGAGGCCTCTATTGAGGAGGTGACATTTGATCAGAGGTTTAAAAAGATGCACAAGAGTATAAACCAAGGCCGTTAAGAAGGTAGGAAGTTATGGGGTATCTGGGTAGCTTAGTGGGTTCAGCGTCTGACTTCGGCTCAGGTCATGATCTCACAGTTTGTGGGTTCGAGCCCCACGTCGGGCTCTGTGCTGACAGCTCGGAGCCTGGAGCCTGCTTCGGATTCTGTGTCTCCCTCTCTCTCTCTCTCTGCCCCTCCCGTGCTCGCACTGTCTCTCTCTCAAAAATAAAATAAACATTAAATTTTTTAAAAAATAAGGCAGGAAGCTATATACATGTCATTTACAAGCCCAGACTGGTAAAGCAGAGACCACCCCTCCATTTCTTGTTTCCGCTGCCAGACTGCAGATTGCTTAAAATTTTGAAAAGTGCCTCACATTTCATTGGACATCGCATTGTCTGCAGCAAAGTCATGGCCCAGAGAAGTCCTGTAACCAGTCCTTACGATAAATGGCCTCAACTCTGAGCTAATGTATACGAAAAGTAACAAACACTGAGATCAGTGGAAAACTATAATTTAACATACATATTTCAGAATGAAAAGGTACATCAATCAACCTAGACCCAAAACCGAAAATAGATCAATTGTTTTTTTTCAACGTGGCAGAATGGAGTTAACAGAAGATGGAGAGCACTGTTTTCAGTTCTCAAAACAGTTTCCACGGACTGTCGAAAAGCATCTATTAGTTCATCCCAAATTGTCCTCTTCCTTTTAAAAAATAATAATTTCATTGTTTAAAAAGGCTCATATGATGTCTTTAAGTAATAGAAAAGATTATAAAAAAGAAAGTTCAATACATCCAAAGTCCCAGGATCTAGAAATAACTCCAACCTTTGTCGAATTATATTTTAAATGTGTCTCTGTCCATATGTGTGAATGGAAAGAGATAGCTGGATGGATAGGTAGATGGATGGATAGATGGACAGGTGGATGGATGGATGGATGGATGGATGGATGGATGGACGCATGGATGGATGGATGGACGGACGGATGGAGAGATGGATGGGTGGATGATGGATGGATGGATGGATGGATGAAAGAAGTGTCTCCCCCTTTTCCCCCAAGTCTAAAGATATCTCCCCTTCTAGTGAATTTACCTTTCAGACCCCCCAGCGAACAAGAGGAAATGGCCCAGTCTCACATACTCAATGTCTATACTTTCCAGATTCCTCAAGTTGACTTCCTAGAGCAATTCTAGAAAATCTTCCAGGGATGATGTCGACATAGTTGGTTGAGAAAGACAGAGTAGTTATTTTTCATCATATCAAGTAAAATCTATGGATGGTTTATGTATTTTATGGGTTCTTAGAAATAGGGTGGAAATCGGACATCATTTACATTTACTCTCTCATGTTACAATGAGGACTAAGGAGACTAGAAAACAAAATCTTATTGTCTAAGCTTAGGAAATGAGGAGGAGACAGAGAGAGGACTAGAACTCAGGTCACTCGCTCCTACTATGACCCCTCTCATCCAGCTCTTGTGAGCATTCGATAAAATAATAGTGGTGAGGTGCTTATTTCTAGGACTGGAACACAGCAGCACCCAACTCCTGCCACTCACCCCATGTGGTAAGTAATATCGCTACATCGTTATTATTTTGTGGTCTGCACTGAAGATACTTCCTGCACCTGTACTGGCATACCATGTTCTTCCAAAGAAGCTGGGAACATGGGCCATGTGACTTTAAAGAAAAGTCCTCCATTTAATAGAAGCAAAGTGATTTCCTGAACCACCTCTGCTCCAACTCAATTTAGCATCCCCGATACTTTTCGGTTGGATGCGTAGGTCAGGGGGAATAACCGAGCCACCATAAACAGGGCAGCATAGAACATTCACAAACCAGTTGCCTCATTACTCTCCGCTAGGGTCATCCTCTGTACCGTGGACGTTTGGGGTTGGATCACTGTCTGCGGTAGGGGCCATCCTGCTCAATGTGGATGTACACCGGCTTCTACCCTAGCAATTCACTGGTTGTAACAACCAAAAATGTCTCAGGAATCGCCCAACATCCCCTGCGGGGAGAGGAGTAAAGTCACCTCACGTTAAGAACAAATGCTCTAGGCTCTGACAATGCAAAGTTCTCTGTGTCTCCAATAAAAAAGGCAAAAGGGACTGTTTTGTTTTGCTGAGATGCACTTAGTACTGAATAATATTCTCGCAGTCATCGGAGGACATGACTTCATGGATATCTCTGGGCCCGGGGGAGAGGGAAAGGAACTTGGGGGAGTGATATAGCCCACATCGCCAATGTCACATCAAAGAAGTCAGCTCTAGCTCTTCCCAACATACCTTTCGTAATCACAAGAACAGGCAAATTCATGAGATAGACGTCTACCCTTCCTTTTAAGCTACGGCCAATACAAAAGTAGAGAACTGGAAACCTTGCAATGCTTTATTTTCATCAGATGTACAAACAGGAAAGAAGGGGGGAGGAAACAGGACTGCTTTCACTTTGTGGATCACTTGACATGTCAATGCCTTGCCAATTATGGCAGCTGTGGTGGCTTTATCTTTGGGGGACACGAGCGGTTCACGAATTGGGAATGTTAATTTTCCAGTTGGAGTTCAGATGGCTGGTTAAACAATGTCTAGAAGCCCCTGAAAGATAGTCACTAATTAATGAACATTAAGCCCTAGTTTTGGAGACGTTTGAAACAAAGCAGGACAAAGCTCTCTGCTCTGTGCACTTTGGGGACTAATCTGAAAGCACCAGAGGAGGGAAGAAAACTGACAGTGAGCACAGGGGCCGGTCCCTCTCTTGAATTCCCATGATTCACCAATTCGTCAAGTGGAGGGATTTTTCTCTTTAAGTATGACTTTTATTCTGAGAAAAAACTATCATTTGAGGAGTCAACTATGTGTGTGCTATTTAGTAATATAAATGTAAGTGTTAGCATCTTACTAATCAAATGGAAAATTGTTTTGTTCTAACCGTTTTGCAACTTCCCCATCCCTCAAACAAACAGTAACCATTACTTTAAACACCTCAGTGTCTAGTAATTGTTCAAAAATGTGTCAGGCTACCAGTAATTTAAGTCCTGTCAAAAATAAATCTCAGACACTCACTTCTTCCAGTCAGTGACTTGAAAAACACGCCCACATGTCAATTACCGGAAGCTGTAGCAATGTTTCTTTGTTCTGAATTTGTGTAAACAGAAAAAAGGTTCTTCCTCAGTAACAACTGTTTTCGAAAACCTATATAAATGTTTATGTGAACCTCCCTGCAACAACACCTAACAGACGCGATAAAAGCCACCACAGTGGTAAACACACACACACACACACACACACACACACACACACGCACACGCACACACACGCACGCACACACGCACACACACGCACACACACACACACACAACTGGGTATATGCCTCTGGGTAATAACTGTACAAGTGCAAAGGAACAACGTATCGACTTGCGAATTATTTTTTTCACAGAGGCCTGACCTTAAAGTATTTACACTTTAAATTGTAAATCAAAATGATCTACATTTTCAAAAGGTAATGGTTACCGGCTCGTTTCCATATTATCCAAAAGAGATTGTTCTACAGATAATTTCAAAATCACAGGTAAATAAAGGAGCAGAAAAACGGACTATGAAAGAGAAATAATTCACAAAATCGGCAGCTAATTAAGATAGGCTATTAGACAGAGTTTCTCTGTGTCAAACTGTTCTGCACAACTCAGACTGATAAATCTTGTGAACAGAATCCGGTCCTTATGGCAACGTATACATAGTTGTAAACAGCTATAAATCGAGCTATAGATTAGGAGTGTTACTGACTTTTCTAATGTTTCACATTTCTAATATAACAGGGTTTTTATTGAAGAAGACTGTGATCTTGTAATCATAAAATCACCAGTGCCCATTATGTTCCAAGGTCTCCAGGAGGTTTTTCTTGCTAAATCAGATAACGGAATTTCAATGAGGGAAGAAAAGAAAAATAAATTTCGTTGACCTGATATGAATTGTTCCCTTCCCCCTCCCTGGTTCTCAGCCGTGTGTACTAAAAATAAATAAATAAATAAATAAATAAATAAATACAACCATGAAAAACACACAGACGGACAACGCAGAGATGTTGAAATGAAACCCTAAGTGGAATTCTTTCCAGGGGTAAATTAGAATAAGTTGATTTTCATTAAGCAGGAACAGATCAATATTTCATTATTAACATGGTGACAATTGCATGTTAATAAGAAGTCATCGTTTTTCAAGCATCTAACTGCCAAGCCCACTGGATTAATGGCTTCCCTCCGCCAGTGGAGTCTCTTCACATTTCCTCTCCTGTTATATGGCCACTTGAGCAGATGTGAGTGCATGTGTGCATGTGTGTGTGTGTGTGTGCATGTGAGTCAAAGTACTGACCTTTTGCTAGGCAGGATTAGGAAACACCTACTAATGTTTCCTTCAGGAAGCAAGGGATTTTGCTAACCTGTTTCCCTTAGGTCTCTCTTCCTTCGGAATGTTCCCCATCAACTTGTTTGTCACTGGGATTCAGATAATGATCCTGTTTGGCGGACGGCAGTTTTACAGATAGAAGGAAAACCTTTTTTTTTTCCCCTTCAGGAAGGAAGATAATAAGATAAATCATTAATTAAAGGGGCTGCATATGGGACAGATGGAATTCTACCCATGTGGCTGCCTCCTCCAACAGTTGAGGGGTAAAAAGCACCATAAATCACTCATGGTCTAGCAGCCTTCAATAGGGACCGTCTTGCCCCTTCCGAGTGATGATAAACAACATATACTCCCAGAGCAGCCCATTAGGTATTCCAGAGTAGGTGAACTATGAGATAACGCATTTATCCTTCTTGGGAAGGTACCTCTTCATGTTTCATGTGGCGCAGAGAAAGCATACCCAATTGATGACGACTAATGAGGATTAATGCATTATTCCGCAGAGGATTATGGGCTCTTTTCTTTTGTGCGGTAGTTAAATAACAACAAAATGAGATAAAATGGCTCCTGATGCTTCCCTGAGCAGTAAATCTGACGCCACACACACTTGCTTTGCCCTTCCCTTCCTTGCCTTTCTCTTTTGTTCTTTTACTTTTTTTTTTTTTTTGAGGGCTCTTAGGTATTCATCTTCTAAAGCCAACTGGCATAGGCATCGCCTCTCAGTTCCTTCTGGGAACAAGAACAACAGAAAAACTTTCCTAGGCTCCTTTGCAAAGTCAAAATTAAGTTGCTAGGTACTAAAGACCAAAGATCACCTCCCCCCCCACCAAAATGACAAATTTTTTCCAAGTATAAAAAGTCACGTGGATGTCTTACCAACCATAGTGTAGTCTAATTTTGTGTTCACGAAATCTCTTATTTATTCATTCAGTAATTATTTATTAAGTGCCGCGTATTTTTTTTTTACTTCCACTTTATGCAAATGAGATTGATAGGATTTAAATAGACTAAAAAGTTGCCAACTATGGTAAAAGCCATAGAAGGGGGACTTTAGAAGAAGACAGAGGAACTAGGTTTACTCTGGAGGTTCAAGTCAGGTTTACTGCAAACGTAACGTCCGCCCTGAGAACAAAGGTCTGAAGTGTGGCAGCAAGTAAGGAGAGGGAGATAATTCAGGAAGAATGCATTACTTGCAAAAAAAAAAAAAAAAAAGATGCCCTAAAGTTGGAAGAGACAAGACAATTTGAGAAACTGATAGAAAGTTTGTGAGGCTGGGGTACAGAAGAATGAATGAGGGAGTGAGGACAGAAATTGGGACTGGAAAGGTGGGCAGGAGTCAGGCGTGGCAGGGCCTTGTAAATGATGGTAAAATGCTGGATTTTTTAAAAAGTTTATTTTTATTTATTTTGAGAGAGATACAGAGAGCAAGCAGGGGAGGGGCAGAGAGAGAGGGAGAGAGAGAATCCCAAGCAGCCTCTGCATTGCCGCCACAGAGCCCAATGTGGGGCTCGAACTCACGAACTGTGAGATCATGACCTGAGCTGAAATCAAGAGTCGGACGCTTAACCGACTGGGCCACCCAGGTGCCCCTAGAATCCTGGATTTTATCTGAGGAGTCCATGTTGTGGATTGAACTGTGTCTCCTTGCCAGCCAAAGATCAGAAGTCCTAACCTTGGTGCCTATGAATGTGACCTTATTTGGAAATAAGGTCTTTGTAGATGTAATGAAGTTAAGATGAGGTCAGTTGGGTGGGTCCTAACCCAAGAGGGCTAGTGTCCTTATAAAACGAAGGACATTTGGACACAGACACATGTGACCACACCAACACGAGGGAGGAGAGGGAGGATGCCATGGGACAAAGAAGGCAGAGACTGAAGCCACACCAGCTAAGGACTGTTGGCCACAACCTGAAGCTCGGAAGAGGCAAGGAACAATCCTCCCTGAGAGACCTTAGAGAGAACGTGGCTGTGCCGACACCTTGACTTTGGACTTCTGGCCTCCAGAACTCTGAGCCAGTGAATTTCTGTTGTTGTAAGCCACCCGGTTTGTGGCACTAGGTTCTACCAGCCCTAGGAAACTTAACCCCTCAGGAAGCCACTGGATGCTTTTTTTTTTTTTTTGGCCCCTGTAGAATTTTAAGTTAAGGAGGGAGTTTTAAGGGAGAAGATAACGTGTCCCATTTTCAGAAGATGCACTCAGCTGCAAATGAACGTGACCGGATCGGAAGAGGTCAGGGATGGCATAGGTATGCGCACGAGACAGCTCTGAAAGCAGCCCCAGGGAGCACTGGGGGTCAGGGAATCAGGAGCTGGCGTGGACGTCTACCCCATGTGTGTTCTTGGCAGGGAAGAGCATGAGGAGGGTGGGAAGAGTGTGCTCTTCAGAGGCGCTCCTCAGACTTGGGCATGTGTATTTATATTCTACACAAAGATGTAATCTTCAGACCCCAACTGGAGCCCTCGAGTGGTGTTAGAATTATTTTACCATTTCACACGTTGAGTTGTTTTTCTCTGCATTATAATTGGTTTTTACATAATGAAAAACCTGTTCAAGAACGAGAAAGCATGAAGAACTACTTCTCACCTCCTTTAGGACTGGTAGCAGAATAGGATGTGATTGGGGAAAAAAAAAAAACCAGTTGGTTGAACCAGGAAGGGTCCACGATTCAAAAGACCGTCGAATCTGGACTCAGCCAGCCCCACCTCCCCAAGAGGCAAGCAATTGACATTGTTGTAAACGGACCAAAGCAATTCACAGACCCTCATCCATGAATACAGACTGCGGCAAAACGATAGAGGCACGCTCCTTCGGGAATTTTCGATGGTGGGTAATGTTTCTAAACATTATTGCTGGATAACGTCTTTGGAATATGAGCAGTGGGGTTCCCACTCCTTTCGTGGAGCCTCTTTTTTTGTCCCCTCAGCTCCATTCTGGAAGAGGCAGCCCTTGCCCCAGAAGAGGTATCATGGACTATAAAGCAGAAACAAGGAACCCAAGTCTTGGTTTGAGGATTTCAAAAGCAAACATCCTGCAGCAAATAGCTTCAGGAGAACAAAATGTGATAGGTCAGAGGTTCATTCCACCTCCACTTCCTACTTCCCTTTACCCAAGAAAATAAGGATCCCTGGACACGGAGAGAAACGTGTGCCGTGGAAAAGAGACAGGAGGGGAACTCATAGGCATGTAGATGTTGGCGTGTAGGAGAGGCACCGCTGTGTCTCCTCCCCGCTATTTGCTGGGCTGGATCCTTGGCCACTGGTCGGATGGGGTGGGGTGGGGTGCAGTGGAACCACATACCAATTAATCTTTCAGATGAGTTTGGGGATTCGAGAGCATTAGAATCTTTTGTTCCCATGCCTTGTGGGGAATCTCCGCCTCCCCCAGCCCACGCACCATGTTGGGGGAGCAGAAGACTGGAAATATTTACATGCTGTAACTAAGCAAGGGGGTCTGAGACATTGCTAGAAAAATACTAGTGGTTCCAGAAGAGACTTTAATCAGAGGTCAGAAGGGAAACTGCACACCCCTGCAGAAGTCAGTGTGGACACAGGTCATAATGGAGGGCCACAAATGACCTCCATATTCTTCCATGTCTACAAGCCCTTTGGAGATGGGACACAATCCCAGGGGGCGGAACTGACCTAAGTCCCCTGATAGGACTGGTTAAATCTATGCCATCCGGTGGCATAAGTGTGTATAATAAGAATTTAATCCAGCAGGAGGCAAAAATAAGTTTCTTGTCACTTGGGCTTGAGACTTCTACATTTATGCTACTGCAAAGGCTACTCCACATGATAGCATTTGTTGGGAATAATATACACGCCCATGCATGCAACAGCACAAGGCATGCATTCATGTCTCCTTCTAGAGAACTTGAACTTTAAGCTGCTTTCCCATGCTTAACCATCTATGTCACCAGGGGCCCAACAGAATCTCTTCAGCCACACATCTTGTTCTTAAGAATACGCTGGTTTGCAGGGCCCCTGGGTGGCTCAGTTGGTTAGGCATCCAGCTCTTGATTTTGGCTCTGCTCATGATCTCACGGTCATCAGATTGAACCCCGTGTTGGGCTCCACATTGAGCAGGGAGCCTGCTTGGAATTCTCTCTCTCTCTCTCTCTCTCTCTCTCTGCCCCTCCCCCCTTCAAAATAAATAAATAAACATTATAAAGGATACATCGGAAGTTGATATTCCTTGTGATTTGAATATTAATTTTTTATCCTGTTGGCTTCTACTTGTGCCCTCGTTCATGCTTTTCAAACCCCTTATCGTTTTTTGTCCCTTCCGCAGCTTTTCAAAGTAGGAGGAAGAGACATCATGCTCCTTTTTGACAGACAAGATGACCAAACACAGGAAGATTTAGTAACATGTCCCAAGTCACAGAGCATAAAATAATCATTGTCATAACAGCCACCAGCACAGCAACTCACAATCATAACAACATTAGTCAATACTTTTTGCTTTTTTGTTACCTGTCTGTGAACGGCTCTTCCTTCATTACCATCGTGGGTCAACAACTCCCTTAAGAGGGTCTCATTCTTATCATCGTACTGCAGATAAGACAACTGAGGCATGGGAGGGGGGTGGCGGTTAAGGGCACTGACAAAGATCCCATAAGTGAGGTCCTGTCCTACAGCACACGCAACTTACATTAATGATTCTTGAACTTAACCCTCAAGGAAGACGCCATCCACTTTTCATTTAATTCTCAAAACATCAAATAAATCCATTAACATGTATTAAGGTTGCAGAGGCTTATTATTACAACCAAAGAGAGCAAACCCTGCGGGCAAGCAGGAACACTCCAGAAGCTTCACCATCCGCCCTTCACACAGGGGATTGGATCATATCTTAAAGGCAGGGTGATTCAAAATCCAGACATCTGCGCACAGACTTTTTAGTTCTTCCTTTGCCAGAGCAGTGCTCAAACTTTAGTAGGCATAAAAAGGAGGAGAGAAGGTCGTACACGATTCTGTGTGTGTGTGTTTGTATGTCTGACCTGATTGATAATGAATTTTGATCTCCTAATGGCAGAGGGGCTCTAACATTTTCAAATTCAGTAATAGAAAAAAAATATTTAAGGGTAGCAGGTTTAAGGGAATTTCAAAGACAATTTTGACTCTTTGTGACTCTTGCCTAATGGTCTGACTTCAGAACCTAGCCCTCGCATAAAAGCTACTTCGGGAAATAAGGGGTGTTAAGACTCGGGGCCACGCGTGTCTGATTCCAAAGCCCTTATTTATTGCCATTTGGCCTTCCCAGCCAAGGCTGGAGATTCCCTGTCGCCTCTTCTAATATGTCAGTTTTCTCCCCCATTCTAATCCAGTCCAGCATAGAGTTAAAACGTAAATAGATAAATGGCTGGGTCATAAACACCTGTTGACTATCCTGCTGATTGACCAAAAGTAACACTGATTCAATCCTATCTGAAATTTTTATTTTAAATGCCTCAAATAACCCTCAATCTTGCTAGCTCTTAAGAGCCAAGTGCCTGCCATGTGGATATAGTAATTTGCTGTATCCCTATTGAGAAACATAACTTGAGGCTTCCGGTTATAATACACAGCAGCACAAACAGAATGTCAATTTCCTACTGAGTTCAGATGGGTCTATTTCAGACTACTATTGAATATATATGCTGTTTGCTAACACTCACCTGTAAATTTGTGTTTATTCTCCCTTCCCCGAGCTCTAAGTGCAATCTATTTTAATTTTCCCCTTTGCCAAATACTCAGTTGCTGACAAACACACATTCAAATTTCCTTGCATATTCATGACTGTGATTTTGTGCTCATATTGAGCTCCTGGGTAAACCGGTTTTGACTTTTTGCATCGACACACGCATGCACGTGCACACACACATACACACATGCACATGCACACACATAGGCGTGTACACGCACACACACACACACGCACACACGAGCATACATGCACACCCTACATACATACACCTTCTTCCCTCAACACACACACAATTTCCATTGGCCTCCAATCACTGGCAAGAGTTTCAGACAAAATGAGAAATATGCCTTAAAATAACCCATCAATGTCCAGCACTCCTGCTTCCGTAATTGTAACTACACTGTTAAGTCCTGTCTTCTGCTAGGGTTGAGTTTGAGAAGTAGCAATATGTTTGTAGTTTAAACATCTGCCCTTGAAATCTTTAAATTGTTCATAAATCAGGTCGGACTTGGTTTTATGAATACAGTTGAACCTTGAACAACGTGGGCATTAGAGGCACGGACTCTTCCTTCTGCATAGTCCAAATCAGCCTATAATTTTTGACTCGCCAAAAACTTAGCTACTAATAGCCTACAGTTGGCCAGAAGCCTTACCAATAACACAGTTGATTAACACATATTTTGTATGTTATACGTATTATACACTGCATTTTTGGCAAGTAGGCTAGAGAAAAGAAAATGTTACTAAGAAAAGAATGTGGAAAAGCAAATACCTCTGCAGTACTGGGGTGTATTTATTGAAAAACATCCGTGCATAAGTGGACTTGTGCAATTCAAACTGATGCTGTTCAAGGATCAGCTCTACATCCCTTTGCAATGGTATTTGTTAAAAATGTATAATATCTACAGTAATATGCACATACAACATATATGCAGGACAGAATGCTGGAGTATTTTACAGTATTGAAAATGTTTGGTCAAGGGCATATAGTTGTAAACATCTAAATGAAATGTGCGCATGCTATAAATCCCCAATATTCTGAACGGATATTGCCATAGAATAGTTACTCGGATGATATATCCACTTTTATTATTTCCTTTCTGAATCTGTGTTATCTTGGGATTTCCTCTAGCTTACTGTTTTGCGCTCAAGAACCTTACATACTACAATGTTTACTGATTATCTCTTATATTTATTTGGTACTTCATGATGTGCCAAGCAATTTCCTGTAGATTATTTTATTTTATCCTGATGCTAGCCCTGTGGGGAAGACACTATTAATTTCCATTTTACAGGTGAGCTGATGAAATCAGAGAGGTTAACTGACAATGTGGCTTAGTTGAGAATTAAAGACAGCACGGGCAAGTCTACGTTCTTGTCTCTCCCTTGAACCACAGCTGCTTCCTGGTGCAGTTTAAAAACTCATCTCTCCTTAGAGATCTCTTAGAAGATATATGGTCTACAGTAAAAAAAAAAAAAAAAAAACCCAAAAAACAAAAAAACCAAACTTTGCTAATTTTTGCTGGTATATGATCTACATTAAAAAAAAAAAAACAACTTTGCTAATTTCTGCTTATGTGTTTTTAATTTCAGCTCAAAATAACATATTTCAAAAGGGATAGGAAAACTATGTGACCTATAAGTGAGAGAACGGCCTCAACAAAAGTTGGGCATTGAACTTAATGTGCCCTCTGTTTCAAGGGAACCACCTCATCGAGGTTTGGGGTGAATAAGTAAAGCCCATTTGTGTATTTCAAAATGGCATTTGAGTTTAACTCCTACAAAAACAAACAAAGTGTCTCTTTCTATTGCCAAACGCAGAGAATCATCCCACTTGGAGGACACCTCCCTGAGAAGCCTAGAATCCTCCTAGAACCTTTCAAGACGATGTTTTAAATCGAATCCACAAAGGGAGCAGAGCAAAAACAAATACAAGCTTGTCAGTAGAAGAAGGTCTAAAACCGGGGACCCGTTCACAGAAACAGAGCTAACCTTCTCAACAGCTCTTCAAGGAAATCTCCAGATAGCCGACAGCCTGCTGCCTGGACTCACCATTTGGAAGATTAAAGAAGTCCAGACTAGATGTTCCTAACCCCGTATCTTTTCCCACACGTCTCCTAGGCTCCTTTGCTAGAGTGATCAGGGTGTCCTTTCCAAGGGCACCAGGCAGGGGTTCAAGTACAGGCTGGTTCAGTTCAGTGCATATATTTGGAGCCCACATTTGCGGCTCCCTGTCTTTGATGTGTGTGAACTGTCCCCCCCCCCCCGCCCCCCGGCCTCCCCCGGTGCTGACCCCTTTGAAAGGAGAGTGAGACATCTTCCACATGCTTGAAAAGCGGTGAAGATTTAAGGTCCCCAACCTGATCACGCTCTCCTTTCCACTTCTGGTTTTCATCAAAAAAGCCTGAAGCTACAAAAAAGGTGCATGATTGCAGTTAGTCATTTCCTGATTAATTCATCCACAAACGTTCTTTACATTTCTGTAGTATCAATTTTGTGCTTCACATGAAGAAAGGCAAGAAAGGCCTTGTGTCGGCCAGTAAGGCACATACAGTTGAGCTGAGGAGACAGATAAGAAAATAAGCAGCCAAACATGTACGTACAACCATGGACAGAAATATGGGACGACCTTGCGAAACCACACCCAACCTTGACCTGGGGGACCAGGAAAGGCCTCAGAGAGGGAGAGATTCGCTCTGAACCCTGAGTGCCGCTCAGACATGGAGAAAAACTTTCTACTCATTTCCATGTGTTTGGGGTTTGGATGGCAGTTTTATTGCTTATGAAGGACAACTTCTGTGGGTATGAAAGGTATTTTAATATTTCTTACCCGGTTTTAGGAAATACCACCTTTAAGCACTTCTGTCCCTCTCTTCAGGATATTATTTAAAAACAGGATAATCTGTTTTTACGGCATAGAGTATAATTTTGGATTTCCCAAACGTGGAAAACTAATTGCCAAACTCCTGGATTAAGCTCCAACTTTGCCTTTTTTGAGCAATGGAAATTCAGCTGTTATATGTTCAGCTGTTCGACTTAGCGTAACTCTCACGGCTGATCCCCAGATCCTGCCAAGCACCGTGTAGAAAACCATTTTCAGGAAGGAAACAGGGAAATTGGGAGGACTCAACTTTTGAAAGAAATAACTTTGGACGGCAGTTTGGATAGAATGAGCCACTGTGGGGCTGTTTTCCGTATCAGCAGCAAAGTGTTTCCAATCGATATACCAAGTAACATCCCCCGAACAATTAAAGTTAGATACCGAAGACCCTTGACATTTGTAAGAGATGTATTCTGCAGCCTTCAGAACCCCCTAAATTTATGAAGCCACCAGAGTATATATTTTTCCCCTCATAAAATGCAGTGGGGTATATCCGAAAAACGTAAGTGACTTCTTTAGGCTCTTAAGAGCTGTATAAATAAAGAACCAAGAAGTCGTGTCTATAGGATCACCTGGTTTGGGTGCTTTGCTTTATAACAACAACCCTGGCCTGCAGACAGGATGCTCCTCGACGGAGACTGGGAATTCACACTGTGCTATAGCTCTGAGCAGCTGGGAAAATCCTACGTCTCAATGTTCCCTTGCACGACACAAACTCCTGCCTCAGCAAACGGTCGAAATGTTAACGCGGCACAAGCCAAGGGGTCTCTCCCCGGCAGACAAAGCCCTAATGCTACCTCTGCAAGATGGCATGAAGTTAGGGTATTGTTAAGTCGCTAAGAGAAAAAAACAAGAGTCTCCAACGACTGGGTGTTCCAAAAGGATGCAGTTTTCGATGTCGAGCCCTGGCAAATCTTCCCAAGTGGGAGGAGAGACAGTAACTTCGCCTTTTCTCCTTAAGTGTGCGTCAGCAGGAAGAAAGACAACGTTTCAAAGCCAACAAGAATATGAAGCTGGGGGACAGAGACAAGCTACAGAAGTACTTCGCTGGCCTCAAAATAAATCTCAAAGCTCCAGGAGGGCGTTTCGTCAATTAATATCCTTTCATTAATCCCACTAAAGCATTTTTATAACATTATCTCTGAAACTGGATACGCATTCAGTGGAAATGACAGCTCATGTCCCAGTCACAAAACATCACGGGCACATTTTGTCATCCGTAAGACCCTGTCATCAATATAGATTTCCATTTTTGTAAATCATCTTTTATTTGGGGAAGGAGGGAGGTATTGATTTTCTTTTTTTCCCAGTCTTTTCTCGGAATGTTAACCTTAAGTTCTTCATTTCCTCTGCCTGAAGCACCGTGTTGCAGCAGAATTAAATGCATAGTAAAATGGCCATGTGAGAAAGGTTTATGCATTATGTTAAAGCCCCGCTCCCTTGATAAATGGAGCCATTAGGGTCTGGAATTCACTGCATTAGTCTACTTAGCTCAATCCAACAACATGCCTTAAAAGTCTCACAAATTTGTTCAAATGCTAATGAGCCACACCACCAAACCTCATCTGTTGTAGAAGGATCTAATATTTCCAGGGGTTTAATGCATTTTAGAGCTACCCATGGACTCACTTTACCTGACTTGGCAGCTCAAGACTACTCAGATTTATAGACAGGGAAAAAATGTACACATTTCATTGTGTGGCAGCTTCTGAAAACGCACTCAATGAGCCTTAATAAAAATCACTTTTGTTTAGTGTCACTTTGTCCTCATCAACTGTCAGGATATGACGTGGAGAAAGATCTCTTCCAAAAGGTCATATGTATGTATTTTTTCCAAATAAACTGGTTAAAGGTAATAACACCCAAGTCATCTCCAAGACAAAAGGCAGCCTTACCAGTCATGTTTCTCTGGGCCAGATACGAATCTCTGTGTCCGTACTGAGCTTCTAGAAAGGGAAACTGCCAAGGTAAATGCTTGCTTTAGACTTGTGTCACCTGGTCAGGTCTATTTCCGTGGAAAGAAAAATAAACTAAGGAAACTCATCTTCACTCAATAAACCATTGTTGAGTCCCTACAATGGGCTATGCGCTGTGGTCAATGTGTTTCTTTCTCCTGCTGTCTTTTGTGAGAAAAGTTTTTTTTTTTTTTCCTTTTACGTTTATTTATTTATTTTGAGAGGGAGGGTGTGAGGGAGGGGCAGAGAGAGAAAGAAACCACGTGGAGCCCAATGCAGGGCTCAGTGTGGGGCTCAGTGTGGGGCTCAGTGTGGGGCTCAGCGTGAACTCACAAACCATGAGGTCATGACCCGAGATGAGATCCTCGGCTTGGTGGCTTAACTCACTGAGCCACCACGGCACCCCTCTCCTACTGTCTTTTGAATGACACCAGAGCCATTTTAGGACAATTGCCACAGCCAGCTTCTAGTGCATGTGACCTGTGCCATCAGACAGGGCCCCATGCCCAGAAGGACCCCACAGTTGGCTTAACGCCCTGGATTCTGGAAGGGACCCCACAAACTATTAGCCTGTTGTGACCTCAGGTGAATTAGTTTGTAGGGTAAGTTTATCAAGGCTAGCTGGGGGGGAAACTGGCCATAAGGTCTCACCCTTCATGGCTCATCTAAGACCTTACCTCTTCCAGGGATGCCTTTCCTGATGCCTGTTCCCCACTCCCATTTTTGCCTTAAATCTTGCTTCACTTAAATCTGCCCTTCCTCCAAAGTGGGCCTTCTCATAATCTCCCACTTGTGTACCTGACTCTCACACCTGCTGGACCCTAGAGTCCCTTTGGACAAGAAACACATCTGTTGTGTTGACCATTGTATCTGAATGGGTGCAGGGATGTTTTATACATTAGGAATTTGAGGCAGAGTACGTTACACTAGCTTCTCAAGGGCCTCTGAAAAATTCGAGGGCTTTGAAATCCTTGGAGATCTAACCAAACACGCACTGGTTGAAACATAGGACAACAAAACTTAAAGTTGCAATCAATAATAATTCCAAAAGCAAATGAATTGCCATTGTATTCTTTAAAAGAAATAAATCATCCTTAATGTGGCAAGTGAGTGCATTTTAACGGGCTTATTTCTATATGGTGTGGGGCCTTCCAAAGTAAGGTTCTAGAACTCTTGGGAACTTTTAATTGTGATTTTTGTCCGAAATAACTGCAAGCATCGTGCCAAGGACCTGGCACTTACTCAAGACCCAGTCTAGGCCAAACCCAAATTGGGTAGCAGAAGGAAATATAAAGATGGGTATGAAATGGTCCTTCTGTCAAGAAGGAGGACAGAAAAGGCCAATAGACACGAAGCCATTAAATAAATCCTTGCATGCACGAGGTCCGAAGCAATGAAGGTCAGGCCCATGAGAGAGAAGAGTGGACACAAGCAGTTCTGAAGTATGTCAAGGTGAAGGGAGATGTGGAATTAAATGGACTGTGGACGTTTATTTCCAGCAAATAAAATGCATCAGGTGACAAGGACATGGAGTGGGTAACCAATGGCGAGGCACATGCTGTGGTTTGCATAGGTGGAACGGAACGGGGTAACACAATCAAGCGGAGAAAAACAAAGCCAACTTTCTTTGTTTACGTTGAGACTTTAGAAAAAGAAACGTATTCCTTTGGTTAAACAGGGTTAACCCACAACGTTTGGTGACTTAAAAATGCATTGAATGAATAGCCTGTCTTTACTTGGCCAAGCAGACTTAGCCCTTGGTAATGGCATTGGCATGGTAGGACACGCACATACGATCGTGACGCCATGATGATTTCACATCTTGGCTTTTTCTCATTAGGTTCAAGAGACGACATTGTAGAATATAATACTTAGGCCTCATCTCTCTTGGTGTATTGGTTTGTCTAGTTTACTCAACCAAAACCAAAACAATTTACACGATTTCCCCCTGATTATACTGAACAGGAACAGGAGCTTCAGTACCCCTGTATATCACAACCCAGGGAGACTTCTCTGCACTGACAGAAAGGCAAAGTATGGAATTCACTCAACTTACTCAACCAAAATATATATTGTGTACTTACTGTGTTCTAGGCACAGGGGAAAATAGCCTTCAGGAAACTTACATTCGAGCGGCGTAAGTCAGAAACAAACAAGCAACACACAAATAACTACTTTCAGACACTAATCATAATGTGAGGGAGATAAAGCACAGCCATAGCAAAGTCTCAGCTTGGCAAACATTTTCCATAAAGGGCTAGATTTTGGGATTTCCAGGTCACACGGTTTCTGTCACAACTACTCAAGTCTCTGGGTGTAACAAAAAAGTGGCCATATGTAACATGGAAGCAAATGAGTGTGGGTGTGTGCCAATAAAACTTTATTTATAAAACAAGCAGCAGGCTAAATTTGGCCCACCGGTTGTCATTTACCACACCCTGGGGTAGAGAGCTGGGGGGCTGTTTAATGTAGCTAACATGTTCTGGAAAGGTTTTCTAAGGAAGTGCGATGTCAGATGAGGTCTCAAGGATGAGAAGGGCCCAGACATGCAAATATCTAGAGAAAAAGCATTGGAGGCAGTGGAGAAAATGGACGCAAACATTCAAGGTGAGGAGGAGTAAAAAGAGGGACAGTTTTAATACCTCCAAGTACTTTAAATCACCCAAAGTTCATGCAAAGGTAACATCAGGACTACAATAATGAGCCCAGAGATAGAAAACCCCACAGCATATTTTGAAGCTTTCTTTTCTCTTAACAAGGATCTGGAACACCTTGTTTGAATTATTGCAGATTTCAGTCAATTGTCTTTGGTGTCCTGGAACAGTGACCTGTCACTTCACCTTGAGTCCTGGTGGTTTTTGTGTTTTGTTTTTTAAATGTCTATTTATTTTTGAGAGAGGGAGAGAGAGAGGCAGTCTTCAAGCAGGGGGAGGGGCAGAGAGAGAGGAAGACACAGAATTGGAAGCAGGCTCCAGGCTCTGAGCTGCCATCATGGAGCCCGACGAGGGGGGCTCGAACTCACAAACCGGAGATCATGACCTGAGCCGAAGGCGGTGGCTCAGCCGACTGGGCCACCCAGGCGCCCTATGGTGTTCTAACTCTAAATCTGGATTGGGCTACTTGGGACACCATTAGTCAAGAGCTAAACTTAGGGAAAACTCAGATCTATGTACAATGCACATTAGCACTCAGTGAATACTAGCTGGATGATTTTTAAAAAATTTAAAACCTAGGCTGATATTTTCTTGTAAAAGCTTTGGAAGACAATGGTATGGATAGATGGCTTGTCCGGTCATTTAGCTTTTCCATCCTAGATAACAAGGGCTGAGAACCGAGCCCACAGATCAAATTTGGCCTTCTGATTAGCTTTGTTTGGTTGGTCACCAACATTTAGATTTGATGTGAAAAATCTGAATGTCTACTTGAGGGAACTGGCCACCCTGCACCCTTGAATCCTCACCTGGTAACGACACTGCACCCTTGAATCCCCACCTGGTAATTGTCTGGAGCTCAGCAAAACCTCTTCTTCTAGACTAGTAGGGACTTCCACTTTGCCATAGTGACTATCTCGCTTACTGCCTTGGTGAATCCTGGAGCTTCTACACCCTTTATAAAAGCTCTTCTTTAAGAAAAAAAAGATACAAAATTATGATTATACCATGTTTCCAGCGTCTCTGACACCGTAGGCGAAACTACAAATAAAAAGTGGCCAAAGCCCATGAGCACCAAATTCCTGGGATGAGTCCAGTGCTATCTAACATCCAATGTGAGGGCAGGTATGATGGAGGGCATGTCAGAGAGGGAAACTACAGCCCTATTAACCAACCAAAGTTAAATACCTTATTTTTGCAAATTGCGTGAAAACACATGATCAGTAAGCAAAGGTCAAAGCCCTTCCTAGGGCCGTTACAAGAGCCCCTCTCTCTCTCTCAGCTGGTTTTCTTTTTTCATTTTTTTTTAAACTACCTGTCTGGATTCTATGGGCATATGAGCTTTCAAACCCTTCAAACTGAAGGATTTCTAAGTTCTCTGACATTTTAAAGTTCTGTAGATTTGCTTTTGTTCACACTCTGTAATGTTTTCTTAAAAGACTCATAGCCCGAGCTATCTTCCTTTCCTTTAGTCTTAGAATTATCTGCTAAATGAGCTTGACAATGGATAGAATGTGTGGATTTCTCTCAGTTGCTTGCGAGCAATCTAACACATCCAAACTGCCAAGCATCAATTGAAAACTGAAGAATTCAGCCATTATCCTAAACAAGTGACAGGCAAATTCTTACACCACGCCGATGATCAAACAAATGACAAGTTTCTCTACTTTCTTTGTAACAAAGTTGGACGGCAGCTGCATATATGGGAAATATGAGTGAGAAGGGGGTCTGTCAGGTGGCTCAGATAATGAGAGAATTGCCCCCATGCCAGAGCTTTCCAACAGTTGCTGGCCGCCTCGTGATAAGCTTTGCCTCGGTTCACACCTGATCTGACCTCGGTGCCTTTTCAATGTCCAGCGCAAGGAGATACGTTGTCCAAAGCCCTAAGGATCTTTTAACCTGGCATTCAATAAAATCAAAATGCCATTGGACACGTGGCCAAGAACTGTGTCGCACAAAACACTCTCAGCTCGGTTAGGGTTCCGTCGTCAATTAGAGCGGCCTTCCCCTCAAAGGGCATTTGAGTCGTGGCCACTGGGCAGCACAGGACAAATGTGGCAGCTTTCACAGACACTGGAGTGAGAGATTGGCCACTAACGTGGAAATTCATCAAAGCCTGAACAGACTTTTACTTCGGCACAGATCTCTTGCATCGAAGGGTGACTCTTACCTTAGCAGATAGTTCAGAGATGTTTTATGTATGTGCTATTTCCAAAGAGTCTTTTAAAATTTCCTTTCTCATTCTATAATCGGTTGTTACCCCTCCTATTGATTTCCCTAAAGAGTACAAGTCTATTCTATTAGAAATAGAGAAGAAAAAAATGTGTGTATCTATCTACACATATATATGTGTATACATATATATATGTATACACATATATATATAGCTTTTAAGCTGAGTGAAAGCAGTTTTCTTTTCCATCTTTCTTTATTCAGAGGGAATAATATTGGGGGATGAATCTGTGGTCTACTACTTAGGCAGGTTCTCTGAGCTACATTTTAATTTTAATTTTTACTTTTTTTATTTTAGAGAGAGAGTGTGAGCGGGGGAGAGGGGCAGAGGGAGAGAAAGAGCATTTCAAGCAGGCTCCGTGCTAAGCGTGGAACTCAATCCCATGACCCTGGGATCATGACCTGAGCCGAAAATCAGGAGTCGGACGCGCAAAGGACTGAGCCACCCAGGTGCCCCCGAGCTACACTTTTTTACAGAGGGGCTGGCCTGCCCCTGGTAGAGGAAAGGAAAATTCTGAATGTAACAGGCTAGACCTTTGCAGAGTCAAAAGGCAGGAAACAAAACTAACAGGTACAGTGATACAACCCAATTGTCCACTCATTAATGGACAAACAGATGAATAAATAAAACGTGGCACATCCATACAATGGAGGACCATTTGGCAGTGAAAAGTCATAAAGTCCATGCCACAGCATGGATGAACCTTGCAACCATCAGCTAAATGAATGAAGCCAGAAACAAAGGATTACATATGCTACGATTCCACGGATATGAAACGTCCCCAGTAGGTAAATCCGCAGAGACGGAGAGTAGATTAGTGGTTGCCTAGGGCTGGGCTGAGGGAAGTACAGCTGGTGATTGCCAATAGTACGAGGTTTGTTCTGTTTTGTTTTCCAGACACCGTAATAAGGAAAGGATATTTCTTTAAATTTGGTACCCATTCCAAAACGGTGTTCACCAAAATACACTCCTCCAAACACAAGTCCTAGAATATGCTTCTTGGGTAAGGTCTCTGGTTCCCACTTGGAGGTTCGCAGGGTTGCCCCACAAAGGATCTGAAGGGTCTGCACTATACGAAGACGGCAAGTGATGTTTACCTGTTCCTCCAATGTCTACAGACTTTGTGTTATTCTAGGTGACTTCCGCAAACATGCCAAGGGGCGTGGGAATACTCTGGTACATGCTGATATAGGCAGTGCGCGAGTAATTCATTCTTCTCTGCAAGTTCTCTGGAGCTGGCAGGCAGCACATCAAGAACTACCAGTTAAAGGACGTTCAACGGGGGGCGCCTGGGTGGCTCAGTCGGTGAAGCGTCCGACTTCAGCTCAGGTCAAGATCTCACGGTTGGCGAGTTCGCGCCCCCCATCGGGCTCTCTGCTGTCAGGGAAGAGCCCACCTTGGATCCTCTGTCTCCCTCTCTCTCTGCCCCTCCCCCATTCTTTCTCTCTCTCAAAAATAAACATTAAAAAAAGGGGGGGGGATTTGAAATGGATCACCTGGGAAGATCCTAATGTTCACTTCTTTCATTCTTTCAGCTCTCTTTTCAAATGGTGTTTATCCGAGCAAGACCCTGCCTGGACAACCCATTTTAAACAGCAACCCACTCAGCCAACCCTCTCTGTCCCCTGCTCTCTTGTCCTTCATATCCCGTATCTCCATGTTTACGTATAATGTCTCCTCAACGAGAAAGTGAGCTCCGTGACAGCAAGGACCTTGGTCGTTTCACCCTTGAGTCAGGAACTCAGTAAATATTTGTTGAGTGAACGGACACAATCAAGAGAAAGCCTGGAAAGCAGGGACAGACTGTCAGTCTTTTATCAGATGACTGCAGTGGATCAGATGCTTTATTTGCGAAGAGCTCGCCCTGGAGAAAGAAAGGTGTCTTCCTCTGCAGACTTGGGGCTGCTCACTGGTTGGTAAAGGTGTCACGCAAAACAACACCTGTATTCAGAACAAGAAAATATACCAAAATAAAATAAAATAATAAAATAAAATAAAATAATAAATAAAATAAAATAAAATAATAAATAAAATAAAATAAAATAAAATAAATAAAATAAAATAAATAAAATAAATAAAATAAAATAAATAAAATAAAATAAAATAAAATAAAATAAAATAAAATACAGCAGGTACCAATTGATCCAAACCCTTCTTTTTTGCAAGGTACTGCTCTCTGGGTGCCCCTCACTCAATCCTTTCTTCTTCCCTCATTCCTTCCACCTCTCTTTCCCTTGTCCATTTTGCTAGATGTTTGAGCAATGTTGACGTATCATCCTAAGCTGGGCCCCCAGATACTCAGAGATGCATACGATGCCTGCCTTTATGGAGGACACGACTGGTGAAGCTGGCCAAATATTTAAAACGACTGAGCGAGACTGTTAAAAAAAATAAAAAATAATAAATAAATAAATAAATAAATAAATAAATAAAATAAACAAAATGACTGAGGAGTGCAATTAGAGATAACCTGGGACTTCCTCAGTCACTGAGGATGGGACATGGCCCAGCTTGGGGGCAGGGAGGAAGCAATCATGAAGGGTTTCCTGGAGGAGGTGACCTCTGAACTGAGCTTGAAGGTTGAAGAGGTCGGGGTTAACCACGGAGAGAAGGGGGTTGGCAGTGAGAAACGGAGGGACCACCTGAGCAAGAATATGGGGGCCCGATCAGAGCCTGCTGCACGAAGTGGAGAGCTTAATGCTAACAGAGCACAAAATCTGAGTCAGGATGGAGGCCCAAGGGGCCACCCTCACGGCTAAAAGCTAGCTTTTGTTTCCTCCCATTCACCAGGGGTCCAGGTCTGTGCTGAGCATTTCCCAGACATTATGTCCTGGGACACTACCGACGACTTCATGAAGTCCACCTAATTATCGCGCCCGTTTCGTAGGCACGGAAAGGAAGCCTCGGAGACATGATGACACATTCCATGCCATCCCAGCGCAAGGCCAGGAAGTGAGTGGTGCCCACGGTGCTACCCCCTCTACGCACCTGCACGAATGCCCCTAAGGCATCCAGTGGGTAGAAGCCGGGACGCTGCTGGGCATCCCGGCGTGCACAGGGAGGCCCCCACGACGGAGAATGACGCAGCCCCACATGCCAACATCATGAAGGATGAGAGAAATCCCACCCCGGTCGACCGGCCAGCCCAGTGAATCCCTGACCTACTTTCTTTCCATGAAAGCCGTGCAGAGGTTGTTTGAATGCAGCCACCTGATAACGCGGAAGGGAAGTCTGCAGTGAATGCAAGCCCAGCAGGTGGCTGGAGGTGTGCAGGGAACATCCAGGGGAGGCCCCATCCTGCAGAGCGCATACAGAACAGGGCAGAAAGCAAAACTTCTTCAGAAAGGGGAGCGCGAACTAGAAACCCTTCGCTGACTGTTTACAAAGAGCCCGGCCTGGGCCTTCTCGTCCCCGACTGCTGCTGGCTGAGGCATGGCGTGGGGCCCCGGGTGGAGAGGTTCTGAGCTCATTCACCGGAAACTTCCCTCTGCCCGCGTGTGGCAAATCAAAGAGCCAGGGGTAGGTGTCGAGCGGGAGGCGGTTTTCCCGGGCCCCCTTGATCGGAAGCGGGGTGAGGGCAGTGATGATGGATTGCGCGGGGCGGGTGTGCCCAGGGGGGCAAGTGACGGGCAGCGTGGAGCAGATCGCCAGCTCCCGGGCGAGAGATGAGAGGCGAATGCCTTCCAGACATACCACGAAAACAGTGAGTCGTGATTTTGAAGAAAAGCAAGGCAGCTAAGACTCATTATTTTGCTCCCCCTCTCTCTCTCCTCTGTGAAATAGAAATTTCTGCGACTTGTGAAGATCGCAGAAGACTGGTGAAGAAATTCCTCTGCGACTTGTGAAGATCAAAGAACAGGAGAAAGGTCCGGGGTCGTCTTTGACCTTCTGGAACCCGGGCTCTGGGCTGTGGCGCTGCTGTGACAAGGCTCCTTCTCCGAACAGGGTGCAGGGCAAACAGAGCTGTGCGGCGGTGGGGGGAGTGTTGAACTGGGCTCAGCACAGAGGGAGGCTGGCGACCGAGGGGTCCAATACGAAATCCCCACCCTGCCGCTTACCAACCACACGCATGTGGTCAGGTCACTTCACTTCTGCCCTCGTTCCCGTGGTCAACGGTGAGGACAGCACCCGGCTTGCGGGATTGTTTGCAGGGCCAGGGGCAAGGGCCACATGTTTAGCACTTAACACTGCATCCGACTCATAGTAGGTTCTCAAGACCTGGAGCCTATTTTGATCTTGACGCCGAGAATCATTTTAATAGGAAAGTTATTTTATCTGGGCACGCTCTTATCACCTCCTCAGCAGAGAATGGGTCTTTCTGTGTTCCAGAATGCTCCCGACGCGTGGTTTGCTTGGTGGTCCTAATGTTTAAAAAGATCCAAATCAGGGGCACCTGGGTGGCTCAGTCAGTTGAGCCTCCAACTCTTGATTTCAGCTCAGGTCACGATTGGTCCTGCAGTTCTCAGGAGTTCGAGCCCCGCGTCAGGCTCTGTGCTGACGGCTCGAAGCCTGGAGCCTGCTTCGGATTCTGTGTCTCCCTCTCTCTCTGCCCCTCCCCTGCTCGCACTCTGTCTCTCTCTGTCTGTCTCTCTCAAAAATAAACATTAAAAAAATTTTTTTAATCCAAATTACTTGTGGCTCCGTTCCTCTTTCCATTCTGTTGTAGATCTCCTGATTCTTGGTTGAGTATTTGGTCACCCAGAATAAAGACTATGCTTCTCAGCCTTTCTGTAGGGTAGATGTAGCCATATGACAACATACTAGCCCAAGACGAGTGAGTAAAAGTGATGGGCGTGATTTCCAGGTTGTGTATTTATTTATTTTTTATTTTTTTTTTCCAACGTTTTTTATTTATTTTTGGGACAGAGACAGACAGAGCATGACCGGGGGAGGGGCAGAGAGAGGGAGACACAGAATTGGAAACAGGCTCCAGGCTCTGAGCTGTCAGCACAGAGCCCGACGCGGGGCTGGAACTCACGGACCGCGAGATCGTGACCTGGCTGAAGTCGGACGCTTAACCGACTGCGCCACCCAGGCGCCCCCAGGTTGTGTATTTAAAGAGAGGGGGCGTGCCCTCCGCTTCTCCCTTTCTGGCTGCTCGGAAGAGGCACACGATGGTAGGCGCCGCAGGAGCCATCCTGGACGGCGAGAAGGAAACCTCCCGCTGAGGTGGCAGGGCAGTACGATAGAAGGTCACGGGCACCTGGCATCGAGGCGTGTGCCCCGCTAGCTCCCGACCACCTACCTGCACTTTCACGTGGGACAAAATCCTATCTTGCTCAACTCATTGTTACTTTGGGGGGATATGAGGCATTGGAGGACATCTCTTTCTAGTGGACCCAAATAGGTATGTGGTTTCGTACACTGGTCAACGCTGAAAACTCAGATCTCACGTGACACTTTCAAATTCCTCCTGAAGCAAGTAGGAGGCCCTTGGAACACTGGGGTTGTGTTTTCTCAGGCCCCTTTCTGTGGGGCACGAGCCATCCTGCGTCCACAGCCACCTTCCAGCGTCTTCACTCACACGTGCTTAGTCTCGAGACGGTCCGCCCTCAGTGGCTCTGCAGGGATGATTTACGGGAGGGTCACATTTAAGCCACCTCACTCTCGCCACGTGTTGAGGGCTGATGTGCTAGACCCTTCAGGAGATACACAGTGTGGCTTCTGTCAGTCGACTTCCCCGACTCCGTGAGGTCCGCGTTACTGTCTCCACCTTGCAGACGAAGGAACCGGGGTTCCGTGAGGACACAGAACTGGCTTGGGGTCAGCGCTCAGGGGCAGAGGCTGTCCGATTCCAGAGCGTGAACTCTTGGCCGGTATCCTCTCCACGGCCCAAGCTGAGCCTCCAGGTGTTTTGAATCAAGCACCTACTCCTTTGCAGAAATCTCAATGAATCGGAGAAGAATATTGACCGGAAAATGAGGAGTTTGCTCCCTCTGCATTCACCACACAAACCTGTGGCAAGTGCTTTCATTGTCTCGTCATGGGTGAATATTTTCGCTCGGGGTGATAATATCTCTGTCATCACACGGCATCGTTCACAGGCCGGGCCAGGCTGCGGAGCAGAAAAATAAAGCCCTAACGTTCAGCATGCGCTGGGGCCCTTCTGCTCTCTACCAAGTGCCGTGAAAGAAAGGACCGGTCCAGATGGTGACTGAAGTCAGTGGCAGAGATCATAAGGCCCGTGGAAGGTCCTGGAGCATCCCTTCCTGGGAAGGTTCATCAGCAGATATGCACAGTTGGCTCACGTCAGCGTCCCCTGGATGGGTTCAAGGCCAGAGCTTGTGGTTAAATCTGTTCCCATGCTTGCTTCATAGCTTGGCTTAATGTCTCTCCCCTGCCTGCAGCCCCCTTGACAGATACACTCTCCAGACCCACACTAAAGCATACATCGGGAATGCTTTGAAAGCTCGAGAAGGGATCTGGGGGCCCTCCTTGCGTCTTGGAATCACAGAATGTCAGCACTGGAAGGGACCTCAGAAAGCTCCTGGTCCGACCCTGCTGATTACACGACAGGAAACAGACATGGAACAAAGAGGGGAGCTGGTCAATATTCACCCGCCAGCAGCATTTATCTGGCAACCCCACTTTTCCCCCCAGTTAAAGGTAAAGGGAAGGTTGCACTTTGGAAAGATGACGATGACGTTGACCAACAAGGACGATGTGGCAGCTGCGTTATTTCTGTCCTAGACACTCAGTTAAGTGCTTTACGTGGATTTTCCCATTTATTCCTCCCCACGGCCGCCGAGGTTACTACTTCATTGCTATTAATACCACGTCCCCATTTCCCAATGTTACTTGCTCGCATGTGACCTGAGGCACAGAGGGTCAAATCACTGGGCTGTGGCTACACAGCCATGAAGGCGTTTCTCCTGGATTCAAAACAAGGCACTCTACCTCCACAGCTGAACTGGCACCACCAGGCTGGACCGACTCAAATTCCTACAGGGACCGAGCAGACACCTTGGGTGAGCGGAACAGGGTTCACAGGGCCTGCCAGCTGGCACACAGACGCCTCATCTAAACAGAGTGGCTGCTCCCCGGTGCCTCGCCCTCCCCCCAACTATTGCCACACGGCTGTGCAGGTCCGATGTCGCGACATCCCGCATTTCGCCAAAGAATCCAGAAATTCAGATGTGTACATGACTTCTTGGGGACTGTGGAATTCATTAGAACCCTCCACGAATTTCCAGTGTCTCTTTTCCGTTTGATGTTTGCACTCGCCCAGCTCTCTGAAGTCAGGCAAGGCCACAAGAAATGTGATCAGGAGTGGCCCACGTCACTTTGAGAGTCAGGGTGTGATTCAACATGCTCCCTTTCTCTCTGTCACAAGGGCAGGTGCTGACCATGCTGGACGGTGGCTGCTCGAGTCCGCTTGAGTCCTCGATGAGAACAGAGCCGGGCCCTCGGCTGACCCACGATGCACAGGTACCATGAGAGAGAAATAAATCCTTGTCATTTGAAGCTGTTCAAGTTTGGGGAGCGTACCTTACCGCAGCACAACCTATTGTCTCCTGACAAAGACAGGAATTAATTTCCAAAGAGTAGAGTTCAAACACACACATATCAGCAGGCCAGGGTCCATCCCTAAAGGTTGTGGTGGCTCACAGACGTAGAAGAACTCTGTGTCTTACACTTCAGAGTTGGGACGCAGTTTCTTAAGACAGAGCCAATGTCAAGGGCTTGGTCCTTGGGTCAGCAACAACACTCTGTCCTAGAGCCGCGGGCACGCTGTTAGTCATAGCCAGGGTCTCGCTAAGTGAGAGTTACGGGTTTCATGAAGACCATGGAAGCTTTTACAGTACACCTGTCCTCCTTATTAGAAACCTCACTCAAAGCTTGTCACCTCCCCAGTCACACTCGGGATCATCTCTGAACTCAGAAATTTAATGTGTCAAAAGACACTCCACCATGGCTACAGCATAGAGCAGAAAATGAGAGAAGAGATGTTTTATCTCCAAATTGGAATGTTAATGCTCTATGGGAAAAAAAAAAGTATTTCCATCTGGAGGAAGAAATGACGGGGCACAAACTCGGTTCCTAGAGAAGGAAGGATTACTTAGAAAACTTGCTTTATTTCAGGGGTACCTGAGCGGCTCAGTAGATTAAGCGTCCGACTTCTGCTCGGGTCATGAGCAGTTCGTGGGTTCGAGCCCCGCATCGGGCTCTGTGCTGACAGCTCAGAGCCTGCAGCCTGCTTCCGATTCTGTGTCCCTCTCTCTCTCTGCTCCTCTCCCACTTGTACTCTGTCTCTGTCTCTCTCTCTCAAAAATAAACATTAAGAAAAACAATTACAAAAAAAAGAAAACTTGCTTTGTTTCACAATTAAAGAAGTGGAAATAATCATAGTGATTTTTACCTTTAGTTTCAAGCAAAAACACAGGCAATTTGAGATCAGGCAATTTAATATTCCCAGAAACTATTAAAATTATTTACCAAGGTTCTAACTAGTAACAACTGGCTGTACAAACAGTGAGCCTTGCCCAGTTCTTAGTTTTCTAATCTGTGAAATGGGACAAATATTATTAGATCACTTTGCTTAAAGACAACTGTAAACTTTTGAAAGATAAATCTAGAGAAATGCTATGTTTAAATAAAGAAGATTTGTTCTGCTCATGGAAGAAACAGTATGTAATGTTCGTATGGCAAAACTATTGATGTTAAAATTGTTTCTCTGATTTGATTTTTAAAGGTACCACCAACAATGTTTCTATACAAGTATCAGAATTGAGAGTTTGTTTTGCAGTTCCTTCTTTACTTTTCTTTATGTTTATTTATTTCTGTGTGTGTGTGTGTGTGTGTGTGTGTGAGAGAGAGAGAGAGAGAGAGAGAGAGAGAGAGAGAGACAAGCATGAGTGGGAGCCTGATGCGGGGCTTGATCTCACGTATTGTGAGATCATGACCTGAGCTGAAATCAAGAGTTGGACGCTTACCCCGACTGAGCCACCCAGGTGCCCCTGCAGATGGTTTTTAAAAGAAGAAGATTAATGGATACTCATTGTAACAAAAACTTAAACACTCAACTAGGGTGTCAAATGGGTTTCTCAATCCTGGCACTATCGACATTTGGGGCGGGACATCCTCTGCATGGATGTGTACGTCCTGTGCATTGGGGAATGTTTAACAGTATTGTTGGTTCTACCCACTAGATGCCAGCACAACTGCCCAGCTCCCCCAAATGTGCCCAGACGTTGCCAAACATGTATCTAGACGTTGCCAAATGCACCCTGAAGGACACAACCACCCCCTGTTGAGAGCCACAGTATAAAGTATATAGTACAAAGTATAATTGGACGTGCCTCGCCCCCAGAATAAGAATGTCCCAAAGGTAATCGGTCTTATCAGTTTGGTTGATATCGTTCCAGCAATTTTCTAGGCAGAATCCAACATCATACACTCACCTGACTCCACCTCCCGTGGACACACAGGCTGAGCGTTTCCCCCCCAAGATTGGGATTGCGCAATCCTTGGCAATTTACTTTTCGTTTAAAATATATCTTCTTTACCTTTTTCTGTGTGCGCATTTAGAGCTCCTGCATACTTTTAAGGAAATACTAACACTAGTCCACTGGATTCATGTACTCGAATTCACTGAACTACGTTCTCACTGATGGACGTTGAGGTGTTCCCAACTTCCCCACGATAAACAACACCGTGTCGAATATTTTTACACTTGACATCCTTGCACACTTTGTTAACCAGCCTTTCTAGAGGAATTGTTGGATCGAAACCTATGCACCTAAAATACTGATAGATTTCTGGAGGTTTTCCACCAAACACCTAATAGCTGTATACCCTCCTTGTCAGCCTTGGAAACGCGATGTTCCGATGTTTTTTTTTTTCCCCCTTCTGAACTTCCATAATAGCACAGTAGTGAATATCTTGGCTAAAAGGCAACAGTTCTGAGGTTGAGAAACTCTGCGTGAAAGTAACAGAAACCTAAGTGTGAGTCCCAGGTCCACATCATCAGGCAGACTGTTTGACCCTTGCTCTCCTCCTCTGTAACAATAAGGAGAACAGAAGTATCTCCTTCAAAGCCTTGCTGGCTGGAATTTGTTGACATTATATACATGCCCCGCGCGCTGCAATTAATTATCGTTTTTCCTAATAAAAATCAAGGGAGGTTCACAAAAGTAAAGCCGAAATGTGCACACAATCTAGCAATTACAGAACGTTTGTGATGCCAGAGGAGTTAGTGACTGCTACAGAGATGACCTTCCAACGATCATAAAACGAACATGATAGAAGGGAAAATATTTCTCCTCACCAAGGAGACCATAATTAACGTGTGAGCCGCTGGATGCGTCTGAACCTAGCAGAGGGATAAATATCTGGATTGATACACATACACACAGAGAATATGAATATACATGCTTTTTAAACACGCCTCCACACATTTATATAAGAAATGCTGTGGGCATATGGATTTTCCCTACATGTGGGTAACATGCCGCCATGCAGGAGACGCTGATTTCCTTCCAGGATAATTTCAGAACATTCCTCTCTGTACTTGCTAAGAGTGAGTCACTCTTGTAATCAGATAACCTGGAAAACTGGTTTCCGACTTCACCTAAGGTGCATCAAAGGAACTGAAATTTTTTTTTTTTTTTTAAATGAGCAAATGCCGGTGGGCTGCTTTAGGGCAGTGGGTTTCGAGGATCATCTTGACCCTATTTGAACATTCATCCTCCTCTCTCAAGTGCAAGGAGACCCTTGGACATGCACTCAGGAGAAAGACAAATTCGTATCCATTCAGATCCCGGCTCTCCCACTGAATGGCTGTAGATTTTCGGCTGATTTAACCCCTCGGGGCCTCACCTTCCTCCTCTGCAGGATGGGATCATCACTATCCCCCAGGGTTCTCAGAAGATTAACGAAGAGAACGCATGAAAGTTGGCATCTACCTACCTGGCATCTGGTCATCTGACCCCGATCTTCCTTGAGATACTGCCTCTTTTCCGCTGTGGGTCCTCAAGAGTTACATGGACTAACTCCTAGGCCGGGTTCAAGGTTGAACCCGTGACCCAGTGGCCAATCAGGGCATTGCACTGCCCTGGACAGCACGATTGCTTTAGGTCTGGGCACGTGAACCAATCTGAGCCAAGGAGACTCCATTCTCAGATGTCGTTCGAAATGCGAAAGAGGAATTCTGGAGTTACCCAAGTGTTGAGATGGGACCTTATTCGGCATCTTGCTACATCCTGAGAGAGATGCATTCAGAAGAAAGCAGAGAGGGAAAGAATAAGGCCTAATTCTGATGATACCTTTTGAGTCATTACATTCCACTTGGCCAAAGCCGAGGCTTCCCTGGCCTTTGGAGATAGGGACTCCCCCCCGCTCCCCAAATTAATCTTTTTGATTTAAACCAACTGGCTTTCCCATCCCTTGGAACTCCAAGTTCTCACCAATATAATAGGCAAAGAGTTTGCTGTGCTGTCTGGTAATTAGCACGCAAGGAGCCGGGTGGGCATCTGGGAGGGAGTTCTACGGCGGAGCCCGGCGGGTCTCTTTCCCCCTCGGCACCCACGGGGAGAGAGCTGACTGAAAGTGCAGAGAGGTCAGGTTCATGGCTCAGCACTGAAAGCAGCTGCCGTGTGAATAGAAAACACCTACGGGAGCCCTGGGCCCAGTTTACTCGCAACTGGCCCCGTGCCAGGCTGCAGGGCGTCACATGCAGGGAGGGACGACAGGACGCTGTGAGCACTGCTTCGGCTGGGCTGCGCTTTTGCTGACGCAACCTGGGCCCCACTCCGTGATCAGCCGGAAGCTGGCCTGAGTCGCCCGGGCAGGGGACCACTGGCCGGAAGGGGGGGGGGGCCCGATGCACCTCACAAACAGGAAAAAAAAACCCAAAGCAGACCCTGCCACCAGCTCCAGGCTGAGCTACCAACACCAGGCCCCCCGAGAGGGATGGGGCTTGCCTTGATGCTAAAGTGCACAGAGGGGAGAGAGGGAGAGGGAGAGCGAGAGAGAGAGCGAGAGAGAGAGCGCGAGCACACGGGCAGGGGTGGATACAGCTTCAGTATTTTCGGGTGGGGGCAGATTGTGGACTCAGAGAACCCGGTTTCTGTCCCTGCTTTATTGATTTCAAGCTGTGCGATTTTATTCATGTATCCAGATCTCCCATGAGCTCAAAAGTCTCCAATGGCTTCCTGCTGCATTCACAGTAAAGGCTGGAATTTTTGGCAAGGCACAGAAGTCCTTGCGTGAACCAGCCCCTCCTCTCCTTCCTCTCTGACTCTACCCCTTCCACACCAGCCATGCTGTCTCGGTGCTGTTTCCAACTCACCCGTGTGCCTCTGCCCCGGGACCTTTGCACTGCCTGTTCCTTCTTTCTGGAATACTCTCTCCCCAGACATCTGCATGACTTGCTCCTTTACTTTATCCAGATCTCTCTGGAAAATATCACCCTGTCAGATGGACCTTATCTGAGAGCAGCTCATCTTACCCGAACACCATTACCTACCTTCTGTGCATCACCCTCTGAGATATTATTTATTAATTCTTTTGTTAAAAACTGTCTTTCCCGCCTAGGATGAACTCTTTATTTGTTTTGTTCACTGCAGTATAGTCAGTGCCTAGAACAGAGCCAAACTGTATGCAGCAGGTGTTTACTTAGATGGGCAACACGGATCTGCTGAGTGCCTACCCGTGTCAAGTGTTAACAAAACAGAAGTGTGTGTGTGTGTGAGAGAGAGAGAGAGAGAGTACCTGCTCTTGTTTTGAGAAATATTCCTGTAGACAAATGAAAGCCAAGAGAAGCAGGCTAACTTCAGAATGTGGAAAACTCTCCAGGGTGATAAAGGGTGACAGAACTGTTATTACTCAGGTGGTCAAGGTAGGTCCCAAGGTAGAGGTGAAGTTGCTGAAACGGTAGGAAAAGCACATGTCACCAGTGTAGAGCGGGAAGATGGAGGGTTCCAGGTGGCCCAAACAGCAAGTGCAAAGGTCCCGGGGCAGAAAAGGACCGAATACCTAATACCTTTATAAAGTGAAAAGCACTCAGCATGGCGAGAGGGAGGAAGAGACAGAGAGGAAACAAAGTCGGAGACGTGGGCACGGGGAGACCCCTGAAACACAGGCAAGGGATTCGGGTTTGCTTCCAACTTTCAGACTCCGTTCCATCCCTCATGAAACAGAGGTGATAAACACCACAGCAGGGAAAGGAGTCAGCCAGAAAAGGTAGAGAAAACGCCTAGCACGATGCTAGGTGCACGGTAGGTGCTTCATAAACATCAGCAACTCTGCAGTCCTCGCCGAGAAAGAAACACAAACTTGATGTAAGGTAGAAGTTGGCTGGGAGATTCCGTTTCTGCCTCTCAAACCCAAAGGCTTATTGGCAGCAACGGCCAGAAAGAAGCTTTAAGGATCAACCGGGCTTCAGTACGACTTTAGAATTCTCACCGGCTCCTTTCTGGTGCAGGGCAGACCGTCACTCTCTCCCCCAAATGTGATTCTGCGTCAGACAAAACGTGCTGCTCACGCTGAAAGCACGTGCGTTGTCAGCAGAGCGAATATCAGGATTAGTGGCGAAGCGAGACAGGCAGGGTGTGCGGAGACCCAATCAGGCAGTGCTGTGCCCTCTGACCTGACAGCCGTCCCTGCCTGGCAGGTGGCCACCTGCTGCATGTTAGGAGGCCGTGTGGGGAAGGAGGGAGGGCCAGAAGCAAGCCTTGCAGGCAGCGGACCGCCCTGGAACACGTCTGTCTGCGCGCACAGAGGCGAGAGGAGAATTCTGTCGCATTCAAGCAAAAAGCCTTGCTCAGAGGATGCACAACGGGGCAAATGAGTCACGCCGCCACCCGCCGTTAGGTAGGTCAAAATCATATCCTTCAAGACCTTAGGAACACAGCTCTAAAAACAGGTCTGCCCAAAGGCCTGGAGCCTTAAAGAAAATGGGCAATATAAAAACATGGCATGATTCACAGTGTGCTTGGGAAACCCAACGCCCCAAAACCAAATCATCCAGGGAAGAAATGGGCAAAAGACGTGAATAGACAGTTTCCCAAAGAAGACATCCGGATGGCCAACAGACTCATGAAAAGATGCTCCACGTCACTCCTCATCAGGGGAATACAAATCACAGCCACAATGAGATGCCACCTCACACCCGTCAGAGTGGCTAAAATGAGCAAATCGGGAAATTGCAGGCGTTGGCGAGGGGGCGGAGAAAGGGGAAGCCTCCTGCACCGTCGGTGGGAATGCAAACTGGTGCAGCCGCTCTGGAAAACAGTGCGCAGTTTCCTCAAGCACTTACAACCAGAGCTACCCTACGACCCAGCAACAGCACTGCTAGATGTCCGTCCGAAGGATACAAAAATGCCGAGGCGACAGGGCACGGGCACCTCACTGTTTACAGCAGCACCAGTGACAATGGCCAAAAGTGGAAAGAGCCCACATGTCCACTGACTGACAAAAAGATAACCGAGAGGTGGTGTATATATATAACGGAATATTACTCAGCGATCAAAAAGAATGAAATCTGGCCACGTGCAACAACATGGATGGAACTAAGTCAGTCAGAGAAAGACAAATACCATATGATTTCACTCAGATGTGGAATTTAAGAAACACAACAGAGGAACATAGGGGAAAGGAAGGAAAAATAAGATAAAAACAGAGAGGGAGGCAAACCATAAGAGACTCTTCAATACAGAAAACAAACCGAGGGCTGCTGGAGGGGAGGCGGGTGGAGGATGAGCTAGGTGGGGGATGGGCATTAAGGAGGGTGCGTGTTGGGATGAGCATCGGGTGTTATACGAGTGAGGAATCGCTAAATTCTACTCCTGAAAATAAAAAAAAAGGCAATAACGTCATTTTGCTTTAGATTAAAAAAAAATAGTTTGCTTGAGAGATGATTTGAATATCTAAAGAAGTTTCTCTGATCTAAGAGCTATTTAATCAAAGAAATTTACTCTTACTTGGGAGTCTTAGGAGCGCGTGAGTACCCCACAAGCCCCAGAAGGAACTACGGCAGGACTCGGAAACGCTCACCAGTGTTTCTGCCTCAGCACCATGTGACTGGATTTTATCATTTTTTTAAACTTTATCTTTTGATTTAATTTTGTCGTCGTTGTTGTTAAGTAGGCTCCATGCCCCACGCGGGGATTGACGCGGGGCTCCAACTCACAACCCTGCGATCAGACCTGAGCTGAGATCAAGGGTCGGACGCTTCACCGACTGAGCCACCCAGGGGCCCCTGATTTTGCCTTCTTAAAAAAGAATGTTTTTGCTGCAGACTGATCTGACTTAGTGATAGGAAATGTGGACCCATTTCTGCATCTACTTACTGAGCTCTCACGGACCCGCCTTAACAGGACGTACTGGGGGCCCTCAAAGGGGGCGATGGCCATAATCAGGGAAGCCTTAGCCTGAGAGGAAGTCCACATCAGGCAATGACCCTTATTTAGCTAATGGGATGTTCCTCGCCACAGGAGGGAAAAACAGATATAATTCAAGTGTCTAACATTAGGGGAACTGTAGTCGACTCAAGCTACAATTAAATACATTATAGCTCTGTATATTCAAACAGTGGAACAGTCAGCAGCTATTAACATGTGAAACATAATTTAATGCCTAAAGTGCCTAAAATTTATGAAACTTTGAGTAAAAAAGGCAGAAACAAGACAAATAATAAGCACTTAAAAAGATGTCTACCATACATATATAAGCTTTGTGTGATACGATAATATATCACGTATATGACTATGTATTGTTATATATTTGTATAAATAGATACCATCACATGGTATTTAATATGTATTGTATAGTTGTATAATACACACATTATAAATACATATATCACATATTAATAGTATATAATACACTAAAATCAATTTCTCTATATTATATAGGATATAAAAATATGTAAATTAAAGTGAATTTTTTACTTATTTGAAATCTTTATATATATTAGAATTAAAGAATATACTTACATACACACCCCCCACGTACATGCACATACATATGATTAAAAGTACATTTGAAATGTACATTTCCAGATACATATCCCTTCTGTAACATGAAAAATAAGTTATTTTTAACTGACTTTAAGACATCTCTGATAGATTCACAGATCACGACTTACTTATTCCGATCACAGTATCTTGTGCAAGGTGGATGCTTAATTAATAATGTTCATTATATTGAGAAAAGAAAAAGCAAGGTAAGAGAACAGAATCACTTCAGTGAAGAAGAAACAACCCCCAAGCCTCATGTGAAATCCCGGATATACGTGAGTCAAATTAAGTAGATGTAACGCCATAAGTGTTTACTTCCTTTGTGGCTCTTCGCAAAATGGGAGCCTCAACCTTTTCCTCTGGTCTAGAAATGGAATTCTTATCAGGCTTAAAGAAAACCTGTACTTGGACCAATAAACATGTTTTATGTGGAAGTGAACACTATGTATATGTGTATGTTAATCACTGGTACTTTTAATAAGTATATAAAAATATATACTTATGAATCAGCCTTAGGTTCAGGAGTATCTAGCTGATGCTAATGATTTGATGCACGCTCTAATCTTTGTGATTTAAAAATGATACTGGCGGGGCGCCTGGGGGGCTCAGTCGGTTGAGCTTCCGACTTCGGCTCAGGTCACGATCTCAGTCCGTGAGTTCGAGCCCCGCGTCGGGCTCTGTGCTGACAGCTCAGAGCCTGGAGCCTGCATCCGATCCTGTGTCTCCCGCTCTCTCTGACCCTCCCCCATTCATGCTCTGTCTCTCTGTGTCTCAAAAATAAATAAACATTAAAAAAAAATTTTAAAAAAAATAAAAATAAAATAAAAATGATACTGGCGTAGTCGGTTATGTGTCTGACTCTTGCTATCAACTCGGGTTGTGATCTCTCTGTTGTGGGTTCAGCCCCCACATCAGGCTCTGCACTGAGCGTGAGGTCCGCTTGGGATTCTCTCTCTTCCTCTCTCTCTGCCGCTCCCTTGTTATAATACATAAATATAGAAATAAATAAAAAGATCAAAAAAAATAAAATAAAAATAAAAAAACAATTTTGTTTATTTACTTTGAGAGAGAGAGAAAGCACACACACACAAGTGGAGGAGGGACAGAGAAAGAGAGAGAGAGAGAGAGAGAGAGAGAGAGAGAGAGAGAGAATCCCAAGCAGGCTCCACACTCAGCATAGAGCCCCATGTGGAGCTCGAACCCACAACAGAGAGATCACGACCTGAGCCAACATTAAGGGTCAGATGCATAACCAAATGAGCCACCCAGGTGTCCTAATAAACATTTTTTTAAAATGACACTAAAAAAACATAGAAAAGATCCTGATGTGTCTGTCAGCCATACCTTGCCAGTATACAAATAATATACGACTCTTGTGCTACGAACCCAGTGGACTCTGTTTTCTTTTATTGAGTCTCTCTGGTACTCAGTTTCCCCCTTAAACCGTCAGCTCCATGAGAGCAGGGGGCATCGTCTGCCTTGCTCACCCCACATCCCAACGCAGTGCAACACGACTGGCAAACACGTGTGGAGTAAATAAATCCGTGGATCTTGTTACCATATGATACTCCTACAGGGAAGTAACATTTCCATTAATACGCCACAAGAAATACTGTATTTCTCGGTCCCAGTCTTGTATCCCATGTTCATTGGTTTGCATTTCATCGTCTCTCGTGTTTTGAGAGCAAGTTTCCTTAGAATCTTTTAGGGCACTAAGTGGGGTCCGTATAAATACTGAGTTACGACACAAAACAAAAAGCAAAGCAAATCAGCAACTCCAGAAAGCAATCTCTGCTGGGGTCGCCTGTTTCCCTCCTTTGTTTGAACCACTGCTGATTTCACACCTCCCAGGAGCCAGAGCCAAAGCCCCTGACATCTCAGCTCAATCTCACTGGGGAAGAGAGGGCTCATCTCTGTGGAGAACAGGGCGCCCCTGTGGCAAACCACAGGGGGCAGCGGGGAAACAACTGGAGAACACGGAACGCTAACTTGTGTACTCCAGGCAGCTGGTGGTGACCTCCCAGAAGCCCAGCGTGTTGCTCTCTCCGCCTCACCCCTCCATCCTGTGGTACTATCTCCAAACCGCGTCCAATGCCCTTCACTCCTTTGTCCTAATGGTGAGCATCTCTCCCTGGACAGGAGCTTCCTAACCTATCTTCCCGCAACTCGTTCTGCCCCGCTATAATTGGCACACCTGCCAGAGTAACAATCTTGGAAAGGAAATCAGACTATGTCACCCATCTGGGAAAAACCCGCTGATGGCTTTAGCCTTCACACTTGGCATAAAATATTTTATCCTGCCTTACAAAGTTCTGCAGGAGCAGGCTCTGAGTACCTTGGACTTCATCATTGGCCTTATTCTTCCTCGTTCACAATGCACCAAGAACTCTGGAGCAAGCATTCCCACCTCAGGACCTTTGCACCTGCTGTCTCCTCAGCCTGGAAGTCTTCACCTTCAAATCTTTGCATGCTTGGCTCCTTCTCGTTGGAGACTCTGCACACAAGCCCCTCCTCCAAGAAGCCTTTCTTGACCATCTCTTCCAAAATAACCTGCCCACTCCCAACCACATCTTTCTCCTCTATTATCTTCCTCGGAGATCCACCCGCCTCAAATGATCACATTTGTCTGCAGTACTGTCTGCCTCACTCACTAGTATATTGGCATCGTCAGGGTAGGGCACTTGCCTATCTTGTTCCCCATTATCCCCAGTATCTAGGGCCTAGTGTAGAGCCTGAGATAAAAAAGATGCCCAATAAATAGATTCCCAGGATCTCTATAGGGCAAACACTTTATTTTGCAATAATTACAATAAAAGCTAATATATCTATCACCCACGTATAAGTCAATAACTCTATAACGCAGTTACTATTTCCCTCAACTTGCAAATGAGGAAACCGGGCTCAGAGAGACTAAGCCAGCTCTCCAAGAACACTTAGCTAGTATTGGCAAGCCTGGATTTGAACTTGGCTCTTTCATTTTTAATTTTTTTAAATGTTTATTCTTTGAGGGGGAGGAGAGAGAGAAAGAGAGAGACAGAGCGCACGAGCAGGAGAGGGGCAGAGAGAGAGGGAGACCCAGAATCCGAAGCAGGCTCCAGGCTCCGAGCCGTCAGCCCAGAGCCCGACGAGGGGCTCGAACTCACGAACCGCGAGATCACGACCTGAGCCGAGGACGGACACTTAACCAACTGAGCCACCCAGGCGCCCCGTGAACTTTGTTCTATGTGTCTTCACAGGTCGTGTTCTTAACCGTCTGGATCCATGGTCTTTTATGTGCTGTTTCAGCAAGTTATGACTGTGAACTGAGCTCAAGCAAATCATTTATGCATCGGCTCATTCAAGGAGTATTTACTGAGAACGTAATGCATTTCACGACTTGCGCCAGGCTTTCCCGATACCCCTGCCCACATGACTACCACACCCACCCTTTCACTATTCAACAAGTAGGTTTTGATCACTGAAGAGGGAAACTTAAAAAAAAAAAATCCTGGAATAAAAATAGTGTATGTTGAGCACCTTCTCCGTGCTGGGCGCTGACCTAGGTAGGCCCTTTGTGTAGACTGTATCATTTAATTCTTGCAGATAGCATTAGAAGGCAGGTGATGTTTCTCTCAATTTAATGATCACTGCGCTGAGGCTCAGAGAGGTTAAGTGGCTTGCTCACATAGGTAGTCAGTGACAGCGCTTGTCTGTGTCCAAATTGTCCCCTTTCCACACCACATGTTAACACTTGCACGCGGGAGGATGCACTCCATAAATGTGCTGGGAATGAATAAACGAAGCCCCCATTAAACCCAGCTCGGGATGCAGGAAGTCACTTGACCCACATCATAGCAACTCCCAGCTATAAAAATGGGATTCCGTTTGGGAAATCAGTTTTACTACTAGATGGCATAATGTCCTTTTGGCTACTGGTTTTGGGAGAAATAATACCAGCTCTAAATGCAAATCACAGCGCTCACTTAATTTATTTGGACTCATCAGGTCCTACACTTTTCCGGGCTTGGAAAGTTATCAGTTGACTGTCCTACAGTCCATAGTCTTCAATATCTGAAAACTCACCATTAATCAGGCATGATTTATGGCCCTTTGCATGTACAACCCCACGGAATACGAGCGATTACTAGCTGTGTTTCCCTCCCCACCCCCCTGCCCCGAGCAAGACAACTCACTGAGGAGTTAAGTGGCTGCCTCAGTGTTGCACAGCCAAGAGACGTGGCTGAGGCAGGCTTATACCCAGGCTCTGCTAACCTACTCCGTCAGCAGGCCTCCAGGAAGTGGGGAGTCGGACAAAATTACTGAGGACGTGGGGGAAAGAAGCTCAGGAAAGCTCCATGCCCCCTCACCAGGTCTCACACGTCCCTATCAAATTGAATCCAACAATGAGAAATGATATTCCCCCAGGGTCTGACCCCCAAATGCTTCAAGAATGAATTCTTTGCTTCCCTCACCACAAAATTATTCAAGTGCTCACAAGGCGATTGCTGGCCTCTGGAACCTGATCTCAGAACCTGCAGAGGGCCTGAAGGATGGTCCTAATGATATTACCAAGTGGCGCTTCCCAGTTTTGACATCCGTCAAGAGTTCACGTCCAAAGATTATTCTACCAGACGGGTTCCGTGGATGTGATGGGATTAGCCAAATTTCCAAGCTTATTTTTGACCTCCAGTAGAAAATTGAGCACATCCGTTCATGAAGGCCACGGGGACTATGGGAGAACATCAAGTTGATTCATCAAATTAGCTCAAACATAATTGTTCTGCACGACTGGCTATAGAATTCGTCAGCTATAAACCTGTCAAAAAGCTATCCACTCCAATGTTAAATAGAGACACAAAGTAATGTTGTTCGGAATCTGACATTTGTCGGACTTCAGCCTGCTAAGGATGCTTTGTTTCCTCTTGAAGGAATTGGTCGAGAGATGTACAGATAGGTCTGAGCAAAGCAAAGAGTGAATAGGTCAGAGCAAAGCAAAGGAACCCACGCTGGTTTCTGGAAGTACCAGCTTGCATATATCAGACCTGTAACTATATCCTTTCCTTTGAGAGACCGATCAAGGTTAGAGTTACACATTTTGAATTTGTGTGTGTGTGTGTGTGTGTGTGTGTGTGTGTGTGTTGCTAATCACATGGCATGTGGATCATTCGCCTTTTTACAACGAAGACTGTTCTCAGCAATGAAGAGAAAGGACCCACCGCACCGCTGCAAATCTTTGCTTCTTTTCTCTAACACGTCCTCTCGCCCATGCTCCCAGGGGGTGCTACAGAATGCAAAAGCTGCAAATTAGAAATTTCTACAGAGAAAAATCGACAGTGTCAGGGCAAGATTTAAGTCAATGACCTTCTAGCCACTGTTGAAGGTCACAATTCCCCCTCCCGTGGCTGACCGTCTGAACCCTCTACACCCTTGTTAGCTCCCTTCGTGTATGGTGGGTGCCCTCGCTGGGCCTCACTCTGGGTGCCTCCACGGGCATTCATGCCATGCCTTTGTCTCTAAACCCAAACAACTCAAATGCACCTGATGCACTCCATTCTGGATGCGAAATTCTTTCACTGTTGTCTTCCTTGTCTTTTCTCAGTGACTACTTGTCTGGTTCCTAATTTTTATGCCATTTTGGGGTAATTTTTCCTTTTTTTTGTTATTGACAAAGACAGAGGAGGCCTCCTATAATTTGTGGGTGACTGACAAGGCTGAAGGTTGTTAACTCAAATGTTTTGATTTACATCAGAGAGGACCTCCAGGCCCCAGACATGACAGGCCACAATAGCTCCTTTAAAGCTAGTGAGTATTAAATTCCTAGCAGGCAACCCCTTTATGTGCTACTCAATACATTTTTCCTTCCAGGGTAGTTTGGTGCTGAGTATTAAAAAGGCTTAAAATAGGCATAATCCCCAGCAATTCCACTTCTGGGATTCTATCCCAAGAGATAAATACATACGTGGGCCACGACCTGAATACAAGGATGTTCATCTCAGTGTTGTTTAGGACAGGAAAAGGTTTTTTTTTTTTTTTTTTTTTTTTTTTTTTTTTTTTTTTTAAAGCTACATACCCAGCAATAGGGTTAAGTAAATAGCTTAAGTAAATCTGGTTCATCCATGCAATGGAATATTTACAATAATCAAATTTCTTGTGTGCAACTTTTTTATTGATAGGAGAAGATATTCACCATAAATATCAAGTGGAAACTAGATTTTAAAACTCTGTTGCATTAACTCATCGTCTATGTAACTATATCATCTATATCATATGTGTCTGTATGGCAAAAGCTTTTGAAAAGGCATAGTCCAAATATGAACAATGTATGTGTATCCCTACTTTACAATGTATGCGTATTCCTTTTATAGCCAAAGGAAACAGAGAGATTTTTATTTTAGAAAAGCAATGTCCACTGACTCAAGAGAGAAACTTTTCACGGACTGTAACTCATTTAAAAATATTGCTGTCTATATCCAATTAGAGTAGATAGAGCTGAGCGTAAAGGGCCACCAGAATAAAAAAAAAAAAAAAAAAAAAAACTGACCAGGAGCCCAGAAAACCTTCTGTTCATTCTTACTAACCACTGCTGTGTTTGATCTCTGCTTCTTGGCTGACTGAGTTAGAATTTTCTCTTTGAAAGATGAAACTGTGAATTTCCTGTTAGGCAAGTCTCAGGTTGATTATTTTTTAAGTCACTGCTCTACCTCTAGCGAAACTGAAAACCTTAAGAATAGTGTCATCGGAAATTTACTTTGTATACATCTTCACCAAAACCCCACCATTCACAGAAGGGAATAAAAGGAGGTGGTATAGCTTTGGGTAACCACATGCTCTCTCTGTGGCTCCCTCTCCTCACTAGTAAGATGAAACTGATATTGACAACACTGTCTGCCTTATGGATGGGTCATGAGACTTAAGTTGTGGGCAACTGACGCATGATAAGTACTTTGTAAATGTTGATTGCTAACATTATGGCAATTCAACTCTCTTCTGGAGAGCACTGGTGCTGGACCAAATCCCTAACTTACACTGTTAGTTACCCACCTGATTTGCCAGCTTACCTATGTGACCTGCTGTTGACTGTTTCCTAAATCCTGATGTGTTTGATCTTGATTTGTTGGCCTACTGAGGCAGAATCCTCACTTTGAATGGCCTGGTTCTCACCGTGACTCTTACCCTTATTATTACATGCTGTAGCCTTTACTTTAATCCCCTCCAGACCCAAAGGTCTGAAAAGGTACTGAAGCAAGACAGTTCTAACCTCTTACCCGAGGAGAGGTGAGAAGCAAACAGCTCCCAGGAAAGACTCCATCTAAAGACACGTTTTATTTGGCAAAGTAGTTTTTCAATATCGTAAATTACTTTCCAACATTTAAGAAATTAGAACAGATCACTGTAACTCCTAGGTTCCAGAATTCCTTAAGAAAAACAAAAGCTGTCCTCCCTTTGAAAGGTACAGGAAAATTCTATCATATTGTAACTTACATGTAAGTTACATGTAACTTAACACATGTCTGTAATTTACCCCCTCCAGCACATTTCTTTCTAAGATTGATCTATATGATTCCTACACCTGTGGTTTATGCATCTTTACGCCTGTATGGTATTCCACAGCATGAATAGGACAAAATTTATTTTTATATTCTCCTATTAATAGATATTTGGTTGTTTCCAGCTTTTTGCTAACACAGTGTTGCTGTGAATACTTTTGGACTTGCCTCCTTGTACCTGTGCAACAAACCAAAGAATGTCTTATTGGGGGAGATAAACCCATGTGGTGAAACCTTGAAGAGAAGCAAGGGAGTTACAAATGCCCGGTTCAGGCAAGTGGCTGCTTAGGTGACGGGGCGCATTTGACAGGGGAGGGTCACACAGGGAACTTCAACAGTATTGGTAATATTCTATTAGATTGAGTGGTTTTCAATCTAGATTCTATTAGGTGAGCTCTTAGGGGCTCACGTTAGTAGTATGCTTCACAATTCACACACGCTTTATACAGAGTCTTAGTAAGAAGCCAAATGAAAAATATTTTCTATTTTTAAATAAAAAAAAATTTTAAGTTAGGGAGAGAGAGAGGATCCCAAGCAGGCTCTACGCTATCAGCACAGAGCCTGATGTGGGGCTTGAACTCACAAACCTCGAGATCACGACCCGAGCCGAAACCGAGAATCGGATGCTCAACCGACTGAGCCACCCAGGTGCCTCAAAAAATATTTTTCAGTGAACTAAAAAAATGGAGAGATCCAGCAACACTGGGTCCACATTCTCATATGCCTCTGGAAGAAAAGTCAAGGGCTGTTCACTCATCACCGTCCTACAATCTCACAGTTATACCTGCCTGCTTATTCATTTATGTTCCACCGGGGCCCTTGACATAGTGGCAGTAACGGTCTCAGCCCTAAGGATGATGTAATCTCTAGGTTACAGGCTGGAGGAACCCATCCTCCCCCCCCCACACACACACACACACAAAGTCCTTCCCTGAACAGGAAAGTGTGTGAAAAAGATATTCATGCATCTGGCACTTCTCACAGCCTGAAAGGCCACCATGGTGACCACCAAGAGACGGTCACAGGGGGGCCAAGATCTTAGGGCACCATCTCAGCCAAACGATGTGACATGACATTACAGCTATGAACCAACAGAGTCGAACAGCACAGAGAAAACAAGCTGTGCTTTCCCCTCCTATCTGGAAGTCATAATTTCCAGGTCAAGGAAATACACCCCTGACGTGGGGCTCCATGAGTCATCAGATACTCCTAAAGGGGCTCCCTCTGTAGGATCTGTTGTCCGCATTGCCATCTCTTAATTGAAACAAGCAGACGGTCGAAAGATGGCCATAGGTGGGATGTGTTTCCCAGATACGCTCATTCTAAGGATGAACCCACATTATTCTCAGCACCGCCTAGAAAATTCACCGGAGCCGTCCAGGTGAAGGAAGATGTGGCGGGAGATTCAGTGGGCTTGGCTTCGTGAAAATGATCTCCTCAGTCTTCCCAGGAACGCCCCGTATCTTTCCATTCCGTCCACCTCGACCCACTCCCCTTTCACCTGGACATCAGCAGTACCCCCACTTTTTTTTCTGAGCTGCCCCCATTGTGCCTCCTGCAAAGTATCAAGTCCACAGCCCTCTCTACCTGCATCCCAGCCAATCCAGACTGTTTGCAGGTGCCTCGAGCCCGACGTATTTTCACCCCTGCCAAACCTTTACCCCTGTGACTCCTTCTACTTGGAAAATGTTTCCTCTTCACTACCTCATGAGCTGCAGTCTTGAGTGTAGCTATCACGATCTCCAAGAAACATTTTTTTCCCCCAGCTACCAAAATTACATAAGGTGTCCTACCGCAGCATAGATGGAATTAGATGTAATGGATGAAGCTATTTCTTTTCATATGTATATGAATATACGTGGGGGTGATAGAAATATGTGTGTGTCCATATGAACCCTACATATACATGCATATACTTCAAAATAAGTATAGACAGTAGGTCTCAACCCACAAACACATCCTTTGGCTCAATAATTCCACTTTTTAGAAGTTATCCTAGGAAGATAATCATAGATGCATTCAAATACTTAGCTATTGTTTTTTTCTTAGAACATGGTTGTATAGCCAAAAAGTGGGAAACAACCTAAATATCCAATAGGGGATTGGTTTAATGAGTTAGGGTGTTGACTGACAAGTTTCGCTGACTTATTTTCTTATTTTTAAAATTTTTTTTTCTTTTGAAATTTTTATTTAAATTTTAGTTATACGGTGCAATACCAGTTTCAGGAGTAGAAAGAATTCAGGGATTCATCACTTACATACAACACCCAGTGCTCATCATAACAAGTATCTTATTATACTTTTTAAATTTTTTTAAAGTTTATTTATCTTGAGAGAGACAGAGATAGCACGAGCAGGGGAGGGGCAGAGAGAGAGAGAGAGAGAGAATCCTAAGCGGGTTCCTCTGCACTGTCAACACAGAGCCTAACGTGGGGCTCAAACTCACGAAACTGTAAGATCGTGACTTGAACCGAAACAGAGAGTTGGACGCTTCACCAACTGAGCCATCCAGGTGCCCCTTGTCCCTTATTATTTTTGAAGGAACATGAGATAGAGCTCAGAGAGCCTTGTTTGTGTAGGAATCTTAAGGCTACAGTTGTTGGGTCATGAGGCGATGTCACCGAGAGAGTGACATTCAGGAAACTAATGCAAAAGCAGGCATGAGGAAAACCCATTTGCCTTCTTGCAAACCTGATCTCAAAGTGGCTTCAGTTCTGGCCGTCCCGCACCTTGCCTGTGCATCCGAGCAACTCTGGGTGCGTCCTGGGGGAGAGGGCTTTGGTTTCACAGAGTTGGGCCAGAAGTAATTTCTTGCTTAGAAAAAGTGACAAAGAGCATCTGCAGTGCACAGGAGGCACCTATGGAGGCAGGAAGCCACCAGGTCACAGCCTCCCACATGTGGACGGGGTCTATTGTGCAACCCGTCATCCTTGTCGGGGACTTTGCACGGAGCTCAGGGGAGGAAAGAGGATCCACTTGGATACAGAAAGAACATATATGAACTTGAATTTACATGTAATTTATATTTACTTTTTGTGTACAAAACAGTAAGTTTTACCTTAAAATAAGAAAACACACTGGGGTGCCTGGGTGGCTCAGTCAGTTAAGCGTCTGACATCAGCTCAGGTCATGATCTCACAGTTTGTGAGTTTGAGCCCCACGTTGGGCTCTGTGCTGATAGCTCGGAGCCTGCAGCCTGTTTCGGATTCTGTGTCTCCCTCTCTCTGTCCCTCACCCACTTGCGCTCTGTCTCTCTCTCCAAAATAAAAAACAAAAAAACCAAAAAAAACCACAATTTTTTAAAAAAGAAAGTATGTTGAGACTGGTGCCCTGACTCATTCTAGGCATGAATATGTCATCTATCAGATGAATGAATATTGTCATGAGTGGGGGAAGGGGGGAGCTCACGGAGGTGGAGGGTTGATGTGACCCTTTTCTCCTTCCTTAAATTTCAAGGCAACTCAAGTGTTCCCATGCAAGTGGACAGACATATTTTATTCCCTAAGCTTAATGGTCTCCATTTGGATCCATGCATTTTTGTATGGTGTCTCAGCTAGGACAGTCATTGCGACCAAGTGAAAAAAAAAGAAAAAAATTACAACCAGACATTTGAATCAATGAATCATGAAGTGATCAAGATCTTCAAAAATTATGAACCAGATTCAATCTTGGCTCTCACTATAAAAATTCTGAAGATATAAAAGCCAGAGTTTCAAAAAATACGTCAAGTATAATAAAATTATATATGGAAATATATACACCCATATGTATAGTCATGTATTTGTGCATACTTATATAACACGTTATATATATGTACTAATGTATAATATAATATATAAATATAATATACAAATGTAATATAAATATAAAATATTTATACCTCATTCTTTTAAAATTTCCATTCTGAACATATTTTAATAAAGCACGTTTTACTTGTACAGTGGTACCTGCATATAATAAATGCATAACATACGTATATTCTACCTGCAAGGCAAGCACAAAATGCTGGCACACCATTGGCTCAGTGTCCTGTCCCCACCTAGACCATGAGCTCTTTGAGGTCGGAGACGAAGTATTTGTATGAATCCTGTTACCACATTTTCTTGGTTCTGAGGTACAAAATAAAGGTTTATCCAATGAAGGAAATTTCCCTTAAAAACACACATCGGGAAAAGCCAGACTGAAAGAAGAGTGGTGAGGTTCCTGGATGGCTCAGTCGGTTGAGCATCCGACTTTGGCTCAGGTCATGGTCTTGTGGTTTGTGAGTTCAAGCCCCAGATCGTACTCCGAGCTGACGGCTCAAAGCCTGGAGCCTGCGTTGGATTCTGTGTCTCCCTCTCTCTCTGCTCCTCCCCCACTCACATTCCCTCTCTCTCTCTCTCTCTCTCTCCCCAAAATAAATAAACATTTTAAAAAATTAAAAAATCATAAAAAAACATTAATAGAAGGAGAGCATATGACTTGGCTTCCCCTAAAAACACAAAGTTTGGGCCAGATCCACAGCAATCACTCCTCAACACTGGCCAAACAGTTTTAAGATAAGATAATTGTTCGTGTATGTATTTATTTTGGTAAAACATCAAACCGTATGCTCTCGGTTATAAGTACAGCCATGGTTTTTTTTGTTTTTTTGTTTTTTTGTGGTTTTTTTTGCACTGAAAAAAATAAGAGAATGGGATGAATTCTCTCTTCCTCTGGCCCACACTACTTCAGAAAGAAAAAAAAAAAACCCCAAAAAACAAATGGCCTCCCCTTTATGGCAATTTGTAGCCTGGAGCCAGTTTTTAAAGCTGAGTAATAAATCCCAGAAAAACAGTGACTGCGATGGAAAGGCTGACAGACATTTAACACTCTAATGGTGCAAACAGAGGGCACACAGGAAAACGCTCCAGTCCCAGTCCCCACGCTGAATGTTCACACACTGCTCACCAAAGTGCTATTTTTTAGTGGACAATTTGCCTGTTCATAAACAGCAGAAAACTTCCAAAATGCTTGCAAACCCGAGGGAGAAGAAATTTCCTTAATATTCCTGTTTCCTACAGGTTGGGTTCTTTGCTGGATACTCCAACTGCTCTGGCTATTGTTGCCGGGTTTTTGTGTTTTTTTTTTTAATGTTTTTATTTATTTCGGAGAGAGAGAGATAGAGAGAGAGAGGGGTGGGGAGGGGCAGAGAGAGAGGGAGACACAGAATCCAAGGCAGGCTGCAGGTTCTGGGCTGTCAGCACAGAGCCAGAGGCGGGGCTGGAACCCACGAACTGCAAGATCATGACCTGAGCCAAAGTCGGACGTTCAATCAACTGAGCCACCCAGGCGCCCCTATTGTTGCTGTTTTTAACCATAAGGAACAAAAATGACACTTTGGAAGGTCATGAACATCAACCCCCAGTGTCTCACGTTGGACATTCAAAGGTTCTTTCATAGGAAGGTAAATAGCACACCCACAAACTATAGCAATACATCCATTGATGAGACGGTGTTAGGGTGGAAGAGAAACGTGCCCAGGAGGTGAGAACTCGTGTTTGAATGCAGTGGGGCTAACCGGGAGGCACCGACAGGAACACAGAGGTGCATTTTCCATCAGAGTCCTGGAAACCCAGTGGAGACAAAAAGCAACAACGAATAATGCATCTCCATGGTAATAAAACCACAGACCTATTCACGTAATTATTCCATACAGATAACGAAGATGTAGGCAGCGTCAAGATGACATTTTATCATCTCAATTGATCCGTTTGGCTCACTCACAGCCCTCTTGTTCACTCAGACACGTCTATTCTGTGAACGTTGCTCATGTTAGTTGTGTGTACAATTAAGTACGCAATTTTGCATCAAAAACCTGGGTGCCTGTATATGAAATGAGCCAACGCGCTTGGCATTTTTATGAGCAACTATGGATTTTGCAGGCAGATTTACATTATAAGCATTCTAAGGAAGGATTGAGACTGGGGAAAATGGTGTGGATATATTTTTAAAAGATGCTTCCAGCTCACAAGGACTCAATTTTGAAGCCCACGCAGGCATTCTGCATGTACAAGCACTTTCTCTGGGTATAATTTAAGGGCAGTTTGAAACTTTGGCCCAATTTGATCAAATATTGATAGACGGTCCAGTAAAACGTGGTATGGGAAACAGCTACTTTACTGACACTGTAAATTTGAAGAGACACTGTCAACCTGCTGAGCTCTGAAATTTACTTCCCTAAAAGGCAGATAAATCCCACGGCTAACACTGGAGATCTGTGTTAAATATACATACTCATGTACCTTATGTGAGGTCCCCCACAATAAATTTCCCTTTGAGTCTAGTGCTAGGAAATAGTTTGTCTTTCCTGATGAATGTGTCTGCTTTCTCATTAGAGGATGAGACTGTGATTCATCATGTTTCTCTTTTTGCCTGTGCAGCCAGGAACCTCTGAGTTTCACTTTGCACTCAGTGGCAATAGCTCTTCTTAGCTTAGGTTTTCTGGCAAGACACATCTGTCCCTTCCTTACGAGTATCTTATTCCTCCCTCCCCTTCCCTTACTTTCGCGATACTCTTTTATTTCTATATTTTTTGTTTAACATTGTATTTTTAAGTAATCTCTACATCCAACGTGGGGCTCTAACACACAACCCTGAGAACCAGAGTCGCATACTCTACTGACTGAGCCAGCCCGGTACCCTTAATTTGTACCTTTCATTGATTGTCATCTCACATTCTTTTATGGGAAAAGAAGGAATAGTCAGAAGGATAATCAGGTCCTGAGATTCCTTCAAGTAACAGTCAGTGAGACTTTGTTTCTAATTCAGTTAACTTGCCTGAAATCAACCAAATATCTGGATACATGATGGTTACCTACTATACAAATGAAGTTCCTCTCTTCCCTATGTGCCACTCAGTTCAGCCCCAGAGACACAGTCAGATTTACCTGCCATAGAAAATTGGGGCAAGTCTCCTCCCCACCAAGAGGTTACCCAGACTTCTGATACGTTCCCGCTGAAATTGTTGAAGGCCAGCCACCACTGCCCACGTTTGTGGGTTTTTTTTAAAAAATGCAAAATGGAGACACACACTTATCACAGGGAGGATTTATTGGAAGAGATGCTTTTACTCCCCATTGTGAGAGGAAGAAATTTGGTTCTAACTAGGCCGACCTGGAATTGTTGAAGGGGGAAAAGGGAAGAAAGAAGGCAAAAGCCAACCAGAGCCAATGTCGCCAGTCACAACTTCCACTTACAATGGTGGCTGTCAAACTAGCCTGCGTTGAACCACCCACAGGGTTTGTGAGCGCGTGGATGGCTGGGGCCCCTCTCCAGAATTTCGGATCCAGTTCGGTCCGGCGCGGGACCGAGAATCTGAGTTGGTAACAACTTCCCAGGGGAGGCTGATGCTACTTACATACTTTCATCCCTTTGCCCAGAAAAATCCAGACAGGTTCAGTGACTGTCCTCAACTCTTTCTCCAGCCCTCGGCCCTTGTTCAGTCCCAGCGCTCCTCCACAGCATCGGAGGAAGAAAGGGAAGAGAAGGGCAGGGCAGGGCAGGGAGACATACACATGTGTTAAAGAGAGATAGCGGATTCCGGGATTCCCATTAGTTGCAATATTAGCACAAGATTTTGTAGCAGTTGTTCTGTCCATGCCCTGTGCTGCTCACACTGATCCCCCAAGGCAGCAATTGATATTACGCTCTATTTACAGATGAGGAAATTGAGACCCAGAGAGGTTAAAGGGACTTGCCTGAGATCACATAGCCAGGAAGTGGTGTAGCTGGGGTCAGAGCTCAGGTCTGTTTCCAGAGCCCATGATCTTTTTTTTTTTTTTTTTTTTTTTTTTTTTAATTTTTTTAATGTTCACTTATTTTTGAGACAGAGAGAGACAATGCATGAACGGGGGAAGGTCAGAGAGAGAGGGAGACACAGAATCCGAAGCAAGCTCCAGGCTCTGAGCTGTCAGCACAGAGCCCGAGGCAGGGCTCGAACTCACGGACCATGAGATCATGACCTGAGCTGAAGTCGGACGCTCAACCAACTGAGCCGCCCAGGCACCCCTCCAGAGCCCATGATCTTAAGTATTAGACTGTGCAGATTTCTCTTGAGGTAGAAACAGAGACACAATGAGATTCACCACCCAGAAACACAATATCCCTGTAAACCCGAGGTTGTTCCCTGGTCTTTGGATTTCTGTTCCTCAGTTTTCAGGGCGGGTGTGTTCCCCACTTGGACCAGAAGAACAATACAGCAGTCGCTTTCCGCAGGAGGTGAATGGGGGTGCTACCCAGTGACCAGAGAATGTGTCATGAGAATGTGGCTAGGATTTTGTTGGCGAGGCTGAGGACAAACGGGAACCCTCTTGCACTGTTGGTGGGAATCCAAACTGGTGCAGCCACTCTGGAAAACAGTATGGAGCTTCCCCAAAAATTAGAAAATAGAACTACCCTACGACCCAGCAAATGCACTACTAGGAGTTTATCCAAAGCATATGAAAATACTGATTCGAAGGGGCACATGCACCCCAATGTTTATAGCAGCACTAGTGACAATAGCCAAAAGTGGAAAGAGCCCAAATGTCCATTGACTGATGGATGGAGTAAGAAGATGTGGTTGTTATATATACAATGGAGTGCTACTCGGTGATGAAAAAGAACGAAATCTTGACATTTGCCACAACGTGGACGGAACTGGAGGGTATTAGGCTAAGTGAAAAAGTCAGTCAGAGAAAGACAGATATCACATGATTTCACTCATACGTGGAATCTGAGAAACTTAACGGAAGATCATAGGGAAAGGGAAGGAAAAGAAGATAAAAACAGAGAGGGAGGCAAACCATGAGAGACTCTTAAATACAGAGAACAAACTGAGGGTTGGTTGGTGGGAAGGTGGATAATGGGCATTCAGGAGGGCACCTGTTGGGAAATAAAAAAAAAAAAAATGAAGACTAAGGACCTGATTGTGGGACAGACAAGGGCCGCAGAGGCTAGTAGCTTCTGGCCTTTTTACACATAGCAGAAAGCAAGACGGTATCTCATCAGCTCGATTCCGACTTGTGTGAGCTGGGACCCAGCCTGTAGGCTCTCTGTGGCTTTTGTTTGCCCTACAAAGCTGACCACTACCTTGTGTACAAGGGTGATGTGGAACGTGCTGAGTGAAATAAAATGAGAGTAAGAAAAAAGGAGATTAGGGAAAGGAAACTACTGGTATGGACAATCAAAATGAGCCAGAAATAGGACTATTGATAATAACAACACGTAAGGTGATGGTGGAAAGAGTGAGCCGCAGCCTTCATGGGACGTCCTCTACTGGACGAGCACTGGGCCACATGCTCTGTGGACTCATTTAATCTTCAAAACCGTCCTACGGATAGCTTCTAATATTGTCCTTATTTTACAAACAAGGATGGAAAGTTGGAGAAAACAAGCGACTTGCCCACGGTGACATAATTACCAAATGATGGAAGGCGGATGGCCATCCAGGCGGAGTCCTAATCTTCACATGATGGCGGTCAACGTCACAGGCATCATCTCTGGATATTCAAAGGCAAGAGTCTGTTTTGACTCACGGGCACTGCTGCCCTTCCTCAGTAAGAACCTGTGGCTAGTCCCCTCTCCTTGCTCATAGGGGCCCAGAACACTGGTGACTTTGAGTCTTGCCTCAGCAGCCACGTTGGGCTTCCAAATGACGGAAGCTCTACACGGTTACTATCACACAGGACAGCGGCTTTGTTGTCCTCAAACCAAGTTTGCAAAGAGGTCCTAAATCCAGATTTGGATGTGAAACATTCTGAGTTTTAAATGAGGACTCCCATTAAAAAAAAAAATGGCAACACACGCATTTTAAACACAGTGTGGGCTAAACAAACGAAATCTGTAGATCCCACTCAAGCAGCAGGCCTTCATACTTTGTGACCCCTTAACCTACATGCCACGTGGCCAGAAAATAGGATACGTTCTGCCTGCAATTCTAAAAGTATAGAGAATTGATCCTTCCCCCTATTTTCTCCCCCCAGTGTTTAGATTTATCGAAAGAAAACCTGAGAGGAGAAAAGCCCTTTAAATAAGGAATCAAATATTGAACAAATGAGAAAAAAGAATAAATCTGTTTGAAAACAGTCTCCTAGCACTAATGACTAGGATCTAAAAATAATCTCAACATATTTTTAAATTGGAAGAACACCCAGAAAAAATAAATTGAAAGATAAATTGGGGAAGACGTTTTTAACAGGATGGAACAAAACAGGATTTGCTGGAGAGTTGAGAAATGAGAGTTGTGTGCCGAATTGAGATTTTTTTTTCTTCACGATCTTCATGGTACACAAAGTGAAACCAAGAAAGGGAGCCTGGGGATACAATGCCAATGCAAATCCTGCAGAAGGGGAAGGCAGCATAAGGAGGGCTGCGTTACAGTTCAGTCCTCTGCTCTCAGGTTACCTGATTTAAAGGCAATGGTAGCCTGGCTGTGGTTGGACACACACCAAGGAGTCACTTTCAAGGTGACACGGGGGTGTTAAATAATAGTTACAAAATGCTGCAAGGTCAACGGAGTCGGGTTTATGTTTCTCGTTATCTGCCTGCAGTGACTATTTGCTGGCTGTCTTCCAACACCCTTCCTGTCCTCCCCCCTCCTACGGGCCCCTTGTTTCCAATGGAGACTCGCACGATTCGGGAGTCCAGACACCCCTTCCAGGTCTAGCAGTGGAGCAGGTCACCTGGGTCAAGCCCATCAGCCCATTTCAAGCCAATGAACACTGAGATTGCTTTGGGAATTTGGCATATGGTGCAAGGTGCTCTCATACAATTACTGGGAAAGACAGGAAACACAAGAAAACACTTTCTCTTTCCTATTAGATATAAATGAAGAAATATAACTCTAGGGTTTTCTAGCTGCCATCCGGGGGCCCCATAGCCTTAGGAGACAGAAAGAAGTTGTGTGCTTGATGATACTGTCTATTTGCTAGATCAAACCTTCCCTGAAGCATGAACTACCTCTGGGGTTTTCAGTTAAACGAAATTCCCTTCTAAATTCCCTTAAGCCAGTTTGAATTGGACATTTTGCTTGTTACGTGTACTAGAATTCTGTTGGTACAGTGGCTCCCTAGATTGCAGACTCCTCAAAAGTAAGGTCATGATTTTCTTTAAATATGTCTACCTGGGCCAGGAACTGGAAGATTAATAAAGATTATTAAGACCCCATGAGAGGCTGGCTCATGGTCTAATGGGGAAGACACTATGATTGGTCCTAAACTATACAAAAAGCACAGAGAAGGAAGTTCTTAGCCACAGAGGTAGGGATAATTAGAAGGCAGGTGATGTTTGAGTATTCCCTAGCCCATGGGCAGTCTTAGCAAATATCAGGCTATTTAATTGACTCATTATTTGGGAAAAAAAATCAGTATTTTCAAACCTCCATTAATAAATCACTTTCACGTTTTTTTTTGCATCTGTGTAGTATTCTTATTATATTTATATTGTACTTAAACGTTGACTAATTTTAAACTTAAAAATTCAGCTAAGCATCCCCTTAAGCCGTAATATCTACTAGCTCATGATTTGGCCATGTTATACCTCGTTCAAATAGACGTTACAATAAATACGTAACGATTAAAGAAAATAATGTTGGCTCATGTGCTACCTCAAATCAGTTGGAAAGTGGGAACTACCAGGAGTATATCCGCTCCACGTCAAGAGACCCTGAATGGCAAGACAGAAGGGCATTAAGTGTGACTGATAGCATGTGGTGCTTAAGGGTGGATGGCCGAGTCAATCAAACTGCATTCAAACCCAGCTCTGCAACGTTACTAGATTTGACATGGGGCAAGTTGCTGAATAACTCTGTGCCTTGTTTCAAAAACGGGGATTTATAATGCCCTGTGTTTTTCAGAGTCGTTGTGAAAACCCAATTAGATGATGCACACAGAGCGATGAGCAGAGATCCCGGTGCGGAGCGGGACCTCCGTAATGCCATCAGTTGCGGAGTGAAGAGAGTGACCAGCGCTCTTTGACTGTAGAATGCATTCGGCATCGGGCTAAGAAGCAGGGTCGCTCACAGCTCTTTCAATTCTCCTCTTCCTCCAAGTTCACGGTAGGAGACAACCTTCCTGTCTCCACAGACCTTGGTGGTAAAGATGAGTAGAGCCCTCTGTCCCCAACTCCTGTTCGCTCTTCAGCATGAGCGGAAAACAAGTTTTTGTTGTAAGTCGTCTTGTTTGGGGTGCTGTCTACCATGCAGGGTCAGCTCCCTGGGCATGTAGCCCACACCACCCTCAACTCATGCTGGACCGAGAGCAAGAGCCCAAAGCAAATGCTTGCTACGCGGGGTCACCCCTTGCTACGCAGGGTCACTGAGATGTGGGGGCTGTTCGTTTTAGCTGCAAAACCTAGCTGAGCCAGTCCGATAAAAGCATTTAGAGGAGGAGGCTGTGTTTTCGCTCACGCCATTTTCGTATCTCGACTTCAAAGCCTTTCCAAAATTTTGGAAAGGTGGGAGGAAAGCGATTTCTCTGTGGACTCGGGGTGCTCACATACCTTGGGCAAGTCACATGGCAGAAGAACGCCGATAGGAGGGATGGGCGGTGAAAGGCCAAGGCTCTGTTCACTTAATCGCTTTGTTTCCACTCACCGATTAACATTCGGCTAAGAGTCCCTTTCCAGTGAGTCCTTGTCACCAACTCAAGACTGATTTGTTGCTCGCTGCTCCCCCTCACAGGGAGCCTACCTTGCTCTTCCAAAACTGCTTGGTGGGTGCTTTCGTGGAAGTTTAGGGCCGTGACAGACTCTCTCCAGACAGTGACAAAGGAAGTCACGAGGGGAGAAAGAACGAGAGGAAGACAGGGCCGTCCCAGGCAGTGCTAGCCTGAGTGATTGAATTGGAAAACGAGCCGTTCCTCGGGTGAGCAAATGATTCTTCATCAGCCAGCAGACGATTCAGCACACCTACATAATAAACGGGTGATTTTCACCGTCATCCTGCGAGGTCCTCCTATTTTCCATTTTTAAATTCCATGTTACTTTTAAAGGATTCGTCCATTATGATGATTTACATCACTGAGCTGAGACAATGATGCCCTTTAATGTCAGAGGCAGAGCATGATTATTTATCATTAAATCAGGCTTTTTATTATTATATATTTTTTTATTCTTCCCTTCCTGGGAAAACCTTTGAAAAATGCTCCTGTCGTGACACAGACGGGTGCCACCCTGGCTTTAAGTCCCTTGAACTGGAGTGGAGGGGAGTGGCGGGGGGTGGGGGGGCCGATGTGTGGCTCACGGCATCTTCAGGAATGGAGAGAAGTGGTCCTCCCCCTGCTCCCCAGTCCTCACCCTCCCACCCTGTCCCAGCAGTATAATCATTCATGAGTTAGCAGCATCACTGTACTAGAGGGTGTCTAATGGCCTGGCATTGAATTCGGGTTCCATTTACTAAAAAATAATGAGGTAGAGAGCCCCATGTTACATTTCCCCCTATATTTCTAACACAGCACTTTATTTATCCGTGCCACAAACATGTGTTAAAGGAGTGCTCTCTACTGGGCGCTATTTGCGAACATGAGAGACAGAAGGTGTCGCTGCCCTCACGGTACATGGTCTAGTCCCGAGGTTCTCTGTCCTGGAGGTATGGGCGCTGTGGACCAGATAATGATTTGCTGGGCGGGGGGCTGTCTTGTGCACTGCAAACTGCTTAGCAGCATCCCAGTCTCCCCCCGTTAAAAGCCAGGAACACCCTCTTTCCAGTTTTGTCTACCAAAAACGTCTCCAGACATTGCCAAAATGTCCTGTGTTTGCAAATTTGCAAAAATGCAGAATTGCTCCCCTGATTCGAGGATCCACTGTTCTACGTGTAAGATAATTGCACACGATGATAAGCGCTCTGAAAGCAATTCAAGCTGAAAAGGTTGAAAGAGGATGGCTAAGAAGACGCCAGTTCCAGGAAGTGGTCAGAGAGGGCTTCTCGAAGGAGGTGACGGTGAGAAAGACGAGGACAGGCCAGGCAAGGGGAAGAGCGCATCGGAGAGCAAGTGCAGGTTTGGGAGGACAAAATGGGTCAGCTGTTTTCAGAAACAGAAGGAAAGACAGAGAGGCCGCTGTGCAGGGGTGAGGGGGGGGGATGGTGTTATCCCATGCTGGAGAGGTGGGGAGGTGGGCAGGGGAGAGGCCGGGTAGAGAATTGGGCTTTAAGGGCAGCGTGGGAAGCCATTGGGAGTTCCAAACACGGGAGTGACATTGCAAAATGTATCCTTTCATTCTGCACGTATTAACAGAGGGCTCATTCTGTGCAAGGCAGCTTCTGAGGAGTGGGGCTTGAAGGGTGGGGGAGGGGTGCAGAATTTGGTAAGACACAGAAACAATTAGGTCCCTGTCCCTGACCTTGAGGGGCTCCCAGTCTATTGGAAGACACTAACTTGTAAGCCAAAAAAAAAAAAAAAAAAAAAAAAGAGGTCATAAACCTTAATAGAGAAATAGATACAAAATGCTGTGGACACATTTTCTAGGATGGAAAGAGGAGGGGGAAAGAAAGCAAAATGAAACTTTAATCGGGAGCGGGGAGGAAGATGGAACTGGAGATAGGACAGAGAGAGAGCGAGCACTGCCCAGAACAGCCATGAATGGCAGGAGTCAGGGCGCATCAGGTCACAGCTGTGTCCCCACATTCCCGCAGAGCTCCTGGTTCACAGTTAATACTTGATAAACGGATGGCAGGTGAATGAACTTTTGTGCATTCTCCGGGTGCAGCAGGCATGTCTCCAATCACATGCTGCTATGGATTGAAGGTGTGTGCCCCCCTCCCCAATTTATATGGTGGACCCCTCACTCCCCACTGTGATAGTATCAGGACATGGGGCTTTTTGAGGGGGGGTGGTGATTAAGTCATAAGGCTGCAGCCCTCGTGAATGGGATTAGTGTCCATTTGGGGGAAGATATGAGGGACCTAGCTTCTTCCCCATCCCTCTCTCTCTGTCTCTGTCTCTCTGCCTGTATCTCTATCTATCTCCACTATGTGAAGAAACCAAGAAGAGGGTCCTCACCAGAACTTGACCACACTGGCACTTGATCTCAGACTTCCGGCTTCCAGAACTGGGAGAAATACACCTGTTTTTCAAGCCCCTCTCCACAACCCCCCACATCGGCAGTACTTTGTTACAGCAGCTCAAGAGTAATACATAAACCTTACACCTGTATCCTCACACACTCCCATGAGGCAGGGAAGGGAAGGGAAGGTCAGCTCCATGACAGCAAGAAGCGTTGTCTTTCGTTTTTATCCCTTACCCCCAGTGAAATCGACGCTACCTGGCACGTTACAGGTGCATCATAAATACTGCTTGAATGAATGTACACATAAGCCTGAATGCAAAGCAAAGGTCTTTTAAAAAAAAAAATCACATAGGCAATAGGAAGGTATGATCGATCATTATTTTTTTAATTAATATATTTTTTCTAAATGTAATTATTTTTTTATGCTTACTCTGTGCTTAGCACCACTTATGCAGAATTACTGCATTTATTCCTTGCCATTTTTGTGTTGGGTTCAGGGGGATCTCATGGCGAACAAAACAGATGTAGTCCTACTGGCTGAGTGAGGGGGACAGCATTAATGCACGGATGACAGGGGCTCTGATCTAGTCTGGAGGTCGTGGTGGACACTATAAATATTTGTTAGGCAGATGCAGTTGAGAACTCCTTCCTGCTCACACAGAAAACAGCTGAACTTCCAGGTTTGCTTGTTTCACATCCTCGAGTACCTATTCTCTGTGTAGCTTTATGCTCAAAAACTATTAAGGGCAAAGGTGAGAGTGACATTTTCATACAGGAAAAAGCCAACTTTCATTAATGAGTAGAGCCTGTTGGGAAGTAATCTCTAGGAAGACTTCACTTCTCTTGTCTCAATCTGGATAATAAAGCCTTTGTGGGAGGAAGTGATCCAGAGGACAGAAAGGTCGATCTGGACCCCCCCCCAACATATTCAGTACGATAGTTATGAAATATGAAGTGATCCATAAATAGTAGTCCATGAGGCTACTAGGCAACTATTCTGTCCCCCACCCCCTCCCCCCCAGTCAGAGGTGAAACGAGGCAAACAAAACAATATTGCGAACTTTTAACTTGTATTCAGTTAAAAATCCTACCCATCATCCTGACATTATGAAGGGATACTTGCAGTTAATGCTGGCTTGTTTTCTTATTTTATTCTCATGTTTTTACTTGGCACGCTAAAAAAGAGCAACCTGGAGTGAATCTCCTAAACATCCTGCTGTCCCTGGACGTCCCCAAAGAGTGAGATCCACTGCTATGAAGAAGAGGGGTCTCTGCTGGAATGGCCCCCACGGGACCAAGACATGAGCACGTGGAGAAGCCCACCTTCCCCCAAGCATACGTGCCTGTGTCTAGGGCCATAAAAAGGGCTCACTTAGGAAAACAAGGCAGTTGCAAGTTGGCTCAGTTGCTGGTGGGTCTGGGAGACAGGCTTCTCACACTTTAATGTGTTGGAGTCGCATGGGAATCTCGTTCAAATGGACACTTTGTCAAGGTCTGGGGATGACCTGAGAGTCTGCATCTCTGACAAAGCCAGGTGATGCCAACACTCCCAGCCTACAGAGGACATCTGGAGATGCAAGGAGTTAGAAGATGCCTACGAGAAAGGGGAGGAAGACAGGTGGCCGACTGGTCAACCGGAGAGTGAGAGCGCGAGAGGGAGGGGAACAAGAATGGAAAGTGATGGAGGGTGATAAGGGCCAGGCAAGTCAAGTTGACCCTGAGGTGCTCACTGAGCATCATGAGTAATTAGGAGGAACTCCCTCTGTTGCTCCTGGGTAGCACTGATTCACTGTAGGGCTGTTCATCTCAAAATATTTTGCATTCAAACAGAAATAGACACATCGCAGTTCTCTGAAAGTCGTGGACCACAGTGTAGCGGCCAAGAACCCTGGCTTGGAAACTAGACCTTCTGGGTTGAATCCCAGCCGCACCACCTACCAGCTGCGACACTTGATTTCTCAACCTCTCCAAGCTTCGGTGTTCGTATCTGCGATGTGATGATAATTACACCTACGTCATAACTTTGCTTTGTAAAGTGTGCAGAGCATTGCCAGGCACAGGCTATCACAACCCTACTGGGAAAGCAGATGGAGAGTGAACTCAAAGAGAGTAAGCCATCCACTCTTTGGCCAAAAGATGCTCCACGAGGCAGCTGTGGGTCATTTTGGTTCTCCCAGTCTAAAGAGAAGAGCTCTCAAGCAATGGGGAGCTTACAAATCAATTGTAATTTCCCTACTTATACAAATGCAGTATGTGGTCATTCACCCATCTGTTTATGCAGTCAATCAAGAAACAAACATTTCTTGAGATCCTACTATGCTCCTACATCAATTTCCCACACACTCCTAGTAGGAGGCGATATCAATAAAATTCATTTTCAGGAAATATTTTTGTTAATACCCTTTCCCTGGTATGACATTGTATTAGTCTGCTAGTTCTGGACTATTGGGTTTATAGAACATAAAATAAGGTCCTAGCTTTTCATCAACAATATAATCATGTTGGGTTGGATGAATGAGTAGGTGTTGTTCTTGTTTTATTTAAAACTTTGGGATTATTTATCTGGCCACTGCTTCATTGGAAATACAAGTATTCAATCATTTGTCATTGGTATTAATGGTGAGATTCTCAGCTAAAGCTGCAATATTCGAAGTCAGAATCAAAGAGGGTGCCAGGATAAATGATAGCTTCTGCGATGCAGTAGCCATGCACAGTGCACTGCCTGTACACCCATTCATGACGGCTCTGCTTAGCTCAATGACTGAAAACAACAGCAGAGGATTTCACACAGCAAAATTCAGGCCAAGCTGGGTCAGTGTATTTTCCTGCAATATATAAGACACGCTAACTTAAAAAAAGCTGTTAGAATAAGACTTATCAAATATGATATTCACTTTTTATTTTTATTGGTATTATTGCTTGTAAGAATTTCTGTTTAAATGGCCAGATTTGATTAAGTTATTAATGTGACTTTTATTATGGCCAAGTAAATCTTACAGAGAACACGTAATAGGGGAAAATGTCCAGCTGTACAAAATAAAAGTTTTCTACGGGGGAAAATAATTCTAGTTTAAGCTTTAAGTTGGTTGGAATATAAGACTAATAAAATTGGGAGGATATCAATTAGTGGCAATTTGGGGAAAATCTTCAGCTTTTCAGGTTTGACACTCCTAAAATATGTTCGAGGTCTTCAATTTACTGTGCGATAAAGTTGTTTCATTCCACATACATAACCATATTGGTGGTTAATTTGCTTTGTTTTTATAATCACTGCAGCAATAAAGCTGTCATTTTCCCCCTCGTGACATGTGTCTCAGTTTGTCATAACTCAGCACATCAGCATTTCATTTTGTTTTGTTGCCAACCCCACTGGCCAAACTAAAGACACCCACTGACCTCCCTTTTCAAGGGTGGAGGCTGGGCCCACGTAGAATCCAAACCAGCCAGCTGCACAGGAAAGTCACATTTTCAGCTCTGACTGATTGGGGCTGTGAGTGGGCAGATTTTTCTTTGCTATGCTTCCTTTCGAAGTGTGTGCTTAGACATGGTAGGCTGTGGGGGTGAGGTTTTGATGATCCAGTCAAAGTGGGGAAAGGTTCTAAACACCAGACTCTTCCCATTCTGATGGGTCACATCCTGGAGCTTCACTCAAAGGACTACAGTGTCCAGCCCGTGGTGACACAAGGAATGAGCTGTTGGGTTGATGGAGAGACGGCCAACATCTGCTTTGCAGTCTGCGGCCAGAATTGGAGGTGGGAGGGTGGACTCATGGGTGACAGCCTTTCGTACACCCTAAAAGAATCAATCGTGATGGTGAAGTGATGAGGACGATAAAACTCACATTGTCCCAAAAGGCCTAAGACGCATGGGGCCATGACGACAAAGACTAAAACAAACCAAGAAAGTCCCTAAGAGCTTGTGGTTCAGGTATTTTTTTGGGAATTTTGTGCAGAGGGATTCCTACGGGGATGGAAATAATCTGGTGTTTTTGGTGACTGGTCCAAAGGCCTGACATTTGCCATTGAAAAAACGCAGAAGTTTGTCTCCCACAAGAGATCCCAAAAGTCTGAATTTGGAAAGAAGCTTTTTGGCCACGGAAGTCTCTCTCCTTAGAGCCTCCTAAACGTTTGAGTTAAAAATATCATTGAAAGTTTACGCAACCATTTCTCTCTCTCCTTATTTTTAGAGCACAAATAATTGATTCCCTAACGCGGCCCCCTTATACTGACTGTTTCTTCGCTAAAGCTCTTCAAATTCCTTCTGATCATTTCAGCCCCTCCTTTGAGGCAAAATTGTGCCACAAAGCTGTTTTTGCCATTTTTTTTTGTTTTTAGTTTTTTAAATGTTTATTTATTTTAGAGAGAGAGAACGACAGCGTGAGCAGGGCGGGTGCAGAGAGAGAAGGAGACACAGAATCTGAAGGAGGATCCAGGGTCTGAGCTGTCAGGGCAGAGCAGGACACCGGGTTCGAACTCACAAATCGTGAGATCATGACCTGAGCCGAAGTTGGACGTTCAACAAACCGAGCCACCCAGGTGTCCCTGCCGTTGGTTCCAACAATGTTTCAAGTAGCATGCGTCAATTACACTTCACTAGTTCATTAGATCCCTTTCAAAAACTTTCTCTCCTTGCTGAAAATACCTAGTCCCCCAGACTTGCCTCTCTGACTCTCAGGGAGCAATGCTCACCCACACTCTTACGCCATTATAAGTCTATCACATGCCCTCTCCCCCAATTTTATTCAACCAGGAGAATTATCTATTTGCCCAGGACAAGTGAGCAATTCATTATTTCAATAAATGCCCTGCCCGTGTCATTCTTGAAGAACAAGCCATGAATTAACCACAGGCTTAAGTTCAAATGACACCCACTCCCCAATTACCCAATTAACTATATTCCTGAGATGGCTTTACTCCCTCTTTGCTCATCTCCGTATCCAGCAACCACCCCCCCCCCCCACCGTCTTCTTCATAAAGACTGAACGCACCGTTCTGTTCACATCACTGAGAAAAGCAGCCTCAAAACTATAAACTGGACTTTTATTCTCAGTTCTACATTCAAGGCTAGCTATGTATTGATTTAAGTTAATCTTTTTAGCCTTGAATATCACTATTAACCTCCATGCAATTCAACAGAATTGGTTCCTTGGCGTGAGATGCAAAGTGCTTTTTTCTTTACAAATAGGCTTGACAACGTAGACACACTTACACGTAATTTATAAGGATATAGTTTTGTGAGTCTAAGTAAGATAAAAAAAAAAAACACAGCCAGCGAATTTGCTGTGTCGTATTATTGTATTATTTTTTAATTATTTTAATTTTCCTCTCCAGACCTAATTTGGATGGTAATCATTAACCATATGCCATGGTCACCATCACTCTGCAAACACCTAGATATGATACGTGCCATCTGTGCATGTAAACACACACATTTCCTGTTCATCCTTCGGAATGACTCTATCATGTCCCCCCAGCTTCCAGCACATTCTTCAGGATGCTAACTATTCTACACCAGTGCTGTCATCAAGTCATTATTTTATCCAACACATATTTCCTATGACTTCCTGCCTTTTCCTCTGGAAGCCCACACCCAAGCCACACTCTTCTTCTTTCTTTCTTTTTTTTTAAACTCTTCATCCCTCAGTCACCATCCTGCATGTGCTCTTTGACAAAGACCAAACCTTTATATGTCCTTAAGGCCCAATCGAATTTCCCAACCGCCTCCCCTACCATTCTGTCCTTTTCTTATGGGAGCCAATCATGTGAACCTTCCTCCAGTCCCTGTAAGTATCTTGCTCTCTCCTACCCCAGGGCCTCTGCATGTGAAGTCCTCCAGACTGCTCCTTGGCCTCCAAGTGTCAATTTAAACATCCCCTCCTCAGGGAAACCTTTTTCGACTACTATACGAGGGCTGTTAGATACTCTCAGGGTAGCCTTTACTTTTTAGTACCTATTGTAATGGCACTTAAAGTGTTATTGAATAATTGTATGTTTGTGAACACCATGAGGATACCGTCAGCTCTGGTCACTAATGGATCTCCAGTACCTGGCACAGAGCTGGTGCTCCAGTATGTATGAAAGAACGAGTGAACGAAGGAACATTTAAACTCTGCATGAATGAGCGATACAGGTGCTCACTCTATTTAACTCGGGAAAATCCCTATTTTTTTTTTTTTTTGGCCCATGTTGAGCCCAAAGTAAGACACAGCATCCCTACTCTGCCACCCAGGATGACTTCTCAGTGTTAGAGTAATGCTTTTTATAGGTCTGTAAGAACATGATGAGAAGGAAGAATGGAGGACTAACTGACAGTTCCTAGCTTGAACGCAGGCCCCACGTGTGTTTCTCTTGTCAACTGACACTGAAATTGAGATTTCTGAATCCCTCGACCGACTGAAAGATCTGGCAAGCCAGATGATGCGTTTCTACGCGATGGCTATAGGCTGGAGCTGAGGGGCCACCGTCTGCATTAGAAGGGGCTGGGGTCTGCAGTATGCCACAGACCCCACTACTCCCCACCGCCCAGTGCCCCGTCTACGTCTATGTCCGTCACCCCCTTCCACGCCCGGCGCCTATGGGCTCATAAATGAGCTGGTGCTCCTGCCGCAAACTCTTCGAAAGTACACAGAGACTTCTTTCAAAATGGCTACAAAAAGATGTATTCATTTCTCTACCTCTTTTTAGGCACAAATACTTAAGATTGGGGGAAAGCCATTATTTTTGCTTTTTGACGACTGTTATTGCAGTAGTGATACAGTGATGTTT